>NC_069387.1:120343681-120646712 GCF_027475565.1 Acinonyx jubatus
AGAGATAAACCTTTAAATAAAACAAATAAGCACAAAGGCAAAAGCAAGCCAGGGATGCAGAGCATTGAAGACCACACAGATCCATTAAAATGATCAGCAGCTACATCTGATTTCCAGGGAGAGCAATGGCCACAGGGCTATCAGCAATATACAGTGATAGGGGTGTGGGACATCCAGTGTTAGCGGTAGTGGTAGCAGTAGTGGTAGTGGCAACGGTGTCTTCACCAACCAGGTTCCGTAGCATGATTTTGAATTTGATTCTTGAATGTGTAGCATCTGAGTCTGGTTTTATGACTTTCCTAGAGATCTTGTGAGCTACTCTATATCGTTTTTTTGGTAAATCATACAAAATTTGTTTCTGATATTTATAAATTAATAATAGATACAGAAATTGGAAACATGCACAGTATTTTCTGATCCATAAAAACCATATGTTCAGGTGTGCCCAGGTGCCCTCTAATCTTATGTGCTTTCAGATTAGATCCATAATATCTGAGTTCCATATAAATATTTCACTAAAAGTGCCTGTGATAATTAGATGATTAACATGATCTGTCTTTTGAATGCCAGTAGGTCTTTGACCTCAGCTATGCCAATGGTGCCCAGTGGGCTCATTAGTTAGGTGGCCATGGCAGCAGGAACTAACCTACTAGTTTATTTATGTGGAATTCCCTTCACTAAAGATTGCCCAGAATCACCAACTTGCCAGCTCTAGTTGGCCTTAACCTGAATGACTGATACAGTTCCTGTCATTCAAATGGTGGAAGGTTCATCATATTTGATTTATTTTGTGGAGGGAGAAGCAGTATGTCCTTGCTAAAATACACACTATTTGGATTTACTTCCCTTCTTTCCATGCTTCTGCCAAAGCCATCATCTGCAGATACTCTGAACACCTTGTTCACTATCACAGTATCTCACCCAGTGTTGTTTCTCACAAAGAAATTCATAGTTTAGGAAAGGAAGCCAATGGGCTGGTGCCCATGGAAATTCATAGTCTTATCATAAATTCTGTCTTAGAAGCACCTGGATTTTTACAGTACAATGACTGAAAGAAGACTCAGTTGTTATGCCAACATAAAGTCAACATCTTGAAATGTTGGGGTGCCATCTTAGAGGTGAGATCAACTTGTGTTTGATATATACTGTAGGCCCTTGCAGAAAACATGGATCCAAGGACCAAGGTGAAGAAATGTGAGTGCCGCTTCTCACAATTATATTTAATATTATGGTCATTATACTGTGACTCCATGCAACAATTGTATAAAAGCTTTAGTACTTGGAGAAGACATGCGTCCACCAGAAGAAACAACAGAGACTGCCATTCTGCCTTTCCAGGCTCCTTTTACCACTGGACCAGGAAAATATAGGCCATAGTATTGGCTGGGGTGCCTGATGTGAGTGATCCTGGTTATCAAAGTTTTCTGATATACATTCTGCTATACAGTGGGATCAGAGAGGAATATGAATGAAATCCAGGTGAAACTCCTAGGACTTCCCTGTTCAGTCATAAGTTAAGGGAAGCTATTTCAATTCTGTCTAAGCAGGAACCACTGAGAGCTCAGATCCTTCAGGAACAAAGTTTTGAGTCACTTCACAGTAGGAACACTGGCCATCTGAAGAGAAAGTAAAGGGATGAATAGTGGAGGGTTGAAATAATAAATATTTGCTATGGTCTCCTTACCAGGGGAGTCATGGTTTGAGAGTACACATGAAAAGAATAGGAGACAATCTGCATTTTCAGGAACATAAAGGAAACCCTCCAAAGGTTTTCTTTTGCAACAAGAATAAAAGCCAAAGAAAGCCCATGTGAGATGGGCAACCCTCTCACTTCATTTCATTTCACCCATTGTCTGCCATGTTAAAACTTACCAGGGAGGTTCATTCTAACCTCAAGGATCTGTACTACCTGTTCCTCCAACCTGGAATGCCCTCCTTCTAGATATCCAAATGGTCTCATTTCTCACTTTATTTGGATCTCTGCTCAAATGCCCCTCATCAGTGAAGCCTTCCTTGGCCACACTATATGAATTATACTGTCCCATTTTCTCTCTCCACCTCCTTAACCATGCTTTAGTTCCCATTACATAACTAATGACTATATTGCATATTAGATAATAGGCATATATATGTTTATTATCTGTTCCTCTCCAATGGAATATAATCTCCATGGGGATAGAGTCATTTTGTTTATTGTTATCTCCATAGGGCCTAGAATAGTGGAGGTGTTCAAATATTCATTGCATAAATGATTTAATTAATTAGTTGATTAATTAATGCCATAAATAAAATGTATTACCAGACCATGGAAAGACTTGGGAATCAGATGAGATGTTTGTATCTCTCAAAGTTCAGATAGTTTAATAAGCATAACATAAAAGATGTTTTAGAGAGTTTTTGAAATTTCTCAGAGTCCTTTGCTATCTTCCAAGCTCTTTAGCCATTCAGAATTCTACTAAGGCTTATTCTACTCTGAAAATGCTTTTAAGTTGATCCTTATTCTTCCCAAACCGCCTCCAAATCTCCCTTCTGAGCATCCTCAATTCCTTTTTCCAGAAAACTACTGACTTCTGTGTGTGTGTGTGTGTGTGCATTTTTTTAAACATTTTCTTCTCTAGGTGATATATCTTGATTATTGAGCAGCTGTTTCATAAAGATGGTGGGAAAGGGCCTTATATCTTTGTTATCACCCAGCATCCTGATTAATGTCCCTGTTTGCTTCCGCATATCAGCTTTTGAAGCTATCTGAAGCTTTTGCTTTCATTATCAGAACGTCCACACTGCTACTCAGAGGGTTGGCTTTAGTGAAATATAGTATGGAGTTAACTCTTTACTGTCCCATCAGAGCAGTCAAGGTGGCCTTATTTTTCCATTTGTTCTGTCTACACTATCCTGCTTCTTCAAGATTGGTTCAGAAATGTCTGCCGCTTTTCCATGACTCATTTCTTTTTCCTTTGAGCTCATTTTACATATATAGTTTCTACCTCACATTGAAGCCCTTGCTTACATACTGTTAGGCATTCCATTTCATTGGGGGATTCAAACTCTTTTCTGTCTCCAGGTAGTTACCATTTCCCACATTCTCATCAGCAACATCTCTCTCAGTAATCATCAATAGTGGAGAATTTGACATACCCCATTTGCATTCTATTTGAAAGCCTCTGCTGATTTAATTTGTCTCAATTATCTTTCTCAACTTGTAACTTCTGGGATCCTTGACTGTATCTCATGTTTCTATAGTATTTCTCCAAATAGTGGCTTAACATATGGGATAGTGCTGGGCATATTGCAAGTACTCTTTCAACAAAAAGCAATTGATTGATAGATTTCTTGATTGATTACTAATTAAGGGTTTTACTGAAATTTAGGTGAATCATGATACACACACACACACACACACACACACACACATTTGAATACCTTTACTTCTATTCCAGACTTTCAGCAAAGCTGTTCTTGGATTGATGACCTGACTATGTATTGTAGATGGGGGTCACACAGCTCCACAGAAAGTCCAGTTTTAATTCTTCAAGCATTAACGCCCATTTCAAGTTTGGCAAAGACCAAGCATCCTGTCACCCTCAAGCCTCTTCTAGCCCTAACTCTGGTAATGACACCCTCATATTCCCCTTATTTCTCAGAGTTTGAAACATGACCAGAATCACAACTTTACATTGTTGTAGTTTGGGAGAGACAGGACTGACCTTTGCTTTTGTTCTGATTTATTTTTCCACCCACTCAGTCTGTGCCAGCTTTATTTCTTCAGCCCTTTCTCAACTTCTGGTTTCCCTCTTCACAATGTCCACTACCTTGTACTCAACCTTGCTCAGCTCCACACTTCCTTTTTCCAGCAAACTACTGACTTCTTTGTGTGTGTGCATTTTTTTTGTTGTTGTTGTTAACATTTTCTTCTCCAAGTGATATATCTTGTGATAGGAACAGCTGCCTCTCAGCTGGTGCAATTCACTATTTGTATTCTCTAAAAGTTAGACATGACCTTCAGGGACCCAGGGATGACCAATACCCATGTTCCCCAAACTTCAAATCTCCCTCACTTCCTATCAGATATGGATTTGGTGCCACCAGGATGGGTCGTTAGGTGCTTGGCTTTCCTTTGCCTTAAACACTTTTTCTACCCATTGTCAGCCACTTCCTACAGTTGCTTAGCCAGGTGTTTCATAAACTTGATTATAAGGATCCCCTGGTGGCTCTTGTTAAACTTTTGGATTCTTAGCACATTTCATGGAGATTTTTATTATAGGTCTGAGCCTTGGCTTGAGAGCCTGCATTATCTGAATTTGAATAATAAGTGTACTAGTTATTGTTATGAATACTAACTATATCAACGAGCCTGGACTTCAGCTTCATACCTACTTCTAACTTTCAATTACTATCCTGGGTATTTTCCTTGTCCCTGCTGGTGTTAAGACATAAACCTGAATTTGTTTTGTATGCCCTCTGTGTTGAAGGAGTCGTGCCCTAGCCTTGGTCCTGGGGCTGGCAGTCCTCCTACCCCACCTTATTATGGCCAACACTCCTCTCTGGCACTAAGATCTTTCCTGTGCCTTATCCCAGTGTCTGTAGTCTTGCCACATATGCATGGATGGATATCAAATATGATGACCAACTCCACAAACAACATCACTTAATTCAATAAACATTTACTGACTTGAGTTATGTCCCAGGCACTGTGCTAGGTGCTGGCGAGATGAAAAAGGGAAAATACTCATAGTTTAAAGGGTGTGACAGACACATAAAGAAACAGCCATAATACCTCATGATAAATGCTTTAGCAGAAGCATGTACAAAGTGCTATGGAAACTCAGACGGGGAAGTGATTAATTCCTCCTGGGAAGGGTCAGGAAAAGTCACCGAGAAGAGTTTACATTTGGAAGGTGACTGAAAGTTCTCTCAGAGGTCAGGGTGACGGGAAGGCATTCCAGGGAGAGAGCAAAGCCGAATCAAAGCCAAGGAGAGTGAGAGTGCTCTCTGTGCTCAGGCAACTTGGACTGAGCAGCCTAGTGGACAAAGAGCAGTGTTTTTTCCAAGTGTGGTCCTCACACCATCTGCACCACAACTCCTTGGGGAACCTGTTGAAAATGCACATTTCAAGATCTCCACCTCACAGTCACTGATTTAGAATCTCAGGGGTTGGGGCTAAGCCATCTTTATTCTTAACAAGCCTCCTAGATGATTCTTAAACCAATTAATGCAGTGATTCTCTACTTCCATATGCTATAATCACTAGGGGAGCTTTAGAAAATTTTAATGCCTGAGTCTCACCTTCAGAGATTCTCATTTGTTGGTCCTTGGGTGTGGTCTGCGTATCAGGGCAAGCTTCCCTTGTGATTCTAATTTGGAGAACCACTCCACCCAAATTGAGAACCATAGGACCACAGTATCAGATTCAAGAAGGTGAAATAGGCACATGGAGAGCTGCTACAAATTATGATGGAGATGTAAGAAGTTCATGAAGGGTCTTCCATACCAGATTGGGGAGTTTGGTTTTGACTTTATGGGTGATAGAGGTGGCTCCTACAAGCTCACATTTTTCTTTAGGTCTCACTAAATGGTGGTGGTAGAAAACAAGACCAAATCTGGTTTCGACACACTTTGTGTTGGGGGAAGGGATGTTCTCCTGGAAGCTTGTCTACATGAAGTGGCTCAGCTATGCCTTCAGGATGGCTGCACTTTCCCAGTACATGGGCACTGAGTATTCCTGTTAGCTTATTCAGAGATGCATCAGGCACCTATCTTGTGGCCATTGTTGAAAAATCCCTGTTTGTACCCCAGGTGGATTCTGAGCCTCAAGGAGACAAGACAGCAAGGAGATTGGTAGTGGGGGGTTACACATTTTAGCCTCCATTAAGCTCAGAGGTTAGAGGTATAAGCCTCACCCAAGTTCCTGAGGTTCATGAGTAGAAAGAAATGTGTGGATTATGGTACATTTAGAACACAGAGGAGTAGTTTTGGGGTGGATCAAATAGTATAGAAGCGGGAGAAAGTATAGGACAACAGCCAGTCACCATCCCAGTCTGAGGTCCTGGGACCTTAGTGGTCACCTTGATCAAGATAGAATGAGATATTTTATGGGTACAGATGTTAAGGGAAAGGAAAGGAGGTCAGAAGTCCAGTACAGGAACCACCTGAAGGCCCTACCTAGTCATGCAGACCTTGGTGAAATCTCCTCCTCTTCTAGTCTCCTCAAATTTCCCCTTTCTCTCTTCTGTCTTCTCCATCTTTTCTCCTCTTCATTAACCCTCTGCATCCTCATTACCCACAGGGCTCCCAGGAACAACCAACAAAGCCCACCAGACTCAAGTTTTAAATGAGCCCAGGAGTCACAGCCTTTGTTGAATCTTAGAGCTGAGAAAAATGTGGACAATTTTTGGTCCAACTCATTTAATTTGTAAAAGAAAAAAAGTGACTACCCAGAGAGGAGAAGATCACACAGCTAGTCAGTGGTAGAAGTAAGGCAGATCACTGGGGTTTTATGTAAATTCTACACTTGAAACTAGTATTATACTGTATATTATCCAATTGAAATTGAGATAAAAACTTGAAAAAGAAACAAAACAAAACAAACAAACAAACAAAAGACAGACCCACGTCTTTTGACTTTCTGAGCCTGTGTCTACTGTACTAAACTGTTATCACAATGGTGAATTCTTAGATTTTGCCAGCTTTTAGTGGGAAATTTTATATTCATCATGTGTGGTTCCTACAGCCATTTTATAAGGAGGCTACAACAAGTAGTTCCTCATGTTTGTCAAGTCAACTGAAGAAGAAAACTACTTTGTTTAAAAACACAAGTTTTACCAGAAAGGAAGTACAAATTTACAAAATAGGGAATTTCAGGTTCATATAATTTTAGGTCAAATGATCAGATTTTTTCATATAGTAGATTCTAGAATTATATCTTGACATCATTATTTAGAGTCCCAGAACCACTACCCTGGGACAGGGAAAGACTTTCATGGTTATGTGGCTGAGCGCAGGAAAGGACATTATGTGGTTGATTACATTACTTTGGTCCTTTGACCTTTGTCTTGCTTCTTCTTTTTTTTTTTTAATTTTTTTTAACGTTTATTTTATTTTTGAGACAGAGAGAGACAGAGCATGAACGGGGGAGGGTCAGAGAGAGGGAGACACAGAATCTGAAACAGGCTCCAGGCTCTGAGCTGTCAGCACAGAGCCCGATGCGGGGCTCGAACTCACGGACCGCAAGATCATGACCTGAGCCGAAGTCGGCTGCTTAACCGACTGAGCCACCCAGGCGCCCCTGTCTTGCTTCTTTTTCAAGTCTACTGAGCTTGTCTGCTGCTGCTGTCACAGTAGGATGTGGGAAATGAAATAATTGCTTCTCTACAAAGCAACACAGTGGTGCCTTTAGCTGTGGCCTTTTGGGACCTGGGAAGCCAATGTGGTGTCTGACTCAGTGCCTCATACATAGCAGGCACTCAGGTTATTTGCTGCACTGAGCTGAGATGATATCTGAAGCTTCACTGGATTACTATCATGGACAAGTCATTTCCATTCTCCACGCTTGGACAAGTCATTTCCATTCTCCACGCTCACTCTTTGCTCCTACAAAACAGTAGATAAGAACCAGACACTTTCTGATGTTCCTTCTCACTCAGAGATTATATATACATATTGGCATCTCTTTCAAAAATCCCAGAAATTTGGACCAGGAATGACTTTGAAGGTCAATTAGCCCAACCCATACCATGTTCAAGGCAGAGCCAGACTATTCAAAGAAGTGAAGATTTGGCAACTTTGTGGTTTGTGTAATAGTGAAAGTCAGCCAAAAAGAACAATTCAGATTAAAAATTATTTAAGGGCCAGAATTACTCTAGTTTGCTCAATATCCATCAAGTCAATGAGAAATAGTTGAGTCACTGCTTTGGTTTTCTTCCTTGTTTTACACTAATGTATAACTTATATATGGTAAAATGCACAAATATTAAATGGACAGCTTGGTGAATTTTTACATACGTATCCATCCATGCAACTACTTCCCACATCAAAATATAGAACATTTCAACACCATGGGAAAGCTCTTTCATGCCTTTTTCCAGTTGTTATCCTCTCTTAAGGAATTAGAGATCTAATTTCTACCACCACAGTCTGGTTTGGCCTGGTTTTGAACTTTATCTGAATTGAGTCACACAGTATATAACCTATTATGTCTGACTTTCACTCAACATTACATCTGAGATTTATCTGTGTTGTTTAACGTGTCAGGAGATTGTTTTATTTTCACTTGCGTGTATGAACTATATGACTATATCACATTATATGACAATCATACAACTTAAGGATTTACTAGTGCAGAACATTAGCTACAGCCCAGGAGAAAAAGTCAGAAGATTCTAATCTTAATTTTACCACTAAACAGCTTTATAAACTTCTCTCTGCTCCCATTTTCCTCATTTGTTAATGAAGAGGTTGGGTTAAAGAATCACTAATAATTTTTCTAATTCTGAGGTTCCACAAATAGTATATGAATCACAGACTCATAAGGAATTGGAAGATAGTCATAATCATATATCTGACTCATATCGAGAACTCGTATCAAAGAACCCATATCAAGAATGTGTAAGGTTCGCCTATAAATGAATAAGCAAAAAAGAGACAACCCAACTAAAAACAGGAAATATGCTTACATACTTTGCGTGTGTGTGTGTGTGTGTGTGTGTGTGTGTGTTACTGTTGTTATGATGGAGGAGAAATTTGTTGAGTGGGAAATCTTGGGGTTCTATGACCATGTAATGAATGTATTCAGACACTCAAAACCATTTGGTCATTTACATGCCATTGAAGCTGATTTTTTTAAAAAAAAGTATGCTTTTGTACTGTTTTCTGTAAGGGAGGTACCATATTTAAATGAATGCATGAAATGTACATAAAAGGGCTTCATAAACTGTAAAGCTCTCTGAAAATGAAAAGCATTATTATTATTCCAGACATAATATGAATGCAGTTGACATCAACCTCCATTCATCCCAGTTGCAGGTGTAACAACCAACAAGGGTATTTTCCTTTGTTCCTTTGCCATGGCCATGGGAAAGTTTCTGAACCCAATACACAAATAACAGCTGTGATTTTAATTGAGACTTTTGAGTGGATAAGCAAGGTGTACACTGAACACATAGCAACAGATAGACTTTCACTTGTGCAGCCACATTATTATTTCCTCAGACTTTGAAAAGGGAAAGTTTTAACAGACCTCTTGGAAGTGACCCTTGTTTTTCCCCCCACCTGTTCACAGTTACTGTCACAGAATGCGTCATCTCTCTCCCACGCACACAGTGGGAAAACAACTTTGCCATCCAGAGCAAAGAGAGTATTTTGCTGCGTCAGGGATATGAGAGTCTGCATATGGTTCACTATCCATTTCCCAATTAGGCTCCCTCCCTAGGCGCTGGAGTTTCCTGCCTGGAGAGCCTGCCTGGGATCCTTATCATTTCAGCAGAAATAAGTCATCATGAGAGGCCACTGCAAACCAGAATTTTGCCAGAATGCTTGTGGTCTCTGCCTTGCCCTTTTAAAAGATTTTGCAACTCTGGTCTCTCGCCTTAGAAGGGTGAGAAATTGTCCCAACAATGTAATCAACCCAGATTGGTCAACCAAAGGGAATTTGCTTGTTCGCTCACATTTGCTGCCTGTATCTTCTTGGATGAGGATATCCCCATGGCCCTGCCCCTTGACTAGGGTGACTAACTACTGGGTATTCTCTTTGGCATAGATGTGTTTTGGAATTTGTATTTATTTGCCCATTAATGTTTCCTCTATGATGGACTTAGCAGCTCTATAGTAACACACACACACACACACACACACACACACACGCACACACACACTAATTGCTGTAGACTGAAAAACATTTCAGAGTCCAGAAAACCTAGGTTTGAATCTTGGATTTGTCACCACACCTGGATTACCCTCAGTTGCTTCGTCTCTAAAATGGGGATGAAAATACCTTTCTTGTCCTCAGGATTTTTGTGAAGTCAGGAGAGGCAATGCTTGTACCCCTTCCTAGAGAGGTCTGGCCCACAGTAATTGCCTCATAAACAGCGGGTGAAATGATTATTCCATAGGTTGTGCAACTGGGACAGATTGCCCAGTAGTGCAGGGAGGTGGCCAGCCCAAGTTTTGCAGTAAGTTAATGGCAGACTTAGGACAAAAGCTAAGGAAGGCCCAGAACTGTTTTCCACTATGGAGCAAATCGGGCCATGTCCATGAATTGGCTTCCGCAGATTTTGGGAGGAGGCATAATGAAACAAAAGAAAATGAAACAAAACACTTCAATGAAGTGAATTATTAAGCTTTGATGATTTCTTAAATTGAGTGGACTATGGTTGGCTGGCATGAAAGGGAGGTTTTTATTTTTATTTTTGTTTTTGAAATACTAGCCTCTCTTTATGTTTCAGCATTTTTTCCCTATTCAGCCAGAAGCATCTATATTGCTTTGAGGAGAGTTAGGATTGTTAGATAAAGAAAGCAAAAGAAAGAAATTACCAAAATATGTTCATGCAGCCTACTACAGAAGCATAGATTTGAATGCCAAATCAAAGCTTTTAATTTGTAAGATGGAGGTTTTATAGAGAAAAAAAAAAAAAAAACACCTTGAGAATCCAAAGGAAAGTTCCTTAAGGAAGCAAGCTATAGAATCTATGACATCAAATTAGGTGACAAAGAAAATAAAGAGCCAGACTATTGCACCTCCTCTTTGGGCTAGCAAGTGGTGGTTGTCTGGCTAGAAAAGGGAGAGGAGAAGGGGTAAGATGAGTGTTGGGGTGAGCAGGTCTGACCTGAGGGGGCCACATATAGGGGAGTTGGTGAGCATTGAGGGACAGGGCATGCCTTGCAGACTGTGCTTTCCCATTAAGCGGAGGGTTGTGTTAGCTGTTTCATCCTTTTTTGTTGAGGACCTTCTGTAAACAGCTGCCTGTATGTCATATGTGGGCTATCAGCAGAAGTGAAACCCTACAATGTCTCAAGATTTTGCTAAGCTCCATAAGAGCTACCTATATTTCTCATTTGGTGGCCAATGACACTAACAAATAACACAGCCACAGTTCTCTGAAGATGGGTGGAAATGTAGAGAGTAAGCCCCTAACACTCATCCTGGGTCACCAGCCATCTTCATTGCTTAGGTTTAATGTTAATTTTAGAAGTTAACAGAGCATAGTGATTAAGAGTGTGTGCCTAATATCCTGGTTCTCTCCCCTTATTAGATGGGAATCTTTGAGAAAATTTACCAGACTCTCAACCCATTGGTTTCCTTGTCTGCCAGATGTCATAATCACAATGTCTGCTACATAGGTTTGCAGTGGTTAAGTGAATTAATACACATGAAGGACCCACTCAGAATAATACCTGATACATAAAAGAGTCCACTAATTATTAGCTCCAGTTGTTCTTAGTATTTCTGTTCAGTCACACCAAGGCAAATGTGTGTGTGTGTGGTGTGTCAGAGCTAACAAACTTACAGGTTTTTTTTACCGTAACCGAAAGGGAAGTTACATTTTCAGTGTGTCAACTTTCTAGGGTTACCATTTGATTTTATATTAATTTGTTTATATGTGCCTTCAAAAACTATTTACTGAGCCCCTTCTTTCTGACTGACAGGTACTGTGCAAGGTGGTGAAGATACAATGACATAAGAGAGACATATTTCCACCCTCGTGTAGTTTGCAACCCCAAATAGTCTTTTCACATAGCTTCTTTCCCTTTATCTGATCTGGGGACACAGGACAATCTCCTGAGCATACTCCATAGTGCTGGCAATCTGGGGTCCTGTAGCAGGCCATAAAATGCATGGTATATGGGTTTAATAATGTCAAGGGAAATTTTCAGTTAATCCCTTGGACTGTGGGTACACTCAGGATTCAAAGGCCAGACCAAAATGGCATGAAGAGAAACAGAGAACTGGTAATTATCTGGTGAATTTGGGTCATGTGGAAAGCCAAACCAAATTACTTTAGCCAAGGAAAAAATTATTTTTTTTTTCTCTTCAGATGAATTGGTAGTTTTGGTAAGATCTTGCAGGGGTCTCCCTTCCCCTCTTTGCTTTATTCCAACAGATATTTCCTAGAAATCAGCAAATTGTGGGAAAGATATGAAGACAAGGACTTTGAGGGAAATGACAGCTGTCCATTATGGGGTGTTATTTTGGGAGCCCTGGTCTTTCCAGTGCATATACGGAAAATTGAAGCAAGGTTCTCAGTCATACTAAGTTGGCAGTGCTATCAAAAGCCAGTCAACTTTTAGGTGCTCTAATTTTGGACTAAATCCGACAACTTCTCTTGATTTGTGAAACAAATGTTTTGAGTTAGCTTTCTTTTAGTTCTAAATTGTATCATGCATTTATATTTCTAAGGCAAAAGCAAATGCAGGGGATATACTTTAATTTTTATGTTTTGAGTCATTTATTATCCTTTTAATCGATTTCAATGCATTCCCCATCCAGGAAACGGTAATGGAAATTGCCTACTTCAACATGTAATCTATAAAATCTTGTTAAATAATGTAATGAGAATTTGTCACTTTGTCACCTAGCTGACCTTTTCCAACCCTGAGACCCAAAGTGAAGTGGCACCTTCCCCAATTCCAATGAAATGCCCACATATTTTAACTGTGTTCTTACCAAGAAAACCCTTCAGCCAAAATTTCAGCTAGTCCAAGTCAATTTTTAAGCAAAGTGCATAACCAGAAATTGGCACAAACATTTGTGTATCATCCTTTCCATATTCAAAAGCTGTCTGAGACTCATTTGATTAAGCATAAAAATAACTCTGCGAATGTCATTAGAAAGACTGATGAACATTCCATGTCTGGTCCCTTGAATTTGTATTCTGAAGATGCATTATTAAGTCACTGCTAAATAGTTTCTCTTGTAAGAACCTGATCATGCTCTCTAGAGTCTGAAGGAATTATTTTTATATTGAGTTTAGGAGGCTTAATTTTTCTATTTCCATTCAACAGAAAGGAAACAGCTGGTAAATTAGGGAAGGCCGTTACAGTTTATTTGGCTACGTAATCTCCTCTGGCTTCTTTGGTTAATAGAGCATCTTTATTCCAGCCGGGGCCCCCTCCCTGCCAAATCCCCTCATTAAACTGAGTTGTGATTAGAAAAGAATAAATGGCATTTTATTTTATATGTGGCTCCTTCCAAGCTTCATACTCCTCTTTAAGTTTTCCTCTTACACTACTTTTCCTTGGCCTTAAGCATTTCTTATCCCTGGCAGCTCTTCAACAGAGGATGTGCAAAGTTCTTGTCCAGTCTTATAGACTACTACTAAATGTAGCATCTCCTTGTCCCCTCCTTGGACTCAACTGTTATTCATTAATTTATTCATTCCACAAACAATTCTTACACACAAAATGGCCTTATGTACTTTAGATTCAAACAGTCATCTGTGAGGATAACTTATTGGTGCAGACATGGAAGTCCTCTTTCACTTGCTCAGATTTGTTTCTCTATCAGGTGGGGCAGTGGTGTGCTTCTTTCCAGAGTCAGGAAATACCAAAATATACCTTGCATGTATTAGAGTGTGTTCCAAATGTGGACAGATGTAGACTTGAAAAAATATCACTTGAGTTTGTCAAGAATGGAGTTTTAGGAGATAGCCTGAAGATGGCGGTATAGGAAGATCCTGAACTCCCCTCCCACAGACACAACAAAAGGACACCTACCTATGTGATGATTCCCTCTGCAAAACCAGCATCCTCACAACAGAGGATAGAAGGGCCATATGGAGATAAGGAGAGGCAGAGATGCAGTCTTGCTAAAAAAAAAAAAAAAAAAAAAAAACAACCCACCTCTGGTGTGATGACCCACAATTGTGAAGGATCTCATAAATATGGAGCTTATCACTGAGGAGCCAAGGGTTTGTGCTCCACACCAAAACATCTGGCTTTGAAACCCAATAGGGCTTATGTTAAGGAGAACCAGAGGGTTGTCAGGAATGAACATTCTACTTTTAAATGAACATTCCACATTCTGAGTTCACATGCAGACTCATTCACCTTGGGACCCAGTGAAAAGCCAGCGGTTTGAAAAACACCTAGACCAAGTGACAAAGGGATTAATTTGCTAATGTTAAAGCATCTGTTAGAAGGGCAGGAGCTTGTTAGAACTCTGGGGACTAAGGCACTGGCAGGTGCCATTTTTATATTTTCCCTCTAACCTGCTAGCATCATAGGGCAGGGAAGGGTGTTATTCCCATGGCCCTGCCAAAGCCACATATGTAGACCACACAGGATATGCCCCTGGAGCACCTAGGTAAGGTGGCCACAGGGGATTCTCTTCCTGGGCCCCATGGATCTGAAACAATCAGAGGGACAGTTCCTGGTGGGTTGCCACTCCAGGGCGCCGCACATACAGCAGACCAAAACATATCCTAGTCTTCCTGTGAAAAAGGCCTATCTACTTGTCCTGGACCTTCAGCCTGAGGGGCAGACTCTAGGCTTACTACACATCTAGAGGCTCTTAAGGAACATAGACCAGAGGATACCATTTTTGTACTTTCTCTTGGCCTCACAGCAGCTCATCAGTACCTCCCAGAAAGGAGATCATACACTTGTCTGGAGCCCTGATTTTTGCAACGTTGCCAAGGGGATACCCCCAGGTCACCTGGTTTGAAAGCCAGCAGGATTTACAATTGCAACCCCACAGGACTGTGTATGTTTACATATTTTTAAAGCTGCTTTCTGATGTTCTAGCTTCCAATCAGCCTAAAACTAGGTGGTGACCGAGATCCCTCCCTCTGGAACATTTGACACATTTCAACAATAGGGTTCTATCAAGAATAAATCAGTCTGCTTGGACAATAACAAAGGCTCAAGAGACAACCAAGAGCTAGGGCAAGGTTAAATAATGTTCATCTTCTATACAAGGCTACTACTTCAAGACTGGGAGAGATGTTTCACCTAATACATAAAAACAAACCCTGAGAGTCAAGCAAAATGAGGTAACAGAGGAATATGTTGCACATGCTTGATGAAAGAACAAAATAAAACTCCAGAAAAAGCCTTAATAAAATATAGATAAGTAATTTACTTGGTAAAGAGCTCAAATGGACATAAATATGCTCTCTGAACTTGAACTTGAACTTGAATATGCTCACTGAACTTAGACATAAATATGCTCACTGAATGGATGAACACAGAGTTTCAACAAAGAGAAAGTATAAGAAAGTACCAAACAGAAGTCACAGAACTGAAGAATACAATAATTATATAAAAAGCAGCAAGGGAAAAACAACTTGTTAGGTATAAGGGAACCCCCATAAGACTGTCAGCAGATTTCTCAGCAGAAACTTTGCAGGCCAGAAAGGAATGGCGTGATATATTCAAAGTGCTGGAAAGAAAATACTTCCAACTAAGAATATTCTACCTGGCAAAGTGATCATTCAGAATTGAAGAGATAAAGAGTTTTCCAGCTAAGTAAGAGCTAAGGGAGCTCATCACCTACTAAACTGCCTTTAGAAGAAATTATATAGTAAAGTTAATGGATCAATCAATTATAAAGCTAGTATGAAGGTTAAAAGATGAAATTAGAAAAATAACTATAGCTACAATACTTAAGAGATACATAAAACAAAATGTGACATCAAAAACATAAAACATAGAGGGTGGGAAGTAAAAATGTAGAGTTTTAGAATGCATTCAAATTTAATGCACTATCTATCTATCTATCTATCTCTCTCTCTATATATATGCCTTGTGGTAACCATAAAAAAAAACCTATTGTAGATACACAGAAGGTAATGAGAAAGGAATCTAAGCATAACACTATAGAAAAACCACAAGGAAAGAAAGCAAGAGAAAAAGAGAAGAACTACAACACAACTAGAAAATTAACAAAATGGCAGTAAGTTCATACCTACAATAATTATTTTAAATATAAATGGATGAAACTCTCCAATCAAAAGACATAGGGACTGAACTGTAAAAAAAAAAAAAAATCTATATGTGTACTGTCTACAGGAGATTCACTTCAGATGTAAGGACACGCAGAGACTGACAGTGAAGGAATGGAAAAAGATATTTCATGCAAATGGAAACCAAAGGAGGCTGGAATAACTGTAGTTATATCAGACAAAATAGATTTTAGAACAAAGACTGTAATATGAGACAAAGATAGACATTACATAATGATAAAGGGGTCAATCCAACAAGAAGATAAAATTTACAAATTTTTATACACTCAACATGAGAGCACCTAAATATATAAAGCAAATATTAACAGACTTAAAGGGGAAAATTGACAGTGATACAATAATAGTAGGGGACTTTAATACACAATTTACACCAATGGGTAGGTTATTCAGATAGAAAATCAACGTCAGCCCTGAATGACACATTAGACAAGATGGACTTAATAGATATATGCAGAGCATTTTATCCAAAATCAGCAGAATATAAGATTCTTCTCAAGTGCACATGGAACATTCTCCAGGATTGAACATGTATTAGGCCACAAAATAAGTCTCAAAAAATTTAAGAAGATTGAAATCATATCACACATTGTTTCTGACTACAATAGTAGGAAACTTACAAGAATAAAATGGAAAAAAACCCCACAAATACATGGAGGTTAAACATGTGACTGAATAACCAATGGGTCAATGAAGAAATCAAAGGAGAAATAAAGAGAAATAAAAATACCTTGAGACAATGAAAATGGAAATACAAGATACTAAAATCTGTGGGATGCAGCAAAGGCAGTTCTAAGAGGGAAGTTTATGGTGATATAGGCCTACCTCAAGAAACAAGAAAAATCTCAGATAAACAATTTAACTTTACACATAAAGGAACTAGAAAAAGAGGAAAAGTTAGTAGAAGGAAATAATAAAGACCAGAAATAAATTTAATGGAGACTAAAGAGATAATAGAAAAGATCAATGAAAGTAAGTTGTTTCTTTGAAAAGATAAACAAAATAGACTAATCTTTAGCTTGACTCATGAAGAAAAAAAGTGCAAGAGTTCAAATAAATAAAATCCGAACTGAAAGAGCAGATGTTACAACTGATACCAAAGAAATACAAAGACTCTATAAACAAGTATATGCTAACACATTGGACAACCTAGAAGAAATGGATAAATTCCTAGAAACGTGGCACAAAAACAGACACATAGACCAATGGAATCGAATAGAAACCCCAGAATTACACCCACAAATGTATGGCCAACTAATCTTTGACAAAGCAGGAAAGAACATCCAATGGAAAAAAGACAGTCTCTTTAACAAATGGTGCTGGGAGAACTGGACAGCAACATGCAGAAGATTGAAACTAGACCACTTTCTCACACCATTCACAAAAATAAACTCAAAATGGATAAAGGACCTGAATGTGAGACAGGAAACCATCAAAACCCTAGAGGAGAAAGCAGGAAAAGACCTCTCTGACCTCAGCCATAGCAATTTCTTACTTGACACATCCCCAAAGGCAAGGGAATTAAAAGAAAAAATGAACTACTGGGACCTTATGAAGATAAAAAGCTTCTGCACAGCAAAGGAAACAACCAACAAAACTAAAAGGCAACCAACGGAATGGGAAAAGATATTTGAAAATGACATATCGGACAAAGGGCTAGTATCCAAAATCTATAAAGAGCTCACCAAACTCCACACCCGAAAAACAAATAACCCAGTGAAGAAATGGGCAGAAAACATGAATAGACACTTCTCTAAAGAAGACATCCAGATGGCCAACAGGCACATGAAAAGATGCTCAACGTCGCTCCTCATCAGGGAAATACAAATCAAAACCACACTCAGATATCACCTCACGCCAGTCAGAGTGGCCAAAATGAACAAATCAGGAGACTATAGATGCTGGCGAGGATGTGGAGAAACGGGAACCCTCTTGCACTGTTGGTGGGAATGCAAATTGGTGCAGCCACTCTGGAAAACAGTGTGGAGGTTCCTTAAAAAGTTAAAAATAGACCTACCCTATGACCCAGCAATAGCACTACTAGGAATTTACCCAAGGGATACAGGAGTACTGATGCATAGGGGCACTTGTACCCCAATGTTTATAGCAGCACTCTCAACAATAGCCAAATTATGGAAATAGCCTAAATGTCCATCAACTGATGAATGGATAAAGAAATTGTGGTTTACATACACAATGGAGTACTACGTGGCAATGAGAAAGAATGAAATATGGCCCTTTGTAGCAACCTGGATGGAACTGGAGAGTGTGATGCTAAGTGAAATAAGCCATACAGAGAAAGACAGATACCATATGTTTTCACTCTTATGTGGATCCTAAGAAACTTAACAGAAACCCATGGGGGAGGGGAAGGGAAAAAAAAAGAGGTTAGAGTGGAAGAGAGCCAAAGCATAAGAGACTCTTAAAAACTGAAAACAAACTGAGGGCTGATGGGGGGTGGGAGGGCGGGGAGGGTGGGTGATGGGTATTGAGGAGGACACCTTTTGGGATGAGCACTGAGTGTTGTATGGAAACCAATTTGACAATAAATTTCATATACTGGGAAAAAAAATCCAGTAAAAAGCAAAAAATGAAATAAGATAAATAAATTCCTAGAAACGTATAGTCTTCCAAACTCATTTTATATGGCCGGAATTATCCTGATGCCAAAAGCAGAAAAAACATATCATAAAAACAAATTACAGACCAATATCCCTGATGCATATAGATGCACCACCACTCCCCCCGCTCAACACAACAAAATATTACAAACGAAATTCAGCAATGCATTAAGAGGATCATTCATTATGATCAAGTGGGAGTTATTCCAGAGATGTCAGATGGTCCAACGTTCACAAATCAATCAATGTGACATACAACATTAATGCAATAAAGGGTAAAAAACCAAATCATCATCTCAATGGATGTAGAAAGTCAGCATCCATTTATGATAAAAACTTTCAATGAAATGAATATAGAGGAAATGTAACTAAACATAGTAAAGGTCACAAATGACAAGCCCAAAGCTAACATCAAACTCAACAGTGCAAAAACATTCAGCATTTGATCAGGAACAAGACAAAGATGCCCTCTCTCACCAGTTTTATTCAACCACTTTTATTCAAGTAGTAGCTGGAACAATTAGAATCTTATGAGAAAGAAATGAAAGGTATTTAAATTGAAAAGGAAGAAGTAAAACTGTCACTATTTGTAGATGACATGATTTTACATACAGTTGACACTTCAACAATGCAGCATCTAAGAATGCTGACCCTCTGCACAGTTGAAAATCTGTGTATAACTTTTGACTCCCCCCAAACTTGACTTAATTCCTAATAGTTTAATGTTGACCAGAAGCCTTTCCAATAACATAGTTGATTAGCACATATTTTGTGTATGTATTGTATTACTGTATTCTTACAATAAAATAAGCTACAGAAAATGAACATGTTATTAAGAAAATCATAAGGAAAAGAAAATATATTTATAGTACTGTACTATATTGAGAAAAATCCATGTATAAGTGGATGCACAGAGTTCAAACCCATTTTGCTCAAGGGTCAACTGTATAGAAAATCCTAAAGCTCCACTAAAAACTTTTGAGCTAATAAACAAATTCAGTAAAGTTGCAGGGTACAAAATCAATATACAAAAATCTGTTGTGTTTTTATACACTAATAACAAACTATCAGAGAAATTAAAACAATTCCATTTATAATTGCAACAAAAAGAATAAAATACCTAGGAATAAATTTAACCAAGGAGGTGAAAAACCTATACACCGAAAACTGACGTTGATAAAAGAAATCGAAGAAGACACAAATATATGAAAAGATATTCCATGCTCATGGATTGGAAAAATTAATAGTTAAAATGTCCATATTATCCAAAGCAACCTACAGATTCAATGCAATCCTTATCAAAATTCCAATGACTTTTTTCACAGAAATATAACAAACATAAAATTTGTATGGAACCACAAAAGATCCCAAAAGACAAAGCAATCTTTATAAACAACAAAGCTGGAGGCATCACACTTTCTAATTTCAGACTATATTACAAAACTATAGTAATCAAAACAGTGTGGTGTTGGCATAAAAACAGACATATTTATCAATAGAACAGAACAGAAAGCCCAGAAATAAACGGATACATATATGGTCAATTAATTTATGACAAAGGAAGCAAAAATATTCAATGGGGAAAGGAAAATCCCTTCAATGAACAGTGTTGGAAAAACTAAACAGCCACATGCAAAGCATGAAACTATATCACTATCTTAAATCACACATAAAAATTAATTCAAAATGGATTAACAATTTCAGTGTAAGACATGAAACCATAAAACTACAAGAAAACATAGGAGATAAATTCCTTGACATCAGTCTTAGAGATAATTTTTTGTATTTGACTCCCAAGGCATGGGCAACAAAAGCAAAAAATAAACAAATGGGAGCACACCAAACTATAAAGCTTCTGCACAGTGAAGGAAATCATCAACAAAATCAAAAGGCAGCTACTGAATGGAAGAAGGTATTTGCAAATCATATGTCCAATAAGGGGCTAATATCCAAAATATATAAAGAGCTTATACAATTCAATAACAAAACAAACCAACAATATGATTAAGAAATAGGCAGAGGATTGATTAGACAGACACATGAAAAGATGCTCAACATCACTAATCATCAGAGAATTCCAATCAAAACCACAATGAGATATCACCTCAGACCTGTTAGAATGGCTATTATCAAAAAGAAAAAAATAACAAGTGTTGGCAATGGTGTGGAGAAAAGGAAACCCTTGTGCACTGTTGGTGGCAATGTAAATTGGTACAGCCACTATGGAAAATAGTATGAAATTCCCTCAAAAAAATTAAAAATTGAAATATTGTATGATTCAGCAATTCCATTCTGGGGTATTTATCTTAAAAAAAGGAAAACACTAATTTGAAAATATATATTCACTCCTACATTCATTGCAGCGTTATTTAGAATAGACAAGATATGGAGCCAACCTAAGTGCCCCTGGATGAATGAATGGATAAAGAAGATGTAATGTATATATAATGGAATACTGTTCAGTCACACAAAAGAATGAAATCCTGCCATTTGTGACAGCATGGATGGACCTTGAGGGTATTATGTTAAGTGAAATATGCAAGACAGAGGAAGAGAAATACTGTATGATTTCACTTATATGTGGAATCTAAAAAAGAAAACACATGAACAAACAAAACTCATAGATACAGTGAACTCATTGGTGATTACCAGAGACGAGGGGGTTAGGGAGTATGCAAAATGGATAAAGGGGATCTATAACCAAGTATACAAAAGGTACACACTTCAGTTATAAAATAAATAAGTCATGGGGATTTCATGTACAGCAGGGTTACTATAGTCAATAGTATTATATATTGCAAAGGTGCTGAAAGTGTATATTTTAAAAATCCTCATCACAAGAAAAACATTTTTGGTAACTTTACATAATGACAGATGGTAACTAGACTTATTGTGGTGATGATTTTGCAATGTATATAAATATTGAATTAATATGTTGCACACCTCAAGCTAATATGTTATATGTCAATTACACTTCAATTTTAAAAATGGACACTTTAGAGTTCCAGTGTCTGAGAATGCTGAACCAATTCCGGTAGAGCTTGAGGATTCTTATATGCAGCTGGCTTTTGCCCCACTGATGTGCAGGCCTAGAGTAATATCAGTAGTTATAGAACAGGAGGACATACTGGAGAAGCACCAGGAAGGCAGAATGCGAGGGCTTGATGGCTAAGGTGGCTACAGGAATGAAGGAAAGAAGGATCAAAGATAACTCACTTATACCTATTGTTTCTCAGTTCATTCACAAAAACAAAAAGAATACTGCTCATTTAATTAACGGAGAAGCTTTCAGAACAGTTTTTTTTTTTCTTTCAGAACAGCATTAACGAAGGAGCACCGAACAGTATTCTTCAAATGATTCTTTGATTTCAGAAAATAAATCCCTGATAGATTGCACACTTTTTGCTTAACTGTATGTTTACTGAAAGTTGAATGAAAGGAAAGCTTAATGCTATACATTTTCTCTGGTATATTTAACCTACAGTCACAAATGATTATATTGGCATATATTCTCAACTTCAAATAGACATTCTCTGCTAATACATTTCTTTACTAAGGTTGTCCTCCTACCTGCCACAAAAAATGTATTTTATACCTTTTGCTCCCACCTCAAACTTTGACCTCCTCCACTCTCCACATTGCCCTCACTTTTTTTTCATTATATGTGTTTCAGTTGTACAGCATTATAATTCAACCTCTGTTTACACTACAAAGTGATAACCCCAAGTCTAGTTATCACCCATCACCCTGCAGTTGGCCCCCTTTGCCCCTTTGCCCACCCCCAACCCCTTTCCCTCTGACAAGCACTGGTCTGTTCTGTGTATGTATGAGTTTTGTTTGCTTACATGTTTGGTTTTGGTTTTGGTTTTAGATTCCATACCATATGAGTGAAGTCATATGGTATTTTTCTTCTTGTGACTTAACTCATTTAGCATAATACTCTTAAGTTCCATCCATGTTGTTGTAAATGGAAAGATTTCATTCTTTTTATGGTTACCTTGAATCCTCCTACTTCACAGGGAATGTAGACATCATCAGACATGCACAACCCATTTCTTTTGCTACCGGATTTATAAACCTACCTGCAGTCACACTGCTTTCTTCCCTTTTGCTACCCTTCAGGAAGTATCCCTTCTCTTATCAAATAACTTTTTTTTTCCTGCAGGGGTCTGGATCTTATCCCTTCTAATCTTTTCAAGGAGTTTGTTCTTCAAGTTGTTCCTTTTCTCTATTTTACTCTTTGATCTTCACCTTTTTTACTGGGTCATTTCTCTTAACATACATACCTTCTCTAGTATCTTCCATTAAAAATAACTCTGGGGCCCACATTCCCATTGTGTCTCTGACACCTTCTTGATCAAAAGTTCTCTATATCTTTTTCTTCATTTCCTGACCTCTCATTAATTCTTTATTTTTGCCTTAATGTGTTGCTCTCTCTTGTCCAAAAATTAGTCAAGAAAAGCCACCAATATCTGCTATGATGCAAAAGTAGCCTGCTAAACATTTTATCACCTTTCAATGTAGTGGAACACTGATAGTCTCCTTGTAACATTTTGTTGACCTCACTCAGTGCACCTCAGTGTTCTGGCTCTCTTTCTATATTTGTGACTGAAGCTTCTCAGAACCCCCTTCCTTTACCCAAACTGAGTAATGTAGTTCTTTGGGGTTTAGTCCTGGGCCCTCCACTCTTCTCCATACTCTCTCCTTAGGTGTTCTTATCCATTTTCTTTTTCTAAATTGTCTTCCTTTTTTCCTCCCTCCTTCCCCCACCTCTCTTCCTATCTCCTTTTTTCCTATCTATCTATCTATCTATCTATCTAACATCTGTCTCCATAGAAAATGCACTATTTTGTTTTCTATTGCATATATTATAGGCTACTTTAGATATAATTATAAATCTTAAAAATTTTTTAATGTTTATTTTTGGGAGAGAGAGAGAGAGAGAGAGAGAGCGCAAGGGAGGGGCTGAGAGAGAGGGAGACACAGAATCCTAAGCAGGCTCCAGGCTTCGGGGTGTCAGCACAGAGCCTGAAGTGGGGCTTGAACTCATGAACCACGAGATCATGACCTGAGCTGAAGTCAGATGCTTAACTGACTCAGCCATCCAGGTGCCCCTTGATATCATTCTAAATCTTTCTTTGGACACCTAATCATATAGTTTATAGAGATATACCCCATTTTTCAAAACAACATGGTAGTGTTCATTACTATGAATATATTCACAATTATTTAATCATTGCCCCCCACCCCGGTCAACATTGATATTATTTACAGGTTTTTACTTTAATAAATAGTGGTGCATCAGATATCCTTGTGCTTTTCCCCATGCATACACTTGTGAGGACTTCTCTAGGGTAGTAAGTAGAATTGATAGAGGATATGGGCATTTTAAATTTTACTAATTACTGCCCACTCACCCTCCAATGAACTAGAATATACATCCACAAGTAGAATATGAGAATATGTTTTTCCACACTCTTGTCAATACTTGATATCACTAAACCTTAGAACTTTTACCAATATTATGAGTAAAAAAATTCCATTTCACTGTGGCTTAGATTTTAATTTTTCTCACTATAAATGGGAGTGAGCACTCTTTTTCATATGACCATCAGCCATTTGTATGTTCACTTCCACAAGTTCTCTGTTCATATCTTTGCCCAATTTTATACTGGGTTATTTTTATTTTTATGTTGATTTATAGGAATTATGTGTAGATTCTGGGCAGTTTCTTCTGTTATGTATGTTCACGCTACTTAATATTCCTAAGCTCACTTTAGTCAATAGGTAATCATGAATACCTAATAGAGTTATTTTAAGGATTAATTGAGATAAGATATTTAAAGCCCTTCATCCAATACCTGGCACATAGAATTCCTCAAGAAATGGTTGCTGCTGCTATTGTTTATATTTTAATTGTTTTTATTTTATGTTTATAATAAATAATATAATATTATTGTTTATATATCTTATTATTATATTTTATTATTGTTTATTATATTTTTTCATCACAAAATCCTACCACATTTTCCTCAGGCCCCAGCTCAAGTTTTCATTCATTTATTCATACATCTCATGAAT
Organism: Acinonyx jubatus; assembly: GCF_027475565.1. Lineage (NCBI taxonomy): Eukaryota > Metazoa > Chordata > Mammalia > Carnivora > Felidae > Acinonyx > Acinonyx jubatus. The sequence continues at coordinate 120,368,334 of NC_069387.1, forward strand.
CTTTATTGAGGACCTTATATGTATCAGAAACTGTTGTAGGTGCTGGAGATACATCACTGAGGTCAACCAACAGTAAGCAAGCCAATACATAAGCATATGTATAATATAGAGCCAGTGGGAAATGCTATGGGGCAGGGTAAGGGGATCAAAAGGCCAAGACAGGGTATGCTATTTTAGATCGAGGCCAGGGATGGCATCTTTTCTTTTTCAGTGAAAACTGTGTGAAGTAGGAAGATCCATGGGAATACCTGGGAGAAAGAGAAAGTACTTTGTTCATGTATTTGTTTATTTCCCATCTCACTCTTACTGTAATATATGACTATACTATAACTATTACTATCATATAATGTTTTTTTCATGACTATATTCCCAGAATGGTACCTCTCACACATTAGAACTCAATGAATTCCTATGAGATGAAAGCCAAATCCCTGCCTTCAGAGAATCTACAATATGGTTGATGGACAAGTGTTACATAGAGGAAAAACAAACTAATGATGGATTAGTAGAGAATTAGATTCCTAATGAATGTATTGCTAATGAGGGGTTCAGGAGTTTAAAAGAGTGAAAAATCCAGGAAAATCCTGGCTTGAAATAGGCTAGAGAGACAGAATTTTAACATGGGCCACATGTTAAATGATGGCTAGCCTTTGGATATTTGGAAAAGAAGGGGGACACTTTCCAGGTAGGGTGAATGGTTTATGCAAAGGTGGGATACATGTCAAAAGTTTAGGTGTAGTAGATATTGGGAAAATTTAAGATCTCAGATTGGACATTTGAGACATCAGTATGTAGTCACTGAGGTTTTTGAGAAGATATGCTAACTAGGATTTTTTTTTTTCAACGTTTATTTTTGGGACAGAGAGAGACAGAGCATGAACGGGCGAGGGGCAGAGAGAGGGAGACACAGAATCCGAAACAGGCTCCAGGCTCTGAGCCATCAGCCCAGAGCCGACGCGGGGCTCGAGCTCACGGACCGCGAGATTGTGACCTGGCTGAAGTCGGACGCTTAACCGACTGCGCCACCCAGGCGCCCCTATGCTAACTAGGATTTTTAGAATTTTATATAAAATAGATTGGAGATGGGAGAGCTTATAGGCAGTCATTGCAACTGTTCAGAAGGCAGTAGGTGTTGCACTATGGTGATGTCTTTGGTGATAGACAGAAAGAGAGATATGAAAGATGTTTGAATAAAGATCTCAGGGGGATTTTGTTTTGGACTAAATATGCATTGGATGGTCAAATGTGTTGCTAAGGACAACTCCAAGGTTCTTAACGTGGTTGACTGAGTGATGGTGCCATAGAAAAAAGTTCCAAATGGTAAATTCCTTTCAGGGGTAGGGGCTGAGAGAGGAAAGTGGGTAGAAGTCAAAGTGATCGAAGATATCCAAGTGGAAATTTCCAGTAAGACTTCAGATGACTAAGGGATTTAGAGAATGTAGTCTCTTTCCAAATATTTTTTTTCTTTTTGCCTATATAGAAAGTGTTTACTTTATGTGTTTCCCTGTGGCTCTGTTGATTACATTCTTATGTGTGGTTTGAAGCTCCTCTGCTTCAAACCTGTATTTGTTTTGGGTATGGTTGGAGTAGGGTGCTAATGAGCCCAAGGTCATGGGTTTGATCCCCAGAAGGGCCAGTTAGTTTCATGGAGAGGAAAACTGTGTTCTGTGGTTCACAGACTTCACCCCTAATCCTGTCTACTTGTCTCTAAACTATGTAGCATTGGTCCCAAGGCAGGGGACATGAGAAAGTATGAGTGATTATGTGCAATCCATTAAAACTACTGGAAGAGTGGCTTCACGTGGGTTTATCTGGGTTGCTTCTTCAGGAAATTTTGTTTGCCTTTCTTCAGAGATCATATTTTCAGAGACAACGTCATGACCAAATGCACATGGAACAGTATTGTTTATGGCCACCCACATCTGTTTTACCACATTTATTTACTTCTCAGGTAAAAGGCAGTATGATGATCCAAGAATGTGTTGTTCAGTGCAAGTGTCTTCTTGGAAGTATTTGAATATTATCAGTCTGACTTTGGGAATTGGCTTACTAATATTGTACAAATAAACCCTGGAGAACATGAATGTGCCCAAAAGACTCTCTAAGCAAACCTTTTACTGACATATTTTCCTTATCTTATCAGGCTGCTCTAGCTTGCTGCATACTCTTACTGGGAAATACAAGTCTACACTCAGAATTCTTGCGAAATGATCATACGTGGATGCAGCATAGAATGTGCTGTGTTTAAAAGAGTGACGGTGTTCATAGAACAACCTTTGGACAAACCCACAGAAGGCATCTTCTACATAAGTACAGAGTTGCCAAGATTTGCTGGGATAGCATCTGAAGTCTGTTTTTGTGGATACTGCATTTTCAAAAATCAATCCTAGAGGTTCTCAAATTGCTTTTCCAGTTGACTGATATACCCCTGGGTCCTGCAAGAGCAACCCAAAGAAGATTTGGAATAATGTTACACACATATTGAAAGATTCAAACTAAATCCTCAGTTTAAGAAGCACTTGAAAATAGGTTCACTTTTCTTTCAGGGACTCTTGTGTTTGCCACATCAGGGATATTTCTATTTGACATTATGGAAAATTTGAAAGGCTGAGTGGTAAGAGACTAGACCATCAAATATTATTTAACAGGTTGCCAAAAATTACAGTGATGACTTAGAAGAATACGGCATGGAACAAATATGACTAAAAGTAAAAGGTAGAATAACTGAAGTTATATGCTGATGAATTCAGGAAAACTGATTAAAAAGTTATTGGTATTTAGGTTGTGCATAATGAAACACAAGGGACTTATTTGCATTGTTTTCTTGAACTTATAGTAAAACAGTAGTTATTTTGATATTATATAGGGACAGCCTGAAAATACCATATAAGCTCTTAAAAATCATTATATGGAAAGTTTGTACCTCTGATGGCTGGGCTGGGCCAGGATAGATAAAAAGAAAGGATCAGTGACACAGCAAGAAAATGCTGGGCTCACATTTGTGATGCAAGGATTTTTAGATTCAAACAGTTCTTTTCACTTGATTTTGCTGTCAGAATCAAATTAAGGAAAAAAGTGGTCACTTGGTCAGTGTCAGAAAAGTTGAGGCCTTGAACCAGAGCATACAGAGGAAAGGGTGTGACAAGCCAATGGAGAGAGTTCTACCTTGGGTATCTTAGGTCTTTAATTACCTGTCTCATGACTAATAAGACAATGGAAGTAGAGATAATGAAGGAAATCGTACAAAAGTTAGGAATCACACTAAACAAGAGCTGATGAGCAGACCAATGCAGAACTGTGCCAGTGTTTTAATCTAGCCATAGAGAAATTGAAAAGATGAAAAGAAAAAATTAATACAAAGTGATGAGTTTCCATAAAGGTTAATTTATTAAATTTAAGAAACTTCTCTTTATTCTGATATTATATCCATGATATTTAAATGCATTCCCTTGTAATTACAGAAAGATTCTTTTTAAATGTCCTTACTGCAGTCAAATATATTTTTCTACCTTATGTCAATTTATACGTTTATTTTTGGAAATTGCACTATTTTGAGAAATTTAGAAGTTTAGGGACTTGCATGATAATGTTCAATCCTCAAATACTAATATTAGGTAGACTATTATTATTATTATTATTATTAATTTTTACAAAAGAGGAAACCGAGACTCACAGAAGTTGTTTTAATTTGTCCAAAGCAGCCAACTAGAAATGTCAGAACCACAACACAAACCCACATCTGCCTGATTTCGGTGCTCATGCTTCTTACCACCATGTTATCCCTGTGGGTATGAGTTAGGGTCCAGTGAGGGGAGCAGAAACCATTCTAGGTATTGTAAACAGAGGGTATTTAATACAGGTGATGGAAGAAATGAGTATCCAAATAAGAAAGGGGAGTCAACCCAGAGATCAACATCAGGAAGTCACTACCATCGTTGCAGACAGGAGGTGGTGTTCCCATCTAAGAAAAACCATCTGGGTGGGTCTAGGTCCCCTCTGGGCACAGGGTGCTACTCAGGGTGGGAGCTGGAACCATGGAGTACTTGCCATCAGTGCCAAAGATGCTACTTGAAACAGAGAGAGAAAATGGGGAAAACACCCCGGCTTCTTCCTTCCTCCTGCCTTGCTTCTTTTGTCACAGTGCCTCTTATTAGGCAAACCTAGTCAGCAACCAGGGAACACAGGGACAGGGAAATGTTCCTTGTGAAATAGCGAATGAAGGGAATGTTGGGAAATGGGTATGAGTGCAAACAGATAAACATTCTAGTGTAAAATATGTACCTTTTACTGTGGCTGTGAGGTCTAGAGATACCAGGAGAAACTTTTCAATATTCACAGTGTAAGAGAATTTATTTGGCACAGGAAGGGGATGGGAATGTTTCCATTCCCAAATGACATTTAAAGCAGAGAGAGGCAAAAGAAATAAGAAGAGTATTTTGGTCTTGGGGTAACCCTGCCTTTGGGTATTTTAGGTTCTACGAGGGTGACTGAAGTAGAAGTTCTGGGCCAAATAAAGTGGCAGAGCACAACCCTGGGTATGGTTTCTGCTTCTGATACTGTTGTCTCCTTCCTTCTTTACAGGAACAATTACTTTCTCCTCACTCTCTCTCAGAGATTTGAGGTTGGGAAGGACAGTCCCATAGTTGTGGGGTGGAATGATAGATTCAACCATAGTACTTATATAGAGACTTGCCATGAATAGAGATGATGACCACCCCACACCCCACTCCCCATTTCCATTTGGAGAGAGACTGTTACTACTGTTCCCTGAAAAAGAGGTTGAGAGCTAAGTAGGAGCCACCGAGTTAAATAAACAAAGTAGAGCTAGGAAATTATAGGACAGTTACTCCATTTTTAACTTTCCTGGTAGTAGTCATTAAAAAGAGAAACCTCCTTTCTAGGCCACATTTCCTACCTTGCTTGAAATCCAAGGTCGAATTTTACTTCGGATGTGCTGCTGCAATTGTCTCAAATCCAATTTACATCTGTTTCTGTTTTTACTGATTGCTTTATTCTTTTCAAAATCATCTCATCCCATCACAGGGTGAAGGAAAGAACATTCAGAAACCAGATGTTATATTAACCATAACCATTATCCTTTATTGGATCCCAGAGAGATTTAATCTCTATCCATAAACAGGTGAGGAAGACACCAGCTTTCAGCTCAGCATTTATACTTTAAAGATGCCTCACTGAGAAGAGGGCAAACCCAGGGAGGATCCTAATTGGTATGTTTAGCCCAGTGGTTTAGTTCTGTCAAACCCAAAGCTCCCCTTTATGGAACAAATATTTTATGATATATCTTTTAATGCCCCAAAGAGAAATTCATAGATAATGCTGACATATACAACTTCAACAAAAAACAAAATGTTGCCTGAACCATAATATAAAGGAGAACTAAAATGAAAATAGTTTATAATAGAATAACATGCATTACAAGATAGAAATGCTCAGGAACAAGTCTATTAGAACACATAATGAAGTGGTCAGATGTTTACACTTATGTGGAGAATCATGAATGTGACAGCTGCAAGCAGACTGATCCGCTCAGAGAATGGAGAGATTCAAATAGCACAATTAGCATTGTCATCAATGATGTTTTTTTTTTTTTTCTAAAATAGTGGCAACACTGGGTAAAGTTCCAAATGAAATAAAGTACCACCTTCCTCTTAATTTACATGGTAATTACATTCCTGGAAAAAATCAGCTTATATTAAAGTTATGCAAAAATACTTTGAGCTTATGAATAAATTGGAGTTACAGTCTAGGCTTACGTGATTACAAATAGGTTTGTCATCTATGTGAAATGTCTGGAGTCCTAACCCCTGTCCAGCTAAATGCCAATAATGCCTTCCTCAATCATCATGACTGACAACCCCAAATGTCCTTACATGTTTCCAAAATGCCATTTGGGGCTAGCATTATACCCACTGGGAGTGGTATAATTAAGGCCCTTTTGAAGGGCAGGGATATAAGAACATGTGTCTCATGAAACTCACCCCTTGAATCCACATTTGTCTACGAAGCCCCAATTCAACCATGTCCCTGGAGACCACACTGGCTGTGATAAGCTGTCAAGAGAACAATAGGCATATTGTTGCCAAAGTTCTTGGCGAGATTCTTCATCATCAGCTTCTAGTTTTACTTATGTGGGAATGGTTCATTTCTGGACTGTATAAGGACCCAAGTCATACCTCCTCATTGAGGAATCCCGAGATTGGCTTACCATGGGATGTTACAATCACTATATGAAGGACTATCAGGAAGTGACACTGCAGTGTGAATGAGCAGAGAAATGGCGACAGGTAGGGTTGAAGGCCCAGTTAGATACGTTGGTTATTGAGCAAAAATGCTTACTTATGTTCAGAATATAATATTGATAAATTATCACTCAAAGGTGCAATTAACTATATTTTTTCCTATAGCATGTAAAACCAAACTTTAACAAGAATGTATCTGTCAGTATATGGAACTGACCTTGGGTCTGGATTGAGGCATGAATGGCAAAATAGTAAAAACTCAGGTTTTGATGTCCTCAGTTCCAGATTTAAGCCCACCCTGTGACCTTCAGTAAGTTAAATAATGTCTTCAAGTTTCCATTTCTTCATCTGTAAAATAGGGTTCATAACAGTGCCTGACTCAGAATTTTTATAAGGACTAATGAGATAATAGAGGTAAACCACTTGGCATAGTGACTGACCCATAGTAAGTGCTCAGCAAATATTAATATTATTAATCAACAATATTACCACTGTTACAGATCTTACAGGAAAGCAAAAATGTCATTTTAAAAAAGCAGCTGCAATTTTGCTCAGACGACCTTGAAGGAAGACAAAATTCCTCTTAGGGACAGAATTGCTCTTTTGTTTAGGAAAAATCACCTTTGGGGCATATTCAGTAATAAAAAGTGAGCAGGCCCTCCTCCCACTCCCACCAGGGGTGAAGCTGTGATGGGGAAGATTGCTCTGCATGAGAATGAAATAGAACGTCCTTGAAAGTTCTTTCTAAGGGAGAGTTTGAAGGATTGGATAGGAAGTAATTCCAGGCAGAGTTTGCTGAGGAGAGGAAGGGGTCTTACTAAAATGACAAGAGACACTTGAGCAGCCAGAGATTCCTTAATGGATTTTAGTGACAGTGATGTTTGACATTGGCAGCAGATTTCTGCCCCATGCTTAATTGCCTCCCACTTCATCATCCCCAGAGCCTTCAGTGAAAGGCGGTACCCACATTAGCCTAGTGTGAAGGAAGGGAGAAAAGTATTGTCTGGGGGGAAGGTGGAGAGAAACAATGCGGTTAGAAGCTCATGGCCACTGGAAGCAAGATGCTGAGCACAAATAGGACAAGGAGGCCTGGAAAATGTCAGTGTCAAAGGAGAGCCGCAGAAACTCTGAGGGAGTCACAGAGTAACGGTGAGCTGCACGTGGGAAAATAATAAACTGGTATTGCTAGGAGTTTCTTAAAATAAGTACGAGACTCCTGAGCCTTTTAGACATTTATGTAACTTTCCAAATAGTTCATGGGAGGTTTAAGAAAAGGCAAATAGAATGAAATGCTTTCATATAACAAGAGGGAAATTACTGATCTTTCCACTTTGTGCTTCCACAAATACTGCTATGAGTTTGATATTCAGTAAAGAGTTAGAAAAATTTATTGAAATAAAAACCCAATGCTGAGAGACCACATTCTCATGGAACCACACAATATTGGGAGTGTATTGAATGCTACTTGTAGGTGTGTCCTACATGATAGAAAATCTTTTCCCAGACCATTTGTGTCATGGATTATAACTCACTGTTGGGTTACAGTGAGTGGGGTCAGTTACTTAAACCTGCTTTATTGTTAATGCATATATTGTACAATTCATACATCTTTTACATAGTTTGTACAAGTTCTTTGAAACATTTATTGTTAAATATAATCTGTAAATTCTATAAGATATCTCCATCCTGGTATATGATTAGTTTTATTTTTCTGGGTAAATTTTTTTGTTTATTTGTTGCAGTGATTTAATTAATAAAAATGCTACATAACAATAGAATTCTTAAGGAATGACACATTACACCAACATTGTCCAAAAGAACTAATTAATCAAACATGATTCATTTTAATGTAATTACTAAAGAAAGATATATCATTTTATTATGACGCTCTAGCCATACATTTTTCCAAATATGGTTACTTAACAGTAAATGTAAGGTAACGATTCAGTTAGTTACAGTTTTAGAAGTCATTAGGATTGATATCCTCTGCCATAAGTGAATAATGATTTCAAATGCAATCAGAATTAATTTAATAAAAAATGCCTTTGAACTAAGACAGATATAATGAATGACCAATCATTATTTTCTTGTTCCAAAGTAGCAGGGAAAAATTCAGTGTCTGTAAGTGTCTTTATCACACCTGGTTTGTAGGTGTGAAAAAACAAACAAACATATGAATCAAAACACATGATATAATCCCAGTTCTCATAGTTCATTAACTCTCTTAGTAACAAGAGATCTGACATGGTACTTGGGGCCTTTATGTAAACTGCATACAAGCTGCATGGTGTTTGAAAGTTTTTAATATTTTGAATAGACATTTTAATGATACACAGACACAGATAAGAGATGTGAGTAGACAGTTTGAGGTTGCAGACTCCCTCCTGCAGTGTGTTTAGCAGCAGGTACAAGATAAATATCCAAACAAAATCAGATTAAGAGATTCACAGAAGTGACTTTGCACTGGGTAGGTAAAGGGGGCCAGTGGGTGGCTTGGAAGGGATTTTGAGTTTTGTTTTTATTTTTCCTACTTTTACATCAGTGTAGTTTGGGTAAAAGAAAATTAATATAATGTTTACTTTTAGGCTACAGTAGGCCTGGGCAATTAAAAAAAAGGGCAGATTCTAAGTCTTATGAAAGATCATTTTGAAGGTGACAGGTGATTCAGCAAGGACTAAGTAGGAGAAACTATCTCCATCTTAAATCACATTTCAATTGGGCAGTAACATTTGGACTTTTGTGTTCTCCATTTTCAAATGAAAAAAAATTTTTTTTCCCTTCAAAGACCTTATTAATGACAGCTGAAGAATGGGGAGAAAGAAGGACCATGTTTAAGATCAATGTGTAACCATAAATTAAGAGGGAACATGAGGAGTATTTATTTTTAAAGAGGTCCCTTTAATTCCAGGGTTTCAGCCTGGTCACCCCTTTATAAAATTTTGAGGGAGATAGTAAATGAATGACTGGGAGGAATAGAAACAGTTTCAAAAACTCCCTGGGCCTCTGTCTTATCTATGAGAGGTTTCCCCAAAAAAGTATTGTTCCAGATAGGACTTGGTTATTTCAGTTGGTATCTTTATCCTGTACCATATGCACTTAAAGCTTCAGACAGTCTTCTCATATCCTTTTTTTTTAAATAGAAATCACACACACACAAAATACCTATGTATCAGTTTCTAATACCTAATAGGAAAGTCTTTTAGAATATTAAAATAGCAATAAGCAAATATGTACTATAAGATTAAACACTAGCATTGAAAACAAACAAACCAAAAACAAAGAATCAACTAAATTTTCTTCTTGTTTTTGCCCCCTCATATTCTGAACTTCATGATCATTGCAGGCAAGGGGCATAAAGAATTCTTGTATTAAAAAATCAGATTTATCTTTTGAAAATATTGTTGGGAAAGCACAGGTGATTTGAGTGGGAATGCTCCTTCTTATGAAAAGAGCCAAACAGGATCTGTCTCTAATAAATTAGTATACTCTTTTAAGATTAAAAATAGCAAAAACATTTTAAATAGTCTGATTATAGTTTCAACAAGTCAAACATACACTTCTATCTAGCCTATAGTTTTAAAGAGTCTATGTGGGTTTAACTTATCATCCCTCATTCCAATATAAAAAAAGAAAAGAAGAACCAAGTCATTTTTGAACATTAAGATATTCATAAAGACTGTATAAAGTAAAAAACAAAACAAAACAAAAAACCCCAAAACAAAAAAATCTTCACAGATTGTTAGCCATCTCTTTCAACGATTTCTCATAAATTCTTCTCTTTCCTTATCAGTAGATAACCCCCATCTCATGAGGAAATACTTTCCAACACTTCCCAATGAGATCAGTGATTGCTTTTTATGAGAGCTACTGCTCTTTGAGATGTTTAGATGAAGGGAGAGTATCTTCTATAAACCAGTAAATGCCAAAGAATGACTTAAGGGGGATATGGCAGAAGCTATTTTTAGCAGATTTAATCTATGCATTTTTTTCCTCTTTGTTTTTATTTTCTCCACTTGCTGAATATCCGTTTTTAGAGCAGAGAGCACAAAAATCAATAAGTAACTTTATCATCTTTTGTTCTGCCAGTTGCCTGTAAGGTCCTCCCCGCCCTCTATTTATACTCTATGCTCTTGATTAAGGTATTTAGATTGGATAATATATTGCTAATTTTTCTGAGTTTGAGAGCCAGCAGAATAATGGAGGTTTCTAACTAAGAAAAATGCCATCTTCTGCCTCCACACCCCCAAACTCACAATTTGGTGAACAGTACGCTACTTGTGAGTGATAAAAAGTTGAAAGGAGGTGGTGACTAGATCTAATGCTATTTTATTAAGCCATCTATCTATAGAATTGTTGTTTTCATACTTTAAAAAAATATGTCTATGCTTTCTTTTTTTCTTTTTTTTCTCTTTTTTTTTTTTTTTTTTTTTAGTCAAGTACTTTCTTAAAGAAACAATAGCACCACATTGGCATAGCTGGCCAAACAATAAATGGGAAAGCAAAATGTGCTACATCTTCCATTCAAGCAGTCTCCCAAGTGCATAAACTAGTAACAGAAACCCTGGAGCCACAGTGCATGAGATGGTTTCATCTACATAAACATTGACATTCCAAGGAGGGGATGGATTCTCAAGGGAGGCCAGGCTTTTTTTTTTTTTTTTTTCAATAAGATTTTCCAAGGAAGTGATTTCTTCTGAGTATTCCATTGGACTCTTAGGATGAGCGTGTGTGTGTGTGTGTGTGTGTGTATACATACATGCACATGCATGTGTGTATGGAGGAGTGGGTATTGCAAATTTTTCTCTTATCTCTAGAAGAGTAGATTCTGATGTAAAGATACATTAACTTTTTCAGTGGAGCCTCCTCATCTTAAAGTCTTCAAAAGATACTGTTCTATTATTTGGGGAATTGGGAACAGAGATTTGATGTAGGTAATTCAGTATTGTCAGTTAAACTAGAACTAAGTCTGTTATTACCAGTATTGACAGCTTTTTCATAAACATTTTGAAATTGCCTCATTTGAGAAATCAAAAGTAAAGCTTATAAAAGTTTTGACTTGTGAAATTTCAGGTGCTCCTTTCTATCAATCCTGTATCATTCTGCTGTAGAGTATGGCATCAACTGACTTTTGAAGTTTTACATTGATTTGTCGTCTAGTTTTATTTCATTTTAAAATAAGATAGTTGAGTTAGTATAGTTAGTTAATTTTTAATTCATTGATTTATGATATAAAGGAGAGGATTATATGTTGGAAAAATTAAGAAAGACAATATGACTTTGCACATTTAAGCTTTCCTCACTGGGATATTTTTGGCTGTGAATAGAATTATTAAGTGAATCAAATAAGTCATAGACACTCTTAGAATTACCATATTCAACTGTGTCTGGAAACTCATAGGTCTGCAGAGGATTACAGGTAAAGTTTTGCTGGGAAACAGTAATTTTAGAAGGTATACATAAAGAACATGAAATAAAAACCAGAAGTGCCATTTTGGGAAGAGGGGTCAAGCACCTAATTCCATAGAACACATCTGTCTGGAAAATAGATGAAGGGCAAAAATGAGTTACAGTTTCTTTTACATTTGTCTGTAGTGATCAGAACATTGCTCAGCATGACAGAGGTGCTCAATTCAAATAATGCTGAGGGTCTGAGGGTTTAAACACTTTTTGGCTGAGCAGGGGTACCTGCTCTATAGGCCTTCTTTTGGGTATGTTTGAAGATCCAGGAAGTCAGACTTTTTCTGGTCTCTCAACCCTGAGGTGAACCAGTGGGATGAAAACTAAAGATGTTATTTTTGTTTTCTATGTACACTTTCTAAGAATAAAAGGGATACAATTTGCATGAAGTAATCAAGCCTGGTTGCTTTTCACCAAAAAGTTTGAAGGCAGATAAAAAGATCTAAATGATGGATGATTCATTGTTCTAATAAGAAAATCTTGATAAGTAGATGGGAAACATTTTCTAGGCCACCATGGGCCTGTCCTCTCTGTTGGATTTTCTTGATATCAATTTTCAGTTGAATGGATAAGATGCACCCACAGCGGGTCAGGGGTCACTTCTGTAAGCAGACATGAAGGAAAATTTCTAGTTTTGAAGGAAAATTTTGCCTCTCAACTAGCAACTCTAGTCAAGTATATTTTAACATAAATTAAAAAAATATATATGTATAAGTAAATACAGCTAAGGAGAAGCACAAATTTATTAAAGTAATTTTGTGATTTTTAAAAATTAGATATTATTTAAATATTTGAAATCTTAAATATTTGAAACCATTTTTTTTAGATTGCCCAAAGAGAAAGAATAACTATATTGTTCAAAATGAATAAAGTATCATTTATAATATCGCAAAAAGTATTACCACATTACTAGTAACTGCCCGGAAGAGTCAGATGGAGTAGTTGCTGTTTCACTGGTGGAAATCTTTTTTTTTCCCTTTTCCTTTCTCTCTTTTCACTTTGTATTCATAAATCCAAATGCAGAATTCAGATCAAATGTAAATCAGACATTTCTAAGTTATTTTGAAAAGTGTTTTAAAGGAGATGGAGCTGTTAGCTTTTAACAACCAGATAGTTGGATAGTTCATTGGATAGCTTCATTGACAAGAATGAGCATGTCAGGAGCATTTGGCTAATCAATTGTCTAGCTATATTGCGGATGGGCTGTTTATAGAATTCCTGGCATCCCAGCAACTCAAGGGCTCTGACCGTGTGCCCTCATAGCAACCCAGGAGAAAATCTGGAGCTTTATCTTTTTAATCCTCATACCACCCCTGTGAGGTAGGTAGATGGCATATTGCCCCCATTTTGTAGATGAGGAAACTGAGGCACAGAGAGGTGAAGTGACTTGCCCAAAGTCACACAGCGGTGAGTCCAAGACAGAGTCGGCAGATGTTTGTTTCTTCAGTGAGAAATAGAAACCAGGACATTGAATTCCTAGCCTTCTGCGTTTTCCACTCCTCTCTAGACTCACCAATCAAATTTGCATCAGCGGACTTTGTGTCTTAAGTTTCTCTTGGAAGGCATAATTGCAGGAATTTTGCCTTCTTTCCCAAATGGATGGATTTTTAGTACCCTTCCCCTTTGTGTCATTTTTGGCTCCAGGCTTCTTTTGTTTTGCTTTCACCTTTTACCGTTTTGGCCAGACTCTTTCATATAACAAACTACAAAATAGCACCATTGTACTAAAAAACAGAGTTTTACATACTGTTTGTGATATATCTTGTATTCTTGATATGCTAAATTTACATAGTGCTCTATATGGAAAAAATAAAAAGAGAGAAATTACTAATCAGGTTGCACACTAACTCATCATTTGAAAGAAGTGTTGAGAGTTTGAGACTTTCTATGCTTAAAACATATGCCTAAAAATGATTGGCCTCAAAACTGCAACTACTTGCATTTTTTTAGCAAGATGTGGAAAAATAAAGCTTTGTGTCTAAAATAAATGCATCCAACTTATATTTGGTACAAATGCCACAGATGGAATCTTTTGGGTTAAAATCTTTTGGGTGTGCTACTTGACTGCTTGTTACTGCTCTTGAGAAGGCCAAATTTGGCAAATATAAAGATGATGAGGTGGGAGAGGGGGTGAAGATAGACAAACAAGATTATCAGACACTGTAAAACAAACGGCCTGTGTTGTGTAGAAAGAAGTGCAAATAAAAAAAAATTAATAAACCACTTAGACAAGGCTGCTGAATGAATGGCTCCAGCAGCCAAGACTCAGAGACAAATTTAGTGCAACTGGATCTATACAACGCCCATGCATTTGTGGCTCTTGAGAGGCAGGGACTAAGAAATATATATATATATATATATATATATATATATATTTCTTTTTTTCTCTATAGAACATTATTGTTAAAGGATCAACAGCAATCTACCAACTCCAGGACCATTTTTGCAAGGTGCAAAGCTTTTAACAATCACTCTTAAAGACAATGTTGGAATGTTTACTTGCGTATTTCATTGGGGGGAAATGCCCATCTTTTGAAATGTCATCAAACTTATTTTTTGGTAGGTCTTCTGGTGTTTATCAGGTAACTCATACAGAGCAAAGGATCCTGCCGGTGGCATGTCATTCTTCACAATTCAGGATGGTCTTCCTACATTCTGTAGTTCTTGTTTCCCGCACTCCCTCTACTTGCGTTCTTCAAATGTACTTCCTAAAAATAAAGGAGAAAAAGTGACATTAACCTGAAGTTTTATGTACCCTACCCATCTATTTGTAACATGGGGTCTCAACCTTTCCTATTTTATGCCTCATCAGTCAATCTCATAGAGAGCTTGGGTCTGTTTTTTTTTTTCCTAAGACAGAAGTGGATAAGCCTTTAGTTTTTAGTTTAGTCGAAACTCACTCAGGCTACTTTTATGTCCCTTGGTGTCATGAGGACCACAAATTGCTTTATGAACACACAGAAATATGTTTCTATTCAACTGCTGCCATCACAGATTCGTTGACAGGTAGGAGATTCTGAAAAATTGAGAATTCTGGCCTGTGGCATCTTTCCCCGGTGAAAGAAAAATAAAAAAAAAAAATTAAAAAGGAACACATTCTGGGGTCATCCTCTATTGTTTTATTGCATTTTGTTCTATTTTAATTATTGTAAAAAGGAGACATTTCTTTTTCATTTTTATTTTTTTCTTCTTTGGACAGAGGGAAAGTTTTAGAAGTAGAAGATTGGGAGGTTTTATAATTGATTTAGAATCTATCAAATCACAGACATACTGAGCTGGGTTCAAATCTTGGCTCTTCCATGTTTAGTTATGTGTGAACTTGTGCAAATGGCAGTCTTTTGTGTCTCAGTTTCATCTATAAACTGGCATAATAATAGTTCCTACCTGTAGGATTAAGAATTAAAGAATTAGGGGGGTGGGAGGGAGGGGAGGGTGGGTGATGGGCATTGAGGAGGGCACCTGTTGGGATGAGCACTGGGTATTGTATGGAAACCAATTTGACAATAAATTTCATATTAAAAAAAGAATTAAAGAATTAGTATTAGTGTATAAGTAGACTTCTAATAGTTCTGGCACATGGTAAGCACCATGTAAGTATCAGCTATTATTATTATTATTATTATTATTATTATTATTATTTACTCATTATTATTATTTTTTCATCTTTATTGGAAAGTCACCTTCCTGGACTAAAAACCCTGGTTCCTTGCTTTGGTGCTACCATTCACTTATTAGCAAACAATGCTGTTATCCAAGGAATATTGAGTTTTGCTTAAAATAGAAGCCCTAGAGAGACGTGTTTGTCTGTTCACTGTTATATCCGTATGTCCAAAACATGCTTGGAATATTGCAGTTGCTCAATAAATAGCTAGAGAATTAATTAAATGGATGACCATAATGGACCCTGTAATAATGTGAAGAACGAAGTCATTATGCTTTTCTTATGGTTATTATTTTATCCATGAATATATTTAAATAGCAAAGTTTATTTAGACAAATCAGATGTGAATTAAATCCAGGAAGAAATGGCATTTGCATGCATAAACATAAGGTGCTTCTCCTCTTGGTTTCACCTCTAGCCAGGAGGACCTTAGAGGAGAACATAATGAATAGTTATTGGTACAAAGTGAGGTCAAGAATCCGCAGTATCCCTTTTCCCCAGAACATGCTTTCATCATGACCCAAAACAAGAGTGCTTATTATGATGTCTGGAATCTCCAAATTCTTCCTCCTGGCTAAGGTAACGACCTCTCAATCCAATCATTCTTAGGAACTTAGAGGTCATTGTAAGGACCTTGGAGATTGCTCAGACTTGAGACCTGCAGAGTGTGAGAAGCTGGAACAAAATTAACTACAGTCTCTGGAAATAATATCTATTGGCTAAGGCCCATAGAGATTGGTAATTTTTCTTACACATATTTTCCAGCTCTACCTGGAACATTAGAGTTATCACCAAGTCCTTCAAAAAAACTAGTTAGCACTTTGTAAGTTGGTGGTCAATATCCTGTACTGACTGAATAGAAGGAAGATAGCGTCATTGTATAAATATGTTTATTAAAATAACTAGCTCAGTGGCCATCGAAAAAAGCTTGTGGGAGGAAGTTTGGCATTTGTACAGGATAGCTTGAAATGCCATCTGTTTAAAATCCTGGCACTTTCCCCCAAATATCATACAACTTTACCAAGTCCATTTAATGTTCATATGTTGCTGTACAAAACATCTACTGTTAAGCTACCAGTAAGTTTGTATTTCTAATCTTACATGTTATTCTGCTTGCTTAGGAATTCTCCCGACAAATGGAAGAAAGACAAATGGGGCTACAGAGTAGGAGCACTACTGTCCCAAACTCCTTGAAACATTTCTGTTCAATACTCAGTGGACCCTGCTGATGGTACGTGGCTCCCAAAATGGCGATTATTAAGGATACCACTTCTCTACCAAACTGCTAGCCAAATAACAGGTCTAGAAATATACTAATTTGAGTTTGCCTTTTTTTCTGTTTAACAGGCATACCAGCTTGGAAAAGAAGGTTTTTAAGAATCTGGATAATGCCCACATAGGAAAATGCTCAAGAATGAAATAGTAACACATTAAAAGAAAGCCAAAGGAGGTGCTTAATCTCCAATCTTTCTCTCAAACCAAATTAATCCCAGATTTACAGAATAAAAAAATTCAGGTATCTTCTATATTTCCCTCTTCAGATTCATGAAGGCCACAGCAAAAAGGATTGAGTTTAGATTGGTCAATCATATAGATCTTATCCTTTTCCCCAACAGAGAGATTCTTTCTCTTTTCTCTCAAAGTGGAGGTGTAAAGTGTCAGTCTGAAAACAGGGATACTCTGGCCCATTTCTTCTGGGTCTGTTTCGGCATTGCAGCAAAACCATGAGCAGAAACTCACTTGAGTAGAGCAGACATTGCTCCAAGTAGCATGGTTCCCATGCACAAACGCGTAAGGTGGAGGCCATTCAAAACCAGCTGGGATGTTGTCTGGTTTGCATTTGGCTCTCTTCCCAGGTTCTCACATGTGACTTCTTTGTTGCAGACAATGATGGTGACAAAACAAAAGCACTCAGGGATTTGGTCTCAGTCGCATCTGTTGCTTTGCTCATTGTCATAATTTAATTATGCTGGCCACCCTTGACAATGGGCAGCAAGTGGAGGCATGTTAGAAGCAGCCGGAGCTGGCACCCACTTTCAATGCACTTCTTGAGGGTTATGAAACTGTCCCACATTCAGCCAAGCAAAAACTTTTCACTTCAACAGCTTGTCCAAGACAAACAAACCAGCTGAAACTGTTTCTAGTATGCAACTAGACAGATTTTTGAAAGGAAAACAGTAGTGAGTAAATACTGTTTCCTATTGACACCAGGGAAGGTAAGATTATTTAAAAAAAAAAAAAGTTGGTCCTCTAGCTCACTCAGGTTGGTTGAGGAAATTTATCACTCTGAAGGAAACCAACTCATCAGGGAATATGTTTCAAGGTCCTAATATGTGACATTCTAACACATTATGTACCATGCACAGATATTTAGGAAGCAGAAAAATGCCCTGAAATGTTGCATGACATTCACATTCTCCCATTGTCTCTTGGCTCTTATCCTAGCTCCTAACTTTATAAAGGAAAACAATCCACAAACTTTTTGATTAAAAAGATCACTGAGAGCTAATAACAATGGCAGTAACAGTAACCTTGATTAACATTTGCAGACACATTATACTTTACACAGTGATCTCTAGTAAGGTGATATTATTTGCTTCAATCCATTTATAATCTGAGGCTTGCTAACATTTGGTGACTTGCTTGAGGTCACATAAGAACAAATTGATAGACCTAGGACTAATAAGAAAACAATTTATTATTTAAATAAGATAATTTTATCACTTAGGGGCTGGGCACTATATTATGTATGTTAATTGCATATATTTTTCTTAATTCTTCTAGTTCTCTTGGGGATGGACACTATGTCTTGCCCATTTTACCTTGAAGGAATCTGTGTCTTAGAAAACTTGCCTAATTTTTTATAAGGAAGATGTGACCATGGTTGGGATTTGTACCAGTTCCCTCTGATTCTGGAGCTCATCAGTTAGCCACTCTACCATATTGCTTCCCCAAAAGATAAAACAATATTGGGTGTTTCAAAATCCAAATCTCTTTCCAATGACAATAAATGACAATGTTATGAGCTTCCCATGATCCCAGATGGTGGTAGATTCTTGTTTAAAGGGTAAGGCAAGACTCTAAACTCAGGGGTAGGGTGCCCTCCCTGACCACAAGTGTGAGTTGGGCCCCATGTCTATTATTATTGATAGAAATCTAGTAGCATAATATTCAATTAGTAAGAGTGAACCCTGTGGATATTATAAGCCCTTTTTTTGCTGCCTATCTTTATGAGATTTTGCCTGAGAAACAGTATCTAAAAGAAGGATGATAATAGTCTCTTTAAATTTCAGAAAGGAAGTTGTGATGTTTTCAATAGACTGTTTCCATCTCAACTACTCCAAACAAGTATTGTATGACATAAAGTCTAAGAAAAGCCTGGCGCCCTATAAAAAAATGCTGGGAAGTTATTGTCCAGCATGGAATATCAGCAGCTATTGTATAGCATAAAGTCATAATTCATCATTGACCTTCTGTTAAAAAGGGCAAAATGAGGAAAAAAGATCATATAATTGGAAAGATCACCCACATATCAGCTCTTTACCTGTTGAAAAAAACATGTTATAGCTATTTTGCTGGTTTGGCCTGGAGACACATGAAATTGTGGAGAGTGGTTTAAATATTTCAGTATCAACTTTGATTTCTCTTTACTTCAGGGAATCACAAGTTCAAATTCCATGAGAGTTGGGTCAGCCTTTCATCTCTGGGAGCCAAGAGAGTAAGTGTCATGCAATCTACTCAGCGCTTTGGGGTGTGACTTTTAAAACCAAAGGACACAGGTGCACATTCTGAGAGGCTGGTAGGATGGTTGCCTCTCTAGCAAAGTGAAAGGTATATAGACTGGACACAATGTCAGTCTGTTCAGACTCTTATTTTTTTTGGAAGTTACCTCCTCCTACTTTTTCTGTGGTTATGATGGTAATGGCCATTTTTCCAATATTACCCTCTTCCTCTAGCCATGGGGAATGGCCCAGAGCTGGCACCTCACCCAATGCCAAGACTGAGTTTGGTGGGGATAGAAGGTCACCCATTCCTGAGAAACACGAGATTCCTTTGTTGGCAAACTTTCGGTTCAAGGACTCCCTAGTGACTTTTCTGAACTTTTCCTTAGCCTGTATGGCAGTATAGGACACTTTCACCCAATGTTCTCTCTCCCTCCCCTTCTCCTTCACTTGGGGTCAGACTTGTATTGTGTTCTGAGGGCTTGCCCAGGCTTCCTCATTCCTCCCCTATTTCCTTTCACACTGGTATTTTTCCTAATGAAATCCTACTCTTTTAGCCTAGTCTCATCTTGGTTTCCCCAAAGACCTAGGCTTACATACCTGGTATAGATCCCATCTCCCCACGTAGGAATTAAGGGACCTTTGACAATCACTATATTGCTCTCTCCTTCTCAGTTTCCTCTTCTGTAAAACGAAAGAGTGGGGTAAGGGCACCCACCTCATAATGTTGTTATGAGTGCATGTGTTTACCCTTACACATTTACCTGGCATAGTTGTGTGCGCGAAAGCCTACTATTTCAAGGGCCCTTGATTTTGATCTATTCTGTGAACTCATTTATTAGCAACATCAGTCTGCTCAGGCTTCTTTGCTATCGGAGTTTACTCTGCCTCTATCTTTGTTGGAGTATTGATGTGCTACAGAGTAATGTATGTGTTTGTTTCCCCACTGAAAAGTAAGCTCCTTGAGCACAAGTAGCATGTCTCCTTCATCTCTCTCCCCTCCCCATAGACATGGTGCTTTGAGCAAACATAGCAAACCAGGAAATTCTTGCTAAATTGTTTAAATTTTTCTGAAGAAGTAGCACAATAGAGTTCAGGCCAATAGCAACCCTTGCATGGCGTCCTACTTTTACTGTCCTCTTCACAAGGACAAACAGCACAGAGCACCTCCTGTCTTGCAACTCACAATTAGTAGGTTGTGGTACAAGAAATATCAATGGAAAAATGCAGAAAAGAGAGGGTGGTACATGGTTAACACAATGGAGTCCATTTTGAGTATAGATTCTGGTCTGGCCACTTGTTAGAGCAAGACTTTGGCAAGACTTTTAGCCTTACTCAGCCCAGGTTTTTACATCTATACAATGGGGATAATTTTAGTATTTACCCTACAGGCTAATGGTGAAGATTTACTGAAATAATTCACTATAAACCTTACCACAGGGCTTGTGCTTAATAAATACTAGGTGTTCTCACTGCCCACCCCCCATTTTTATAGTTATTGTTGTCAAAGAGCATCCCATGGCAGGGTGCTGTCCTTTCCCTGGCTGGAGAAAGGGAATCTACTTATTGGGTGCTCAGAGCTCTCTTGAGTGCTGGGATAGCAGATGTATACCTCTTTTTTTTTTAGTGACTGGTGCATCCCTAGGAATCCCCGGGATTTAGGGAATTTATATTTGTCCCATAATTATTCACAGATTATCCTGATTTAGCAACTTTCTTACTCTTCAAAAGATACCACCTGACTCCATTTAAATATTTCTGTCTGTGATGTAAGAAATCACTACCAAAATTGTTTAAAAGCCTGGGAAAGAAATAAAAGGAAAAAAAGGCACTGAAGGGTATTTTCCCTCATTGGCAAGAGGTATTTACGTTGCCTTTAATAGTCTTGAAGGATGTTGTAAAACACTTCAGGGTTCAGTCTGCTTAGACTGTTTATTTTATGGGCAGCTTGTTTAGTTAGCTGTTTGTGTTTGTGTTACATTTTTAAATTAAAAAAAAAAAAGATTAAGCACACTATCTTTCCCAGAAGGAGTTGATTTTGGAATTGCTGAAAGGTTCAAATGTTGTGGTATTTTAAAAAGTGAAACACCAGGTTCTAGCAATTTCACTGATATGTGCTAAAGATTCAGCACATTTTTACCTAAAAACTGGATTTGATTATTTTTTTCTCTCAAGCCTCTAAAATGCCATTGTTTCATCTGACATACAACTTATGCAGGGGTACTTACAGTGGTGTATGCAGTGATTTATGTTACAATGTTCTGAGGCCCAGGGTTGTACCTTTCAGTGTCATTTCAACACCATAGTGAAGAGTTCACAGAATCGGTAGGAAAGGGTGTTGTCCTCCTCCACTCATTCTTTGTGTGTGTGACACATCTGGGCAGAACACTCAAATGTTGTGTTCTAAATTTTCCTCCTCACTGAGTTGAGAGAAATTTTGGAAGTTTGGAAGGCTTGTCTGAACTTTTAGGATGAACAAAATAACACTATGACAAGTTAAAGTGATTTGCATCTGTTTGAGGTTGATGGGAGCCTTTCAGCATATAAAAGTAAACACACATGGTGCCAGACGGAGCTTTTCCAGGACAAAAACATGGCACAAGAACAATTCATGAGTGTATAGTTTTTAGAAATCAGAATTGCTTCATTGTGCCATCATCACTTTTACCTCCATCCTAATATTCGTTTGAAGAAGGAAGCATGTCATTATTTACAGAAGGACAAGCCAGAGCATCCACTAGTGGCCTAAGTCAACCAATACTGACAAAGTAACAGTATGATGCTATATATTTATTGATTCATTTATACTTTTCTTATTTTCTAGTCCTGCAATGCCTCATGAAACTACTCAAGCATGCCACACTCACACCATGACATGAATATTGCATACCCTCCAAGTCTACAACAGTCCAACTGATTGGAAATTCTTGTCCAACCCTCAACCTGCCATGGTCTTGAACCTAATCATTCGAAATTTTTGTTTTGCCATAACTGTGATCTGTGGCTAAGAAAAGAGCACATCATGTTTTCACAGATGGCAGAGATGGTTGGTCTTTGATTGCTTGACCTCCTGGAGCTGGCCAGACAGAAAGCCCCATGCAAGCATTTATATATTTTACACAGAATTATATTAAAACTTTTGACATATGAATCCCATCTTGGAAGCCTGGGCCACTTGGTCAGTTTGGGTTTGATGTAAAATCTCTTGGTCCCTCATTGGGAACTTAGGTATTATTTTACCAGACAGAGGAGTTGCCATCATGTGCAGCCTTTCATAGGTCTTACTCTTAACATCCTACCTTCTTATAGGAATTCTGATCCTACCAGTTAGAGGAGCCAAGGAGGATGGTAGAAACGATTGCCACCTTCTTTCCAGACTGACAGTGACACATGCCTACTCAAATAAATGTATGTTGCTTTATTTGATCCAATGGGAACAAATGTGTATGCCCAAGTGAATTGAGGAGGTTAGACGTTTATGGTTACAGAAGGGGAACATGGTAGAAAAAGGCAGTTAATAGTTTTTGCCAATACCCCCAATCTCTAATAGAAATAGGGGAAGAGAATGCTGGAACGAAGACAGGCTGGATGCAATGACTTTTGTGCTAAGTCAAGAATTAGACCTGAAAATTTCTATAGTTGCAAATTGGTTCTGTATGAAAGTTTCTGTTTTCTGATTTATAGAGTCACTCTCTTTCTCTATAGATCAGACTGGAAGTAGTTGAAATCCTTCGACCCTTAGGTACAACAGAAAGAAAACCAACTTCTTTCTGCCCCCTCAGTAATGTTTCCTTTATTTCCTGAATAATATTTAACTTAGTACTAAACCTGGGCCTTTGAGAAGACAAAGGGATAATGTGATTTCTCCTGAACGATGATTAGTTTTCCATAAGAATGTCACTTCAGTGAAAGAAAAGCAAAGAAACTGCATTTATCTATACTTTTGGAAAGTGATTCACCCCAAATTCCTAGTGATTGAAACAATACTAGAACACAAAACTATACAAACACACACACACACACACACACACACGCACGCACGCACGCACATGGAGAAGCTAGAGAAAAGAATCCCTTTCTTCTCAAAGCTATTTTCTGTAGTTAATTACAGATTGTAAATTACCAGCAAGGGCATTTAAAATTGAAATTAGTTGGTTGTACCAATAAGCATTCTTATTTCTATCAAACTTCTATCAAACTTCCACTTTTTCAAAAGAGTTAGTTTCCTGACCAAAGGTCTTAAAACTGTAACCACATTAGTTAATAAAATAAAGCTAGGAATTTTCCAAAATGTTTTCTAGCTTTTGTTACTTATCTAGCAGTAGCCCATCAGATCTGTAATTGAGCTTCTAGTATATGGTGAGAACTTTCCTGGCTGCTCTCAAGAAGTATCAGATATGGACTCACAGTCCCATTGTCTCACATCGCACATAATTTCCCTGCTGTTCTCAATTTCTATTTCTCTCTTTTTGAGTTTAAATATAAGTCTGTCTTTCTAAGCAATCTCTTTTGGTTGGTGGATAAAAGTGAGGTAGCACTAAAGGCATAACAGAGCCCCATTAAAGATGAACCCCAATGTCAGGGAAAGGTGCTCAAATTTCAGTTAACACCCTGAGGATGGAGAAGCTGATTTTGACCTGGAAGTTTGGTAGCCATTGAGGAACATTTGCTAACCTCACCCGCTCCTTTAAAAATGGATTTGTCTTGCTTATTAGGTCAGTAAATACTGTCACTGATTTTCAAAGAAATCTGGTAGCTGGGCTTTCATTCATTTTGATGAGCATACAACCTGAGGAATTCTTCACTGAAAGAAAAGCCAAGAAACTCTATTTACCTATAATTTTGGAAAATGATTTACCCCAAATTCCTAACCTCATAAAAGGGCATTCTGCTGCTGCTTCACCTAAAACAGTTTATCTTCTTATTGCTACCAAAGGCTTCCACTTTAACTTCAAACTATCAACTTTGCCCTTGGATTAAAAGTCAACTCCATGTTACCTAGTAAATAGTGCAAAAGCCCTATTCCTTTCACATAGACAAGTAAAAAGAATAGACTTCATCTTTCCCCATGGATGTTAATATACTTAAGAAACTGCAAAATGTATTACTTAAGAAAACATTATTTCTTGGTGGTGGTTGGTGGGAGGGAGGTGGTCAAGGGGTGACGGGAGGGAGAAGGGTCTCTTTGAGGACTCTTTTTTTTTTTTTGCTTCTTTTTCCACCCTTACATCCTAACAGCACGCACATTCGAAGCTGTATGAGCTTTTGTTTGTTTTCAAGAGATGTTTGAAAGAAGATCAAATGCCTGTGAAAGGCACTGGATCGGCAGCCCTAGAAACTGAAATGTCCCGGAAGCTGTGTGAGCCCGGAAATATCCCACATTTCTATTTACTTTGGCAATTTTACTTAAAACTAGTAAGAGCTGGAGTTCATGCTACAATTAAATTTTCCTCAGGCACCATGAAATGAAAACACATATTACATTTGATTTTAACTGGTTGAGAAAAATGGTGGTTTTTTGAAAGTTCATTCTGTGACCTTGAAGTAAAAGTTAGCAGTTCCTCACATGGGAGAGCTGAGCTTCCATTTAAGTTGGAATTATTCATAGCACTGGTGTTCTCTGGGTTGGAAGGGCTCTTAGATCACTGAGTTCCCTTCTATCATCTGCTTGAAACCCTACAATTCAGAAGTGCTGAAAATTCACCAGAAAGTGCTGGCAAAGTTGGCCTCGAAGGTTTTGGTGATACAAGACTCACTTCCACATGAAGAGATCTGTTTCTTTTTCAGATGGCTCGAATTCTCAGAACTAGGTAAAATAATATTAACTAAAACTCTAATAGTGATTACTATGTGCCAGGTACCATTTTAAGCAATATAAAAGTTTGTGCACACACATTCACATACATAATCTCAATAAATTCTCATAACTGTAGGAGACAGATTCAATCAGCACCATCATTTGACAGATGAGTAAAATAAGGCACAGGTAAATGTCATGATTTGCCCAAAGCCACACCACCAGTAAGTGAGAATCAGGATTTGAACCCAGGCAGTGTTCTTAGCCAGGTATTCTTAACTACTATGTTTTATTGCCTCTTCAGTCCTTATAACTCTCCTTCATGCCTAGTACAGAGGATGGCACATTGTAGGTGCTCAATAAAAATATTTTTCAACAAATTTATTTCAGGATCATGATTTCTTATATCTTCCCATTTGTTTTACACACAGTCAATTTGCCCTAAGAGAAACAGTAGAATTTTAAATGATGATCAATACTCTGCCTACTTCAAGAAAGCAGCAAGGAGAGAGATAGGTACATAACATTCACTATAAAGTACTACTTAGACAGTTGCCACCTTTAGCAGTAGGTCCATGAATGATTTCAATTTAAGCTATAGAGGGAAGTTCTAAACAGGCAAGACTTGGGTCAGTGCAACTCTTTGCTCTCCTTTTTTTACTGTGTCCTTGCCCTGCTATCCTATGCCAGGACAAGAGGAGTCATTTCATCTCAGCAATGCTACTCATTTTTATGGTCTTTCTCTTCCACTATTAAGCTGCATATAACAATTATTTGTCCGTCTATTTCATCCATCCATCCATCTAGCATTATATGCCATGTATCACTAGGTGCTTAGTATTGATACTAGAAAGGAGGAGATGGAAAGACTATAATAGATGCTTCCTGTTTACCTCGTTCATATTATTCAGAAATCATATGTTAGGAATTCAAGATGACTGCTTTAGAGTTGATAAAAACCATTCTAAGAAGAAGTGTATTATAAGCCATAGTGTGAGAGTTAAGCATTCTTTAACTAGAAAGTTCTATTCCTTTTTTTTTCTTTTAAAGTCTTTGCCTTACTTCTTTTGAATGAAGTTTATCATAGAGGATAATTAATAGCTTATCCAAAGCCTTGAGTCATAATTGACATTTACTCAGTCAACAGTGAAATAGGGAAGAGAAAATCCCTAAGGAACATTTCCATAGGACACAAATCATTAATTCTTCTGAGGAACTTGAAGAGCCATCTGTGTTTGCAGGCTACTCTCAGGTGGTAGTCACAGTAAATATTGGCTTATGCCTGAGGCTGGTTCCAAAGCATGGATGTCTTAGCAGAAGAACTCAGCATCTCCTGAATAAGGTGGGTGGCTAGATGGGCCTAGGCACCAGCCTAGCTTTTGTCATTTCAGATCAGCCAGCTTTTTGTAACCACAGCAGAAGTGGCTTGGCTCCCATTTGGGGCTTTGACATGCTTCTGACTGGACATTTTCCTCCTGGGCTAAGTCTTGGGCATGGCCTTATATGTTATGTTATGTTATGTTATGTTATGTTATGTTATGTTTATTATATAATCCTGGGTTTTCACTGGACCATAGAGGAAGAATGATCCTGAAGTAGAAATACAGCAGGGACATGAAGGACCAGGCAGAAAGTTTCCTTTATACCATGACATCTTCAAAGTAGGTTACTTGGATGAAATGCTTCACTTCTTGGTTTAGTCATCTTCTTACCCAAAGTCTCATTATTTGCTTGACTGACCACTTTTCTCTTATACCCTCTCTCAGCATTTATAATTCACAATTTGGATGATCTGGAGACTTTTTGCTTTATATCTATTAAGACTCTAACCCTACTAATTAAATCAGAGACGCTGAAGGAGAAGATTTACAAGACCTAAATTCTGTGATTCTACTTAGCTCTTTTTACCCTCAGGGAAATCCAACCCCTTGCTCTCATTCATGTTCTTCCTTCTGGTGGAAAAATATTGAATTAATGGAAGATTTCATCTGCCTATTTCTGCCCCATATTTTCCTTTTGGAATTCTTTCTTAGTCCATGTTGATTATGTGCTCTTCTCTGCTGGCCAGAAGGAGGGCAGCTTAGAACTCAAGTACGTCTTTACCCTTTTGTGGATCTCTGTATCCTTGTCTTTAAAATGAAAGGATTGAACCAACGAACTTCAGCTCTAAAGTAACACGGTCCTAGGGTTTCCATGGAACAGAAACTCATAGGATTTCATATATGAAAATCTAGATTTGTGCGTGTGTTTGTGTGTGTATGTGCGTGTGTGTGACAGAGACAGATAGACATACACACAGGTTTATAGGAGATAGAATCAGAAGGCAGTAATCAGATGTTAGGCATCTGTTCTGGGCTGAATTGTGTCTCTCCTCAGCCATTCATATGTTAAAGTCCTGACTCCCAGTACCTAGAGTCCTGACTCCCAATACCTAAACTGTTTCTTTCCTATTTGGAGATACGGTATTTGCAGAGGTAATTTAGTTAAAATGAGGTCAACATCTTCACCTGGACTTTCAGCTTCCAGAAATGTGTGAAAATATCTGTTGCTTAAGCCACCCAGTCTGTGGCGATTGTGATGGCAGCCCAAGCAGACCAATACATCTTTTATATCTGATTCCAAAGTGCAAAAAAAGAAAAGGTTCAATGACTCCTCTTGCAGGTTACCCCACAGGCCTCATAGGCCTTTAAGCAAATACTGGATGCCCTTTGTCCTCAACCTGGACTTGACTAAGAAATGCAGCCTCCAATGACACTGCAGGAAAGAAAATCTGGGAACTTCTATGACACAATTCAGTCTTGCTGAGAATTTTGGGCTAATATTTAACTCTGGACATATATTGACATGGGCAATTCTTCTATAATAGCTTCACACAAGATTTTAAAATACATGTAAAAGCCTTGAATTTTGTCTTAATTCTTTAACTCTCATTTGTTTTTGGGGGGAGGGGAATGTAGTGTCTTATTTGCCTTTTTTATAATTTTTGTTCTTTTTTCATTCTTGCCACTGTCTTTCTTTGGACTTCCTTGAGCATTACGTTTTTCTTTTCCATTGTCTCCATGTTTGTTATCCACATTCTACAACAGGTTACTTCTCCTCCTTCCATCACATTCATTATCTAGCTCCACCAGGCCTACTGTTCTTCATTCCTCCATAGCACTTCCCACTTTTCTTTATCGCTGTCTGCTTCTCTCTCATCGTCCTTGTCTCTGTCTGCTTAGTCCTTCTCTCCTCCATTTTCCTTTTTTGCCTCTGTGTTCAGTTTCTAGCTCCAGTCTCCCTTCTCTGCTCTTTCTTCTTTCCTTTCATCTGCTGACTTGCTTCTGTCCCCACCTTCTGCTCCCCTCCTGGGTGTTTCTTTGGCCCACCTTTCCTTCTCCTCTGAGACTTCGTTTTCTTGGTGGTAGATGGGGGATGATACTGTGAACATCACAAAAATAATTGCATTGAGAACAGGTGGTTCCCTTGGTGTCCCAGAAGACAGAGCCTTTGAGTCAGCCCAGAATGCCCGGGATCCATGTGGCACAGGAGACAGCACTGGTGCTGGAGGGATGTCTAGGCCTCAGTCACAAGAACCAAGCTTCTAGAACTTTGGGACTGATCTCTAATCCCCGCCCCCTCCCCAACTAGAAATTGAGAGGCACTGAGCCACCTAGGAAGAGAAAGAATTAACCTGTCTTTGTCCCTGCAAGCACACTTCTCAGCCACATTCTCCTGAGTTACTTCTGTGGTGCTTCCTCCCTGACTCACCCATTGGCTACTGTGTTCTCTCTGCACCAGACTGTGCCCAGTCCCTTTCCATCATTCAAGCTGGCTCCCTGGGGTCACATCTCTGCTAAGCTCCCTGGTCCTCCTCCAGGCTCAGCTGCAGTTTAGGACCAGGAAGCAGTAAATGTGTCATTGTGAACTTCTTGGTTTCTCTTCTTATGCTTTCTGCACAATGCTAGTTTGACCTCCAAAGAGTAAAACCGCAGTTTTTTTTGTTTGGGTTTTTGGTTTTTGGTTTTTTAAATAGTGCCCCCAAGGAGACCCTAATGAGAGCTTTTCTTTCCTTACTCACCCATCCTCACTTTATTTTTTTCTCCTTCACCTACCACCTGCTCTTTAGTTCTCATTCTTTCTACTTAGTTACTAGAATTTAATCACTTCTACTCATTTCTTCACCCATTCAACAAAATTTATCAAGTG
Organism: Acinonyx jubatus; assembly: GCF_027475565.1. Taxonomy (NCBI): domain Eukaryota; kingdom Metazoa; phylum Chordata; class Mammalia; order Carnivora; family Felidae; genus Acinonyx; species Acinonyx jubatus. The sequence continues at coordinate 120,397,419 of NC_069387.1, forward strand.
GCTAATGTGTATTAGATGATTTATGTTGCTTTGGATGGCATAAATAGTACCTCTGAGGTTTGTTTGAAGTCTAGTTCATAGAAAAAGACATCTACAGATTTTGATCATTAGAAATTTCTAGGTGTTCTGAGAACTAACAGAAATTTCTGTTTTTAATATATTTTTCTTTAATCAGGTTTGCCATTGAATGTGAGTTTCAAATACTTCCCATTTTAGCACATTTTTTTTCTTTGCACCTTTGCAGAATACCAGGACTTGAAAAGTTATGTGCTTTGTTATTAATTTTAATTATGACAGACGCTAACACTTGTCCAACAGTTGCTTTGTGCAGAACGTGAAAAGAATTGCATGTGTATTTATTAATTCTTAAAACGACCTGATGCAGTAGGTATTGTATCAGTTTTACCGATGAAACTAACGCTTGGATAGGTTATGTTATTTGGCCACGGGCTCTCAGCTGGTGACTGGTGAAGCTAGAACTTCAGTTTTATATGATACCAAAGCTCACATTTAGTGACTGTTCTCCATTGTCTTCCAGTATCAGACTGTCCAGAGCAGTGAAAAGGAGACTTTGCAATGTGGAGTGACCAAAGGGATGGGCATCTGAGGTGAGAATGGTGGTTTTTTGACATGGAAGCCAGGAGACTATGGGACATAGTTTCTGTTTGGTCTACCCACAGGCATAAGATACCTCAGTCTCTTGAGGATGTTGGATCCCTCCCCACCAGCTGGCTTACCTTCTGAGCCTTGGGCATGTCAGTGTGGCGCTGAGCACGGACTGAGCGGGCAGACTTGGCAGGCTTGAGGGGTGCACAGTACATCTCTAGCCGCCTCAGATCACAGCTCCGGAAGCAGCACTCATCCACGATGCCTGTCTGAGGTGCCCTCCGACTGCTGGAGCCATACCCCGTGGGCTTGTCTGTACAAATCAAACAGAGGGGCCTGGCTTTAGAGGGGAATCAGCTATCTTCACAGTTCCACCCAGCCCCTGGAGCCTCTCCTCTCCCCACACCTGGTCAACCTACACACCTCAACCTCTTCCTGAAGCTTCCCCAACAATTCCTGATCCCACAGATTCTTCTGGATCACAGTGTGCCTCTAGACTCTGCATTACACTCCTTAGCATTAACTCATGCACCATGCAGTTTATTTTTGTTAATTCTCAAGTTCTCAGAAGCCTGTAGTCAAGGATCCTATCTATGCCCAAACCCAGTCTTTCCTTATATATTCCCTTAGTTTGGAGGCTGCTAGGAATATTAATTAAAGGAAGATCATGTTTCAAGTTTTCTTCATCTTTTTAGCAAATTTGCATAGTTTTTATGCACAGGATGGCTCAAGTGTTTACTCTTTTGCTTAACTGCTTCCATTCTAACATCAAATTGAGTTTCAAAGGGCTCCTCATTTTACTGATGTTGCTTAAGGTCATTCATGCAGTAAGGGATGGAGCCAGGGCTCAAACTCAGATCTATTCCCTGCAAAGTTCAAGTTCCTCAGACAGCCCAGGAGATCTGTTGAGTAGCTATGGACAAGACACTTAAGCCTCCTGAGGCCTAGTTTACCCATTTGTAAAGTAGGTTTAATATATTCCTTATAAGGTTCTTTAAGGATTATGTGAAAAAATGCACTAAAGGTGCTTAGAACACCCCCTGACATATAGCAGGTCCTAAATAAATATTGGTTCACCTTCTCTGAGTATCCTTTTCCAGGATCTTATATGGTCTCTGAAGAAACAGCTTTTGTATTAACTGCATCCAGAAGCCTTGGAACTTGGAATTGGTAGCAATATTAGTGTTACAGGGCTTCCTCTCCTTTCACCCCAGAGAGACCAGAGCAATCAATTCTGTTTTCTTATAGAATAACTACTACACTGAGACAGAATGAACTAAGTGGCCATCTTTCATGTGATTCTAATTGCCCAGAGGGCATATGATGAATCAAATTTCTTTTGATATTTACAAATCAATTAGACCTCTTTACTTGGCAAGTAGGTTTTGGTTTAGTTTTATTTTGTTTTGTTTTGATTTGGACACACTTTTCCTGGCTCTACAACTAAAAGAGAGGGCAAAACAAGCTTACAGGAACTTAAAATGTACCTGAATTCTTTGTAAACTGTTTGTCACAGTAGAACTTCTGTTAAATCAAATATTGCTTATATACCAATAGATAAAACAGACAAAAGTGAAACTGCTCTGGCTTGGGCAAAGGCAGGGGGACAGGATCTTGGCTTTCTCTCCTCCCAAGGGAGGTAGGGGGCCTGGGTCTTCTGCACTGATATCCAGGCTTCATGGAAGAAAATTTGTGAACCACTGATCCAGAAGAATCCAACTCATCAATCTGGCATTTATTTGATCTTTATTCCTGACAGAGAAGATAATGTTATATTTTAAATAAAAAGTCTTAGGTTTGTATCATAATGACACCATTCTTCAGAATGGAGTTTTGAAAGTCAAAATCCTCATGTATATTTTGAACTCCCTCGTTAGGGAAGATCAGACCCATGGTAATGGCCTGCTACCAAACTAGTCTGGCTGCCTTGCTGCTTGAAGGGCCAACCATTCATGGCATCCTCTACAAACCCAAATGTTTTCCTGATGTTTGGCACAGGAGCCTGGGGATGCTTCCTCCCTGTAAGACAGGTTTATTGTCATACTTAGGGCAGCTAGGGGGTAGTAACTCAGTGAGGGTTCATTTGTGGTCTCTTTGGGTGGGGTCTGCTTTCTTGCTTAGGGGCAAACCCTGTGGGTGCCTCATGGTTGAGAGGTTTGGGAGGGACCAGTCAGCTGGCCCCACATGAGGCCTCAGCAGTGCTTTCACTTGCCATTGGAGGATCTACCAGTGCAGAAGACTTGTTCTTCTTGCCAGCCGGGCCCTGGCAAGCTGAGACTCGACCAGTCCCTTGGGCAATGTAAACAATATTTTTTGTTTTTTGTTTTTTGTTTTTATAATCTTTTCCTGGGACTATAAATTAGAGGAAAGACACAAATGAGCTTACATGGTTCTTTGTAATCCACAAAGGACTTCTACATACTTCTTGCTAAGTGGTTATTTCAAGAGATTGAAGGGGTCAGCCAGTTGAGAGTAGCTGATACACTTTGGTTTTTCTCTTAGGGTGAAGGAGAAAGTGACTCAGCCTACCTTGAGGTATCCCTGTTGTCCATCACGGGTAATGATTGCTCTTTGTCAAAAGTATACATTTCTTAATGAGACATAATTGGGATTTGTTTGTTGTGTAGTATAGAATAGTAATCTGATGCTTGGAGGTAGGGTGGTAAAGGTGATTCCAAAAACCTTCAATCTTGGCTAATTCAGAAACAACTGATTTCAAAATTCATCCTTGTGGGTTGAATATGGAGAGGGATAGGCTTTGCAATGCCTGGACCTCTTTAGCATTTCCATTTCATGCATTTCTAATATAATGTTCCTTCTAGAGGAAGACACCAACCTTAATCTTGGGAAGGCAGAAAACACTGTATGTATTGCATACTCCCTTCTTGGAGATTCTCAATAGCCATGAAACTCACCACAGGTCTATTTCCCCTTATGAAATAGAAAGTAATCATCAACATAGCAAAAATAATAACACATACTGGGCATGTGCTTTGTCACCTCTCTTAGCTGATCTCAGAGTTTGACATGGCTCAGTTCTATAAAATAGCTGTGCTTCTAGGTCAATGAATTTAGGAACAGAAATTTAGGACTTTTCTGTAATGCTCCATAAAGAAAATTGACCTTATGTCCATATTTGTTTGGCTTTTTTTTTAATGTTGTTGAAATGGTGGTATAAAAACTTGGATTTTTACCATAAATGTAACTACTGGTTGTCTTTAGCTACCATAATTCTAGAGAGATGATTTTCTTTGACTATTCATAATATTACAATGGACTAATTGTACTTCGTTTGGAATATATGAATATAATAAGTGTTTAGTTATGACCTTTTGAAGTTTAATTCATCCTTTGAAGTATGCTATAGGCTTGATTTCTGGTTCTATATCAAGATATGTAACAAAAAAACACATTTCTCACTAATTGAGAGGCCATAGTTGAGGGTCAAAGTTTTGTCCTTTATCTTTCAAATACCTCATATTACTTCTTTTTCTTTTTTAATTGAAGTATCATTGACATACACTATTATATTAGTTCCAGGTGTACAACATAGTGATTCAACATTATACATTATGAAATGATCATCATGATAAATCTAGCTATCATCTGTCACCATACAAAGTTTTACAATATTATTAACTATTACCTCTGTTGCACATTGCATCCCCGTTTCTCATTTATTTTATAACTGGAAGTTTGTACCTTTTAGTCCCCTTCCCTATGTTGCCCATCCCTCACCCTCTCCCCTCTGGCAACTACCAGATTGTTTTCTGTATCTGTGAGTCAGTTTCTGTTTTGATTTGTTTGTTCATTTGTTTTTTTAGATTCCACATATAAGTGAAATCGTATGTTATCTGTCTTTCTCAATCTAACTTATTTCACTTAGTGTGATACTTCTAGGTCCATTCGTGTTGTTACAAAGGGAAAAATTCCACTGTTTTTTTATGGTTGAGTCATATTCCATTGTATATACTATATACTACATCTTGTGTATTCATTCCTCTATTGATGGACACTTAGGTTGCTTCCATAGCTTGCCCATTGTAAATAATGTTGCAGTGAACATAGAGGGGCATAAATCTTTTCAAATTAGCGTTTCATTCTTTTCAGATAAATACCCAGAAGTGGAATTGCTGGATTATATGAAAATTAAATTTTTAATTTTTTAAGAAACCTCCATACAGTTTTCCATAGTGGCTGTGCCATTTTGCATTCCCACTACAAGTATACTCATATTGCTTTTTTTCTAACACCAAAGTAAAAGGGTGCCTGGGTGGCTCAGTCGGTTGGGTGTCCAACTCTTGACTTTGGCTCATGTCATGATCCCAGGGTCTTGGGCTTGGATCCCAAGCCCCGTGTTGGGTTCCACGCTGAGCATGCAGCCTGCTTAAGATTCTCTCTCTCTCTCTCTCTCTCTCTCTCTCTCTCTCTCTCCCTCTGCCCCTTGCCCCCATTTGTGCTCTTTCTCTAAAAAACAAACAAAACAAAAAATAATGATATTTGTTGGTATGGTCAAAACTAGAAGTCTGAAACTATGTGGTTTACTAGAAAGGCAGTAAAATAATTTGCTCCAGTATAAATTTTGAGAAAAAATAGGGATTTTTAAATGACATCTAAATTACAGCTATTGTTATTATGATTAATTTTTAAATGAGATGGAATGAATTGTTCTACCTTTACCTTTAAAAACTCATTAGTAGGGTGCTTGGGTGGCTCAGTTGGTTAAGCATCCCACTCTTGATTTTGGCTGAGGCCATGATCTCATGGTTTCATGAGTTTGTGCTCTAGCTCAGGCTCTGTGCTGACCCTGCAGAGCCTGTTTGGGATTCTCTCTCTTTCTCTCTGCCCCTTCAAGCTCATGCTGTGTCTCTCTCAAAATAAATAAACTTTAAAAAAATAAAAGCTCCTCATTAGTAACTATGTAATTCTACTCCAGTGGGCAGAGTCAGAATTGGTAGGTGAACAGGAAACAATATTGCCTTAGTATAAGAAAAAACCCAGCAATTTGTGTTCAAAAGTATTAAAAATGGGACAAACTTCTTTTAAAAGTAATGACCTTCCCATTTCTAGAAACAGTTAAGTAAAGGCTGTCTGAACACCTGCCAGAGATCCTAGGAGCATACTCCTGTATTGTACACAACATATGACTGCCATGGTCCTATTTCAAAGATTCTCTAACAACTAAAGAAATGTAGGAGAAAACCCTTCTAGGCCAAATATTCAATATGGTTGGAAGCTACTTACATTATCTTCAAAAAAGAGGTTCAAATATTTTTTAACTTAGAAAGCAAAAATATTTTTTCTATTTATCACTTGAGTTCCCCAAGAGTCTTAAAATATTTTTCTCCCTTGAAACTGCCACAAAACAAATAGAATAGAAAAGGGATAGACCTTTCTACAACTAGTATAGTCCCAGAGTTCTGTGGTACTGGTCACTTCATTAAGAAATGACCATCTACTCACTCAACCATTAGCATGAAGAGACAACGCATGTATAAAATTTCACAGAAGTTTTCTTGCTGACAGAATCTTGACATTGAAATTTTATATATTTATTTTATCAGTAGTTTTTCTCCAAAGCATGCACATCAAATATTGCTTAGCAGACAAGCTGGCCACCACCTAACCTAGGCTTTGACTGCTCTATGTGTAGACATAATGCATAGTCACAGTGCACTGCTGTATCTTGAAAGTTGGCCAACAGACAGAATTCCAATGGTTAAGCAGCTGGCTTCTATAATAATAGCACTTCCCTTTAAATAATGCATGGTCAGTGGAGTAATTCAATAATCTTCAGGGCAAACTTGCTAGTTACAAGGGTTTTGGGCAGAATTGTGGCATCATCAAAACCACACCAATTAGCTGAGTCTCACATTTTGTCATGGATGCAAGCAACTTGCTTCCCTCCATCTCTGAAGGAGAAGGTGTAATTCTGAGATTTAACTGGGGTCATCACTTCTAGAACAAAGAGTTCTAATTGTTCATTACTAGTAAAAATGGTACTACCTTTACTGTTGCTATATATGCTTGTGTTTCTTATAGGCTTCTCAGAATACAGTTGGGATGCTGTACCCAATTTTAATTTCCTTTGAAACTTCCCCTCTTCTTGAGAAAGCTTTACTTTAATTATTTCAACCCTATCAGTGGCAAGAGGAGACACTAATTTGAAGAATATGTATTTATTTTTTCTTAATTATTTTTAAATGTTTATTTACTTATTTTGAAAGAGACAGAGAGAGAGTGAAGGAGAGAGAGAGAATCCCAAGCAGGTTCCATACTCGGTGCAGAGCCTAACACAGGGCTCAATCCCACAAACCATGAGATTATGACCTGAGCTGAAATCAAGAGTCAGACACTTAACTGACTGAGCCACCCAAGAGCCCCAAGAATCAGTATTTAAATAATGAAAAATGCAAACATTTTGCAAATAAAGAAATATCCAGTTCTGAAAAAACACCTTGCTACTTTTTGGGTTCTGAGGAATAAAATTATTCTTTAGAAATTGCTAATAGGAGTAGGTTCTAAAGTCAATCATATTTTGAAAGCAGAAAAAAATAAGTAAGACAATTCAAGCTGGCTATTCCTAGAAAATTCATGATTATGTGTTTGATAGAAAACACAGATGGGGTTATTAAGTAATAATAAACTACTTTCCATTTAACTTTGATTAACTGAAGATTGATCACAAAATTAAATACTATACTGAGAATCTACAGAAGCCAAAAAATTGGGTTTCTTACACCAGCTATTTATCCAAAACCTCCAGGCACGTTGACAATTTAGAGTAACTCAGAATGGTTAGTTTCTTAAGGCAACATTTCCCCATGGGCCATCTTGTCTCATAAAAAAAAATCATTCAGTTGACATAATTTTGCATGGTATACTGTAGGAAAGTTGAGTAAAATATAAGTAATCTTAAAGTTGTCTCTATTTTAGCATTTTAATTGCTATTTTCATTTGTGGAAAAGTGAGAATCACTTCTCAATCCTTCCTACACATTTTATGGGTTTATATGGAAAACTGGACTCCTTTTGTGAATTCCTAATGTAAGGAAAATTGTAATAAGACTGTTTATTCAAACCCAACATGTAATACACTGATGGGTGAATTCATAGGATTTGCATTTAACTCAAGGCCTTTTGATGAGTCATTATTTTACCTTTTAAACAAATTCTGTAGAATCACACTTGAATGAAAACAGTTATTGAGATATATGTCCCATTGTGCTTAGTAAAGATATGGAAAGAAGCTTTCACGACTGTAGGCCAGGCACATCATTATGCACTTAGAATAACATGGTATATACATACACGTGTATCAGGGAGTCAAGTGACTTACCATCATATCAAAGCTACTATAAAACACTTTAAAATTAAGATTGTTTTTGAAGAATTTTTTCTAAAATATATACCTATTGCTTGCCTTATATGTTGCTAGTGGACTCTATACATTTCTGCTTCCCTGCAGAAGGATCTTTCCAGGTAGGATTGACCTTTGGCATCTGTAAAAGTGAACGCTGAGAAAATGTCCTCTTGTCTATGAACTACATGTCATGAACTTTTCTGGAAAACCTATCACATTTTGGTATTGATTTCACTCTGGTTTATGTTAATTTTTAATTGCCAGTGTTTGCTGGTCCCAATACTTCTCAGTTGGACGAGGTCATCTTTTCTAGGAATCTTGGCCCTATTTGACCCACCTCTACCCCCACCACTCAGCACCTCTTTCTCAGGTACTAAATCCCCACAACCCCAAAAGATCAAAGTATTCTCATTACCAAATCAAGTGAATGTGTGTCTGTGGGTCTGAAAGAATGAAACAGAGATCTATGGGGCTTCCCCTTTCTTTAAACCCTCCTTTCTTTTGGAAGCCTCAACTCAAGGACAGGTGTAAAAATAATGCGATTTAATTCGCCTCCATCTCTAAGATCAGGATGCTAAAGCACAAGGCCCAGGGACAAGAAAACTAGAGACTCAGAGAAGAAACATTACCGTTTTAGGACTCTGGATAAATGGTCCAACAGAGTGGGAAGCAACATGATGTATTGCTTTAGTCTGATACAATGCCCTGGAGGATGAGCGTCTTGCCAGGACAGCACAATTTACTAGCTTAGGTCTGATTCCAGGGCTTGGAGGAGATAGATGTAGCCAACAAAATTATACTTTGGCAAGAGAAATGCTTTGCTGGACAGAAATGTTGTCCTAAGGGAATGGTTTGGTTTATCAACGTCTAAGGTAAAAGATAATCAAATGCCAAGAGGTCATTTTTATGTTTGAATTACTTCAGTTGGGCCTGCTATATACGTTAGCTACTATTTTCTAGTTATGTAGTTTCAATTATTTAGAACATATTATGGGATTAGAGTATTATCTGCCAGTGACATCAGTCATACCAATGAAGGAGACAATATGTGCACTGGCTAAAAGCACAGGTTTTGGAGTCAGACAGACCTGGATTCTGCCACTTATTCTACTGTTTACCTTGGGCAAGGCACCAAAATCTTCTAAGACTCAAAGGTTGTATGAAATGGACATATGTAAAAGAGTACACATCAGTCCCAGGACTGATGGGAAGATCAAGCAATAATGTACGTAAAGTATTTTACACAATGTCTGGTACACAGTAAAGCCTAAAATAAATGTTAACTATAATAGTAATTATTATTATGGAGTGGAGTTGAGTTGGATAACATAGCTAGCTGGGCAGGTATCCTCTTCCTCTCTTCCTCTTAAAAATGCATCTTTTCCAAAGTTTGGTTGAAAAAGATCCTTTCTAGATAAAGGAGGACTGTTCTCCATTAAAATAAATGAATCACTGTTCTTTTTAAAGGATATTCAAACTACATGCTGTATAGCCTGTTCTAAATAATTTTAATCTGGAATAGACACCCTCAGAATGGATCCTCATATCAAGTCAAACAAAGCAAAGTCATATGGGCTTTATCTTGACCTTTTGTTACCTTATATTTCTCCCCAACAGTTTTTCACTGTTAACATCCACGTCCATCTGCTTATTTCAAAAACAGTGTTGCAAGGCATGAGATGGGTATGGGCAAAATAGATGATCAGAAGTGGTTTCCCAATCACTTTCAACCAGCCTATGTATCTTTCTCTTTTTACTTTGCTTCATGCCTCATCTCTTTCTTTTCTCTTCTTCCTCTATTTCTTCTCCCCTGCTACTGACAGCCACTGACGTTTTTACCACTGATGAATTTTAGCACAAAAGTTGATGCTATGCAGACTTCACGGGAATTAGTGTTTAGTTCTCTCCCTGGAATGACTGAAAGTGGGGCTCCCTGTCCTGCCAACCACACTTTGGGAATAAGCAGTCAGCAAGTATACAGTGTCACCAGGCCCACTTAATCACTACTCCATCTTGGACCCATGCCTGAATGAGATGAAAACAGACAAGAGAAAGAATACGGAGGGACATGGAGGAATTGCATATATGGACTTCAGTTATCTCATTTTTTTTTTTTTTGAGAAAGGCTATGACGGAAATTGTAAGATGAGTCTGGCTCCAACCTGGAGATTGCAGCCATGCTACCAACATTATCTCCTACACTTGCATTGTTATTGTTCGTTTACTCTTTCAGATGTGAGAAGAGAGGCCTTGTAGGCAAAACATAAGGCACTGGTGAATAGAGGGTAACGCCTCTCTCTCGGGTGCCACAGAAAGATGAATCAGCCAAAAGGGTATTAAAACACATTCTCTTTATTTTTAGTTTCACTCTAAAGTCTATCATTTCTCTTTTCTTTGCAACTTGGCACCTGCCTTGCGTTCTCAGGGGCCCTGTTCCCTGTCAGTCTCCTCACTCAGGCCTCTGTGTTTTGCTCAGGGTGCATCTGGAGATTTTCCCAGGGGTGGGTGTGACACGGTCAGGATGGCAGGTGAAGGGGGTGACAGCTGCCAGGGCAGTCTGGCGTGTCTGAAGGAGAGTGTTGGGAGGTGGAGGCCCCGTAAGGAGAGGCACTGGGCCTGCATCAGGGAGTGAGCTGTTGGAAGGCAGCCTCCACAGCAGCAGAGACAGCCCTTGGCATCACTGCAGAGAAGAAACAGCCAGAGTCAGCGACAGACTGAACACAGAGAAGAGGAGGGAGAGAAAAGGTGGTTAGGGCGTTACATGATATAAATAACTACACGAAGCTCACTTCAGTGCCAGTTGGGTTGTGTGTGATGTCCCTTTCATGCCGGTGTTGTGAACAGTGTTGTTCCTGAACTGAAAGGTCCTGGGAAGTGTTTCTGTAGCACCTAGAACCATGCCATATGCAGAGAGGGAATAAAAAGAAGGCAATGTGGTATACTGAAAACAACATTGGATTTTTGCCTCAGATCCTTTGTGCAAACTCACAAGTCACCCGAACTCTCTGAGATTTAGTTTTCTCACATCGACAAAACAAAGTACTTATAGTATCAAGCGCTCCTTCTAACAGTATGACTCAGGATTATCTGGATGGTTATGCTATCCACTTTTTAATCAATAATGTGTATATGGCATATCAGTGCTTCTCCCTAATAATAGGAAAATATATAGTGAAGAGAAGTTTGATGAGAGAACAAGGAGTTTCCTCTTTGTCAGGTTTAATTTTAGATGAAAATAAGATTTATAGGCCGAATTTAAGGAAAGCAGGGATCAGTGTTGAATTTGATGGAGGCAAATAGGGAATGTCCAACGTGGAGGTGGGTTTGAGTAAGAGGAGGGGACAAGACCATCTATGGGGATTGCAGAAGCCGGTTCAAGGAAGATACAGGTGTGAATTAGAAACAGGATAAGAAAGAGAGTCATTTATTGGAGCTATTGAAACAGTAGAAAGAACCAAACTATATTCTGAAAATCAGGGTCCTGAAGGCTTTCAGGAATAAGTGAGCCATGGCCTTCACTTATGTGGGCACTTGGAAATGAGGATTAGCGTGAAATCCTGGGTACCACCTTTGTTCATTACCCTTCACGAAGCTGCATCTTCAAAAGATGAGTAAGTGACAAGCCTTAGGAAGGTTGCTAATGTTGTTGACTAAAGTGCTAAACATTGTAACCCTTGCTGTGGCTGATTTTTATTTCACTGGTTTCCTTGGTGTCTATGAATAGTACATGAATCCTATATGATATTCAGTTCCTTCCAGGGGGACAGATACATAGTTTCCCTGAAAAATCCTAGATACAACTACATGTTATCTCACTCTGATAAAGTGAACAGACTTCCAGACAGGTCATCATCTCTACTTTTGGTACCCAAGATCTGCCCAGAGCAAAATTACAAGATGACCATTGTTGTAACATGTCTTTTCAAACATCACTCCCTTTTGTAGTAAAATAAACTAATGTTAAGGTTATTAAAGTTTAAAAATCTGTACAAGGACTTCTCAAGAAAGTCATAGTATTTATCAAAATACCAAGCAGGTATGCAGACTGAGGCTGAATGATTTATTTAGAGTGATTATATTATTTCAGGAACTTTCGGCTAGAATCTGGACTCATGAGACCGTCCTTTGTTTCTTTTTTTTTTCTATTAAATGTCTATTAAACTGCTATATTTTCTCTCTCTTTTCTCTTAATTGATTGCTTAAACATGACCAAGAGACTTTAAGTGCTTTCCTCAAATTATTGTATTTTATAATTTCATATATCTTTGGACATGATAGCAAACTTGAGGTCAACTAAAGAGGCTTCTTAGTAATCTGGCAATCACTAAACTGTTAGCTTTCAGCCACCCACTCATCCCAACCTCCTTCCCCCAAGTATTTTTTTTTTTCTGAGTTGAAGAAGTAAATTATGAATAAGAAGAGAGAGAGAGGTGTGGTTAAGTTGTAGCTTATCTCCAAGATAAAAACTTTCCTTAATTGTATTTTATCTAAGACTGTTACCATGCCTACCTCTTCAAAACTTATTAATGCTATTTAACAAATATTATCAATGAAGAAAATTCTCTGTTTCTCTTATTTATTTTACTAAATTCAGCAGAGAAAAGTACTTTCATCTTGTGATATTGAGAAATCACCAAAGAGAAACCAAACTCTTTTATTTTTATTTTTTTCTCACATAGTCAAACATGCTGTGAATAACTACATCGCTCTGCTCTGGGACCCCACTCTGAAGCAATGGCCTCTTGGCCTTCTGGCCAGTCACTCACTTCCATGAATTTACTTTCTGAGAACTAAAGACAGTTGCCCCGGAAGTCATTTTTCAGTTTATCACAAAACCTTTGTCCATGGTTGGGGAATTAGTTAGCCTCATTAGGAACAAGGGACATGAGGGCTAATATAGCTGGGGAGGCTCCTTTGTGCAGGAACTCTGGGCCAGGAAAACTGCTTGTGGGCCATTTTATTTCCCACAACACTTGCTTTCTGTCTGCTCTCTTTGGCTCAGATCTGGGTCTGGGAAGGTTGCATGGAGGCATTGCTTATGCTAATAATTTGGCATAATTAGCTCTGTCCTAACTCAAGCAGGAAGTGAGGGCCCAAGTTCAGAGGCTAAAAGATCTCTTCTGATGCATAGTCTTTTAGCAGGGTAGCCTCCATTCTCCCTTCCCAGCATTCCAGCAAGTACCTTCTTCCTTGCAACACTACACCAAGCCCCCCACATCTGTGGGAAAGGAGAATATCAAATCCTTTGACCACTTGATAGGCATGGTCTCTATAATCCCCACCATGTCGATTAGATGCATATTTGTATAAAAACTGCATGTATAAACCTTTAGGATGATGAGAAGAAATGATCCTCAAGGTTTTATAACAACTTTTGTATACTTGGGATGAGAGGAGAGAAGCAAAGCTTTTTGACTGAGTAGTAGGGTTTGTGATAAGAGAACTGTGAGTGCAAGTCACTGTTGATGACTTTTAAAGAAAAGAGTGATAGGTAAAGGTGGGCTGTTGGTTTAGAAACATTTTAATTACTTCTAAAGACTTGCTAACATTTATTTTTATTCTCAAACAACTTCTTGTCTTCTACCTCTTCTCCTCCTTTGCTTTTGGTTCAAGATGATACTCTGGTAAAGGTCACTTGTGAAGTCCTGATCTTCACATATCTTCTCCCTGAACCAGTGCTCCCACGGTCCACTGAGACCTGCCCTTGGCAGGCATTTCCTGCAGTCAGACTATGAATCGTCATAAATTCCTTGCATTCTTCACAACATCTGTGCCTTCTTTTGCCACATCTTTTTTCCTGGTACTCAACAAGCCACAAATTACCCTGGACTTCTCTTTCCAGGCTGTTGATGTCTTAACACTCTCCTTTCAAACCAAATTCCTCTCTTGTCCTTGGCTGTGGCTCTTGGCTTCCCAGACTTCTCACCTCCTTCATCTGGGTTAGTCATCTGTGGTATCACCAGCAGTGTCTCTTTCTTCTAGCCTTCTATCTGGCCTAAAATTATGCATTTCTTCAAATGTCAGAGTTACTATGCAGACCATGCTACTTTGTTTGATGCTTGGGTAAACTCCCTGCACAATGATTTAAACACTGTAGTGCAGACAACCTCCTCACACAGCAAGAACACTTGACAAGGCTCAAACCTAGAAATAATCATGAGCTAGTAAGAGAGAAGGAGCTATAATAAGACCCAAAGATATAACCAAATGAGGTTGGAAACTTTTCCATTAAACCCAAGTTTCTCTTGAGATTGAAAGGCAGCATTTAATTCTTTTGTTCATTTTATATTTAAACTTATTTCTTTGACATTTAGAACAATGGGGGACTTTTGCAATAAAACATTACCCATAGCTTCCCTTTGTTGAGTACTTTCTATTAAACTACTATAGTAAATATTACTTTTTATGTCTTTTTCCCATTTATGTCCTAGAGCAACTACTACATGGAATAGACATTATTACTATACCCACTTTACATCTGAGGAAATGGAGGTTTAACAAGGTTAAGTAACTTGACCCAAATCATATGGCTAGATTCTTAAAGGCATGTAATGCTAACATCTATGAAGGATATGGGTAAGGCTGTCTATGTCAGCCAACCCCAAGGCTTGAGCACATGCAGTAGACAGTTTTATACTTGGTATTCCAGGAGTATCAGAAGGAATGCTATCCATGGCTTTTGCCCTTGAGAGAGAAGTCTGTGTAATCCTGTAGTTTGGGGCACAGCTGGGTATGGGATACTCACATCTCACCCAGTACACTGTGATTTTTTCCAGTTGAGGAAGGGGCAGCAGCCAGACTATCCTGTTTCCAATTCTCTTGAATTGCCAAAGTTATAACAACTTTAGCAGAAATTGAAATACAGAAATTTTACCCATAATCTTGGTATCTCAACAAATAATATTATCTTCATTTAAAAATTTTTTTCTAGCTTTCAAAAAAATTTTTTTCTAGGTCTCACCCAGATGCACACATCATTTTGACATAGCTACAGTCACAGCCTAAATTTAATGCAGTATCGTGTTTTCTTCACTTAACATTATATTGCAAGCATTTTCCATATTGTTACATGATCTTCAGAATTATAATGTTAAAGCAGAAGAATGTTTTATTGAGTAGATTTTTCATCATTTATTTCTTTAACCATTTTCCTGTTACTAGACATTTAGGCTATATCCAGTTTTATCATTATTTCAACTAATGTAGCAGTGTTTTCATGCACATAACTTCCTACTCCTTGAGATAATTTATAAGAATAAATCTTCAGGAATGGAATTACTGAGTCAGAAGATATTGTCAGACAATCCAATTTTCATGAAAGCCCACAACTTTGCATAAAGACCAGAAGGGAAGACCAAAGGATCAAAACAGAGAATTATATCCAGCTATTGTCTGAGGATTAGTAAAGACACCAGCCAAGGTGGAGCACAAACAGGAATCTTACCTGCATCCCATGAATTAGAATAAAAGAACCATTTCTGTTTTCAGTTACTAGTAAGGAAACATGGGGTGTAACCAAGACTTGGGCTTGGCATCCAAAGGTTTGTTAAGTAGAAGTAAAACCAGGGAAAATGAAATTGATGACAAGACACACTGGTTCTCAATCTTCAAAACCACCAAGTATCTATGAGGTTTCTTCTCTCGGGTGGGGAGACAGCACCACACCCCACTGTATGGAGTGGAGAGATTTGTATTGTAAAGACAAAAGTCTCTCCTCCTGTTCTCCTTCTGAGTGCAAGGTCTCTGTGGAATGCCAGACTCTTGCCCAATCTACTTTTAGGGAGTAATATCCCTGACCATTGGCCTCCCCATCCAACCCAAAAGAGGAGTTTCTTTCAGGCCCTTGTTAAATTTCTTGTCTGAAGACTTCATTCCCTCTAACCTCTCCGAAGGTATAAAATGATTATTTATGCATCATAACTGGCACTTAACTATCTATTGGCCTTTATTTTCTGTTTTATGAGGACTGGCCCATTTTTGAAACTTGATTTGAAGCATCTTAAGAGCAGAAACTGTGTTTCATATCTCTGTGTCTAGAAGCACAGCACTGGGCACTAATCAGGGACTTCATAAATGTTTATTCATTAGTGAACTGGCAAGTCAGATGGACAAACAGTACACGCAGAGATGTAATATGAAGATATTTTTACCTTGGTAAGAAGAAATCCAACATCAGGGCTAGTCTCTGTGTCTCTGTTTATTTTAACAAATATAGCAGTAAGTGTCTTTATTCACGTAACTTTCTACTCCTTGAAATCATGTATAAGAATAAGTTATATTAATAAGGGGGATGATAATGGTATGTACCTCTATCAGATTGTGATGACTGAAGGCACCAGGAAAGCTTGGAACAGTGAGTGGCACAGAGTACCCTTAGCATTACTACTCATGGATTAATTGTGAGGCTGTGCAGTGAAGTCAGAGCACCAGAGCCAGTTTGCCTAAATTCAGATGCTGGCTCCACCATTTCTAACTGCGGGCATGGGTAAGTTACTTAACATCCCAGTTCTCATCCAAAAAGGGGGATGCAGAATGTACCCACCTCAAAGGGTATTTGATGAGTGCGTGAGGAAACATTTACCAAATGTTAGTTATAATTATTCAGCAAAAAGTCAATTAATGGCCATTATGTGCTTGAGCTCAGGGTTTAGAGTACTGATAAGGACAGAAGAGACACAGTCCCTGCCTGTGCCCTTCTCCCCACCCCTGCTTCCCATGAGCCTGCAGTTCATAATATTGGTTCAGCATTATTGATTTGTATAGCTAACTCTAGGGGTAACTGCATAGAGTGCTTGGCAGTTCACAAATCACATTCACACACATTCTGTCCTTCAGCCACTTCAACAACCCTGTGTGGCAGATGGAATTGTCCCCATTTTCTGGATGAGAAAACTGAAAGTTTAAGTGATTTATGAATCTGAAATTTCCTTTGATTTCCAATGGTAAAACTTCTCCAGCAACAATTTGTCTCCACTAACCTCCATGCAAAGATGAATTTCAGATTTGTAAATCTGTGGGGGTTCCTGAAGCAGTCAGTGTGCAAAACATGACCAACATAACAGTATCTCCTAGAGGGTTGGTTAAAACAACATCACTAAGCCCCATCCTCAGAGTTTCTTTCAGTAGGTCTGAGGCAGTGCCTGAGAATGTGTATTTCCAATAAGTTCTCAGGTGATGCCCATGCCAATGCCTATATATGATGCAGACTTCCAATGGGTATATATAATATATGATTTAGTAGAACACTAGCAAGCAGGAAAGGGCCAATGAGGACAGGAGTTCTGGGAAAGACCTCTTACGCTTTAAAAACTCCTGAAATGCTTGATATCTCTTTTGATAATTGCCTAATAAAGGTATCCATATGTTAGTCTGGTAGCAGGACCAGTTTTATTGCAAAAAGGAAAAAAAAATCATAACCCTCAAAAGTAAGAAACTAAACTGAAACAAAAAACACATGTTGACCTTTTCCCCTTCCCTGCATTTTTTATTTGCACAGTCTGTGTCATTCTGACTTCCAGCTAGCACCTGAAGACAAGCCAGGTCGCAGGGAAGGAAATTAGAGCCTTAACAAATTCCCCGACCACATGGAAAGCTAGAAACACAGGGACGTCCTCTGATATTGAAAGCCACCTTTTCTAAGTACCAGGTTCAATTTATTTTTAGGCTTTCAAAATTGTCAGGTGGGTATTCAAGCCAATCTGCTCAATTGTAAAACTTACTTCAGAAGACAGACTTCCCAAGGACCCAAATCTACTTTTTCTATGCCTTCACCCTTTATAACCTCCCAGGGTAATGCAGAGAAGCCAAAAAGATGGGGTGGGTTTTTGGCACACCTTCAGGACCACAGCATCAAAACATCCTTTCATGGTTCATTCAAAACTCATGGCAAAGGAGAGTGAAAGGGAAATACGCCACTGATGATTGCCTATAGAACCAAGGTGGTTATATAAACCAGAGGACATTCAGTTTTGCAAAAAAAGAAAAATCTTAATTTGTTATTTGTCAGTCAGGCTACACATAATCATCAGATTTCTCAAGCAAGTGTCAGGATCAATCCTGCTGAGGAAACAGGGTTAATTAATCTAACTACCTTCATACAGAAGTGGCAGGAAGAGGGCAAATGCTGCTCTATTTCTTTTCCAAGCCCTTCTCATGAGAGTGTGTGTGAGGCTCTCATAGCTCTAAATCAAACGGTACCCTGCAGGCAGGAAATCCATATTGGGAGCATGGAGAGGAAAGCAGGAGCCACTGCTGGCTTGGCAGTTATAACCCTCCTCCAGGTCCCTGTTTCCATTTCCCTTTTAAAGAAGAAGTTGGGTTTTTAATAATTCCCTTTCTAGTCACTTCCTTCTCATTGCCTCGCTAGGTCATTTCAGTGCACACTTTCTTCACAGATCTATTTCTGGAAACGATCAGAGGGAAAATGATCTCATTCACTAATTGGGAAGCCAATCAGGTATCCCCAGGGTTGGCTGGTACTTCTTTGTTGGGGGGTCTCCTCACCCTCCCTGGATGTTTCTCAGGCAGCAGCCACCATAGGACCCTCTGAGGTGGTGACTAAAGGCATAGGGAAACTTATTAGCATCCTTGTGTACTGAGCACTCCGCCAAAGCTGAAGGAGTTTGGGAGGTGGTAGAACACCCAGTCTCAAAAAACTCACAGGCTAACCAAAAATATGAACCAAGAGGTCAGTGTGATTTGAGAGCGGAAACTTAGAATTTTAACACTGAACACGTCCTTAGAAATCTAGTCCGTGCACACATTTTTGTAGGAGGCCTGTGACCCCTCTGCATCATGTGTAATAATGTATATTTGTGGATTTTCCTGGAAAAAGGCTATTCAAGACACTCAAAAGACTCTCAAAAGGCTTCATGATCTAAGGAAACAAGAGAAGCACAGTCCCAGGCTCATGGAGAAGCTCATCTTGTTACCAAATCTTTCAGAAACATCCAAGGTTGACCTGCACACTGGGTGCTTATGATTTGGAATCATATCCCAAATGCCAAACCCTACATCAAAAGACAGCAAAGGATCCAGGACATCTCCTCAGCCTGGCATTTATCAAAGACTATTCTTTCACAGAGTCCATGGAAAGAGCTTAGGGAACAGCTGTAAACATCCATTTGGGAGAGTCCTAACGTTCATCAACCTATTCAAGATTGTGAGAAACTCTACAGTGAAGAAATCTATGTGATGCTATTGAAGTCCATTCTCTCCACACTTAAGGGACCACTGGACCCTTGTTTTCCAGGTATGTCTACTAACTTCTTGTGGAACTAAGACACCTATATCCTGAAATTCCTTTCTTTTATCTATTCTTTTGATTAAAGAACATGAAAGAGTCCTTTGGAACTATAAATAATTAACTAGGGAAAGTACATTATCAGCCATTAACATCCCAGCAAAAGTTAGTTCTGGGTCTGGGAGAAGAGACCATGAACAAGGTTGGATTGCTAGAGGGAATGGGTTCAGAAGAGCAGAACCCTGTGAGACTGTAAGGTCTTCAGAGTCCCCCTCCCTGCCTGGGGAGGTCTCTCCTAAAATAGCCACCACTCTGATGTCTATTGTCCCATTGTTTTCTTTCAGAACATTTATCAAGATTTGACAAAGTAGTGTTTATTTATTGGTTGACGAGTGTTTTGTCTCCCTCCTCCATTTTTCTTAGAATGTGAGATCATAAAGGGAAGAGCCTTTTATGTCCTGTTCACTTCTCTATGCCCTATACCCACCACAGGCCTGCAAAGAGTAGGTACTTTATAAATCCATTTTGTGTGCATTGTATGTACATGTTGCTGAATGGATGAAGAAATTATGATTTATCCATCAATGTATGCACAGTGCTTACCATGAGTGCTTGAAAAGATGTTTGTTGAATAGATGACTGGAAAGGGGTTACTACATTGTTTTTCATGCTCAAACCATGCTTATGGGTATTGGAAGAAAATTGAGATTCCTTCCTCAATGAAATAATAGACTAGAATGTTTTTTTCAGATTGCACTAAATCAGGAAAAGGTCTTCAAATATTAGAAGGTAAGGTTAGAATTTAAAGTGACCTGGGGCACCTGGGTGGCTCAGTTGGATAAGTGTCTGACTCTTCATTTCGGCTCAGGTCATGATCTCACAGTTCATGAGACCTAGCCCCACATTGGGCTCTGTGCTGACAGCATGCAGCTTGGTTGACATTCTCTTTTTTCCCCCTCTTTCTGTCCCTCCCTTGCTCCCTCTTTCTCTCAAAATAAATAAAATAAACTAGAAAAAAATAATTTAAAGTGACCTTTAACAATGTAGAATGGGGGAGGTCACTAAAAGCAGGAAGATGTTTAAATGGACAAAAATGGGCTCCAACTGGCAGAGACAAGTACTATAGCAAAATAGCTGTGGGCCCCAAGTCAGCAGGAAAGTACTACAACAAAATTGTAATATGAGGCAGGCGTATGTTGAGAATTATGAAATGAAAGCCTAGAGAGTAATCCTTCTACAAAACTTGGCATTGCTGAGGTTTTAATTAGAGTGGGAACTCAGATTTCATCCTCCTATTTTAAGACTCATTTGGAGAAGCTGGAAAGAATCCAGCTAGGAGTAAAAACAAAAAAAGATTAACTGGGTGGAAAATGGAGTTAATATTTACCCCCCCCCCCAAAAGGGCTAATAGATGACTTAATTACCACTCCCAGGTGTAAGAAGGGTTATTATTACACACAATATTCTTCCTCATCTCCACTGAGGACTAGACAAGGGTAAACAAACTAGTGCTATACTGAAAATGTTTCCACTTAAATATCAGGAAGAATTTCTTGATTGTGAGGGGGAAACATGTTGATCCGGGGCGCTGTGGGAAGCTGCCCTCGAGATCTTTAAATGTAGGATGACAACCATCTGCCTTGGAAGGCTTAGATAGAGACAGGGGACTGGACCCAAGGACCTCTTGGATTTCCTTCCATCTTTGATTTTGTGTTCAGAATCACAGCCGCTAAGCACCCTCATTTGACAGTAGTCCTCCATTCCCGTCATAAGACAGACCCTGCACTGTCAAAATCCAAATGGCTTCCCCTGGGAGGAGCTCAACTGTTCTCTTCTGAATGGGAAGGAAACTGATAGTGTTGCTTCAGCTGCTTCCCCTCTCCAGCCCCCACAGAGAAAGGCCAGTTCTTGTCCTGATGGGCCTCCCCAAATACTGGAATGGGCCTGCTCTCCATCTTGTGTGGGATTAGAAAATGTGGATCCAGTTGGAGACAGCTGATACCTCCAAGAACCCAGGAACATCAGAGTTGCAAGGCATTTCAGAGCTAATTCAGACCAATCTCTTTGCTGCTCAAGTGAGGACACTGAGATATTTTCCTTTTTTAATTGTTTAAAAATGTTTATTTATTTTTGAGAGAGACAGAGACAGAATGCGAGTGGGTTGGGGCAGAGAGAGAGGGAGGCAAAGAATCTGAAGCAGGCTTCAGGCTCTGAGCTGTCAGCACAGAGCCTGACACGGGGCTCGAACTCACGAGCTGTGAGATCATGACCTGAGCCAAAGTAGGACACTCAACCAACCAACTGAACCACCCAGGTGCTCCAGAACACTGAGATCTTGAAAGATTAAATGACTCCCTTCAGGTCACATAGCCAATTCTTTCTGCATGGGACTAACATCCACACCCTCTGGCTCCTTATTTTACCCTATCTCCTCACTGCCTGTGTATGTACTTTAATTGGAAAGAACACTTTTAATCAGGTAAAATGTTTAAAAGCAAAGCTTTGGTAACTGAACTGTAGCTGAAAAAATGAGCAAAGAAGAACAGAAATTCTACTAGTGGGTTATGGATACCTGGCATCACTATTCAGCATGAGTGGACAAGGATAACTCTCCTGGACTCTCTAGAAGGTCAATTTCCCCATATGTAAGTGAGGAATTTGGACCAGGAACATTTTAAGGCCTATTCCAACTGCAATGTTATGATGCTGTAATTTTAAATTTTACTTAAAAAATAACAATGAATAAAAACTCAGTTTCTGGTCTGAAGAAATGGTTTTCTGGGGAGATGATGCTCAGTTCTTGTGAGACTCCAAAATGGCAATTCTATTTCTTCCTTTTTATTTTAATTTTTTTTAATGTTTATTTATTCTTGAGACAGAGACAGAGCATGAACAGGGGAGGGGCAGAGAGAGGGAGACACAGAATCTGAAACAGGCTTCAGGCTCTGAGCTGTCAGCACAGAGCCCAACGCAGGGCTCAAACCCATGAACTGTGACATAATGACCAGAGCCAAAGTCAGACGCCCAACCGACTGAGCCACCCAGGTGCCCCTCTTCCTTTTTATTTAAAAAAATAACTTAATATTTAAATATTGGAGTGACAGTGATCACACTTTGGCTACCATGTTTAAAAGGAAACTTCCAAACCAGTTTCTTTGGGCTGCCATCTCTCTGAGCTTTGAACCAGCACCAATAATGAGCCATGGGAATTGTCTTGACTATGGCTATGAATCAGTATCTCTAAAACCAAAGTCAGCATCTATGTCATTGACCAAGTTCAAATATTCCTCTGGACTTGTCCAGGTCTGCACCATCATCCTCTTGCTTATCTAGACTCAAAATTTTACAGTCACCTTTGTTTACTTGTTATTCCTTTCCCCCTTTATCCAGGCAAGCAATGTATTGCATCAAGTTTCTTTCTTCTTCTTCTTCCCCCTCCACCTCCTCATCCTTCTCTTCTTCCTCCTTCATTCTTTCCTCTTCTTCTTCTTCTTCTTCTTCTTCTTCTTCTTCTTCTTCTTCTTCTTCAAGTTTATTTATTTGTTGAGAGAGAGGGGGGCTGTGGAAGGGCAGGGAGAGAGGGAGATAGAGAATGCCAAGCAGGCTCCACACCCACAGCATGGAGCCTGATGAAGGGCTCAAACTCAAACAGTGGGATCATAACCTGAGCTGAAACCAAGAGTTGGATGCTTAACTAACTGAGCCACCCAGATACCCCTCAAGTCTTTTTGATCATAGCTCTCAGGGCTCCCACAAAATTTCAGGCGCTCACGACTTTCCTGTCTCCATGTTTTCCTATCCTTGATTCATCTTTTAGATGAACTATGGAAGAAGCAGCAGGTGACACAGTGTGACAGTTTCAAGAGTGACAATAGGAGTGGAAAATAGTGGAGAAGAAAACTGTGGAATGAACTAAGGAGAAGCATGGTGCCCCAAATATTCAGAGCTTTGGAGAAGTGCATGGACTTCCCGTGAAATGTGGAAAGGGGTTCTAAGCCATTTTATGTAGATAGTGGATAAAAGTGTGACCCTAGCATACCAGAAAACCTGGGGGCATCTGATTTATACATACACTATCTCATTTAATTCTTACAACAATCCTATGAGATGGACACCATTATTATCCTTATCTTACAGTTGAAAATACTAATCCTTAGAAAAGTCTATTAATATCTCAAGATCACCCACCTATTAAGTGGCCAAGCCATGATTGAAACTCCTGTCTGCCCAAGCACCAAATAGTTCTATTACAATACTTTTCAATTTGAAGGGCAAGTTCCTGCCTTGATAGAAAACAATAGGAGGAGCTTAGTGCATCTTGGAGCATCTTCTAAGAGGAAAATAAAGCTCCGTATGCCTCTTAACCCATTTACTTGATATAGCAGAGTGGACAGTGCCAAAGAGGTATGTATTCCTTACTCTTTTCCAGACTGACTTTCCACAATAGTTTGCTTGACCTGATAAACAGTGAAGTCAAAATGAATACTCTTTTTATTCTAAAAATCCCACTACTCCCTTCATCATTTTAAGCTCCTTTCTGATCTCTGCTGATTCTAATTGTCATCTCTTCCAGTGCGAGAACTTTATTAATTGCTTTTGTCTTGTTTGACACCATGCAACAAAGACAGAAAGGAAAGGACAACTAAGGATAAAAGCATTCTCTTGAGCAGCCATTCATTGCTCTAACACATCTGGCTAATGGATAGGGTGTGAAATTGTTCAAGAAATACCACCACTGGGAGCTTTGTTAATGTTTTCACACCCAACTTGGTCTAAAGCCTGGAACAGAGAATGCAGAGTCTTATATGTTCTTATATGTGGAGAGAATGATGATAATAATAATAAATGTGAGCAATAATAAATGTCTACTGTGTACCAGGCACTGTGCTATGCACACCAGTTATCTCACATCATCCTATAGGAACCTAAGTGGGAGGTATTATTCCCATGTTTAATAGCATGGGAAAAGGTTCAGAGGTCACACAGCTGATTAAGTGATGCTGTCAGAATTGGCATCTGGATCTGGCCGGCACAAGATCAAACTTTGATTTTGTAGTGCATAGGTGAGCACCTAAGTGATATGACTTAAGGAGCTCTGTGGGTGGTCCTTTCGGCAGGAATTCCTTCTCATTGCCCAATACCCACTCTCCCTCTTTCCATGGTACTGGAAACATTCATTTTCAACTGAGTATATTCCCCAGCCTCCCTTGAAACTAAGTGTGACCATTTACTTAAATTCTAGACAATGGGATATAAGTTACAGTGTCACAAGACAGCTTCTGGATACTTCCTAAAAAGACAACCAGTATGTATCCTTTGCTTTTAAAAATATTCCTGCTGGCAAGAATGTTGTTCTAAGATGCTCCATCAGCTATCTTGGGCCACGTAGAGGAGGGCCACAGTGTAAACATAGTGACACAGAAAATTAGAAGTAGCCTGGATACCTGAGCTACTCTGTTCAGCTGATAGTTCAGCAGTCCTGAACTATGTATCTTGGGACTTCTATGTGGGAGAGAAACAAACTTCCATGTTGGTTAAGCCAGTGTAACCCTGGAACTCTGTTACTTGCACAGAATCTTAATGATAACCACTTCTTGAAAGAGCGAAGTTTGCTGAAGTTCACACTGGCTTGTTATTGGTGCCTCTAATGACCCTATTATGGCTTTGTCTCATTGGATTAGGAGATATTTATACAGAGCTTCTGGGAAGGAAGGTAACAGATCACTTAGGGTTTATGAATGGAGTAGGAGGAGGCATAAAATAGGCAAGCTTGAGATTCTTATAATTCTGTTACAGGCCTTGCTAGGTGGGGGGGGGGGGGTTCGGAATGAAAGGGGCAGAGCAGAGTTAGGGCCTCCCTTGCTCTTGACTATATGGAAGAGGCCCAATTTATATTTTATGTACTTAACAGTTTAGTTCAGGACTGTTCTTTTCTAGGAAATTCACCCAAATCTGTGATTACACAGAGCAAAAGTTCAGGTTACATCAGCATTGGGTTAACGGTGATGATGACACCTTTGTATCAGCAATACTAGACTGAAACAGGAGAGTGAGGCTCAGATAAGTAAAGCATTCTCCTAATACTGCCTTAACTTCACAGGGAAAGTGGGGAACACCCTCTATGAGCAGTTGTACATTGATTTATTCATTCATAAATTCATTCAACAAACTTATACACTGTCTACTATGTGTTAAGCATACTTTCTATGGATTAAATATTAAGAGAACATTAAGGAAATTTAAACCTATGGTGACAAAATAATTTCTAATGTAGATACTCTTCCTGTAGAACTAAGATAGAATTCCATTTAAAAACAAGTCATTTTAAAAAGCAAACAAAACTTTTTGTTACCTGCCATTTTTAAGATGCACTATCTTAAGTGTTATAGAGTATGACAGATAGTTGGGCAAGGCAAAGCCCTAGCTTTCAAGGAGTTTATGACCCAGCAGGGGATGAGATAACCCATAAATAACCAT
Source organism: Acinonyx jubatus (assembly GCF_027475565.1). Taxonomy (NCBI): domain Eukaryota; kingdom Metazoa; phylum Chordata; class Mammalia; order Carnivora; family Felidae; genus Acinonyx; species Acinonyx jubatus. Next base: position 120,423,106 of record NC_069387.1, read on the forward strand.
AATACAAAGCAGAATTAGGCTAAGTGCCTTAGCAGGTACAAGGTACAAGGAAGGTTCAGAGAAAGCCCTGCTGAGTCACTGAGGGGTGACTTCCATCCATGAGAGATGACCATCTCGTGGATTGGTATAACACCCCATTGCTAGGATTTTCTGTTTGCAGAAGAGGGGCACAATAAGGTTGAGGAGGATTTCAGCAGAGTCCTTTTGTCAGGATGTTGAAGAAGAGATTGCTTTCTGAGCAGAGGGATTTTGAGTTTGAAGGTTTTTTGCAGCCCTATAATTCTACAGTCCCTCTGTCTCCATTCTTGACAGAAACTCTTACCCTCTGGACTACCAAGGGTTTCTAAGTCTTGACATATTTCTGAGTCTTGTCACTATGGTAGAAGTGAATTACAAACATGGATAGGCACGGAGACCTACGAGGGATTACCCCTCATGGGTTCTCCTTTACCTCTCCAGTAGATGTAGGGTAGACAGAGGGGTAAAGGAGAGAGAGAGGAAAAGGAAGTGCTCAACCACATTAAATGTGAAGTCACAAGACGAAGTCTTAAAAAAGCATTCAGTAAAGTGATAAGTTGTTCTGAACTGAGAAAATCCATCCAGAGTGTATCTGTTTTACAAGTGTGGATTTTCACATAGTATTTTCTCTGAAGAGGAAGCACTCTTTTCCAGGGCTCTTATATTATTTCCCTATCACTCTTTCCCTCACTAAATTTCATGCTTTTCTTGCCCAGTTCACTCATTTGCTGCTTAAAGCTAAAAATCTCCTTATTTTTATACAACTCTCATAGAAATTGCTCCATTACAGAGTAAGAGAGCAACACAAAGAGCTAAGTGAACTATTTTGGCTGCGACAGGAACCGTGTTTGCCTTTTGGCACTGCTTTCTGACTTTCTTTGTGAAGTCTCTCTTGCTCTGATGGCCCCAGAAGCTTTCTGCATGAACAGAAACACAGACACCAGGCAATGCTCCACTTGGAGACAAATGGACTCCCGATAGCTCTGGAACTAAATTAGACCTGATAAAACACTGCTTTTCTGGAATTCTCAATCTCTTTTCACTGCCCCCCCCCACCCCATTTAAAAGCCAGAGTTTTCAACCATCTCATTTAGAGATTATGATTTTTCCTTTGTGTTGGCAAATACAGATAAAGGACACACTGGCTCTTCTTTCGAATTCTTTTGGTGCGCTTAAACAAGTTCTCTGCTACTTTTGATTTTATTTTCTCAAGATCTACATGCTGTTTATCAGTATTTTATCCTTATATCTAGGCATCTAATTTTGATTCATTCCTGTCATTCTAATAAGACTCCAGTAACACCTTGAGTAGGTTTTCAGAAGAGTCTTGGATCATTTCTCCTAAACTTCTATTAATTATGGGATTTGGGATATAGGGATACAGAATCTCAGAGGTTCAACCTTGAATGAAGTTTCAGATGATCTTGTTATTGCAGGTTAGTCTGTGATAGTGTCAGAGGAGAACAAGGAAGAGGATTTTGGAAAACCAGAAAGGCTACTGGTGAGAAAAATAGCAATGTCAAAATATGCATTCTAATGTCATATCAAGTGAGTCAGTTTCATATCTAATTTGATATGATTTTATTAATGATTCTCCGCATTAGGTCTGTCTTGTATATTCCTAGAATTCTTCTAGGTAAACAAATTGGCTCCTTGATTGGCATTAAACTCATCAATGAAGTTGTATCAAAACCTGTGACTTCCATAGATTTTATCAAGGACCAGAGACCATTGCTCTCCCTTGCACAGAGCACGTGAATATTTCCTAAACAAATAATTTGAGACCTATCCAGTGTTTCTTATCATTTTCTACTTTGTTTGCTTACACAGAGTGGGTAAAAAATTTCCAGGAAGCTGGCACTTCTAGAAGTTTGAGACCAAGGTACCAATACATAGGCCCATGGACATTTTATGGTTTCCTTTTCTTAATGCCTCAGGAACTGTGGGCCTTCCCAGGACGAGAGACTCCAGACTCCAGTGTACCTGGAATATCCCAATATTTGCAGGAAAACAGAGGGGGAACAATGAGTCTGACTCCTGATGGAAGCAAACTAGTCACACAATTTAAGCTGGCTCCTTTGATTGTCTGGGATAAGAAGATGAAAGATCCAGAGCCCAAACTGAAGCTAACAGTGAGGCTTCCTTGACACAAGGAATCTAAACCAGTGCCTGTAACAGTGGGTGTGCAACAATGCCTGCTATAGAAGGCAACAATAAGAAGAAAAGCTAAGAAGAAAATGGGAGATTTAAAAATATTCCAACAGTTGGGAAGAAAAGAAAGGTTGGGGAATGTACTGTATAGTTCTCCTCCTAGACAACTGCAGGGCATAATGGCCTCACCACTCCTTGTTTACCTTTAGCACTGGCCATCCGTACTTTTCTAGCTAAATTCTAAGTGCTTAAGGCAAGAACCCTGTCAGTTTGGTTCAGCACTAAATCCCCAACACCTGCCACAGAGCCTGGCGTATAATAGATGCTCAGCAAATAACTGTGCACTTATCCATCACCTTTCAGCACTCAACTTTGCTGATCTATAACGCTCAATCTGTGTAGCGTTGGTCTTGACAATTAGATAATTGTAGGCAATTCCACATGCTCGTCTGACATCCTTTCAAAGGCATCACACTGTGCTTACGTGTTGTTATTGACTCCCTGAGCTTGGAGGTAACGAATGACAAACATTAAAAGGATATTTTTTAAAAAAGGTAAGACATTCTCTTCCTATCGGATAGCCTCACCTATGGGAGAAAGAAATCTTCCATGCTGTTAAAAAGTTGGGTGAAAGAGAGAGAGCTTGGACTGGAATCTGCCCGAGCAACCTGGCCCTCAGTGATATCTAAGCAGCAAAGCAATTTGAGGATATGGGCCGTAAAAAGAAAACAGCACCTGCCTTGCTGAGCAGTCTAGCCTGGAAATTGCTGGGTTAGCAACACGTCGCACCCTGTGAAAACTTGTGACTTCAATGTGAAAAAGAGAGGTTTTAATTAAATTGGGTGTTTTTGAGTCTCCCGCAGGGAGTTGGGATTTGGGGGTTGAGAAGCTGAGAACTTTATTAGGATAAAGGGAACCTTCTCAGAAATTCTGGAACCCCACAGCCTTTTGTGAGATACTTCATCCACGTGTGGCCATGCTTTAGCCTTTAAAAGCACTGTTGGAATTAGCATTCTTTTGCAGCCAAGCAGGGCCAACCCTGGAATGGTAATTTTGGTCTGTGGCCTGGGATTGTCCACATTGTGCTTTTCCAAATGGTTTTTGATGGGCTGTAGGATTTCAGGAGTGGAAGAGTTCTCTGTAGGGCTCAGGATTTCTTAGTGTTGTTGTTGTTGTTGTTGTTGTTGTTGTTGTTGTTTTGAATTTGGAAAGATGATCTTAACGAGGTATGTGGGATTAGGGGACATATCTCCACGCTTCATCCAGTGGATTGTGATATTCAATTCAATTCAGGCTATGTTAATTGAGAACTTTCCACATGTAAAGTACTATCTCAGGGTCTAAGGATATAAAGGGGCATATGATGACAATTCTGGCCTGAAGGAGTTTGTAAATGAGCACGTACTTAACTGTAATATAAGTAAGATGATAAAAATTACTGTAGATACAAATAAAGGGGAACCTCAAGTAGGGAAAGACAAATTCTTACTGATAGAGTGGAAGAGGTCTCATTAAAGAAGGAATATATGAACTTGCCCTTAGAGGCTAGCCAGTATTTTCATAGCTACGGAAGAGGGGATGGAAGAAAAAGCAAAGAATAAAGTCATGCTATGAGCAGTATGCTGAAAGTCTACCAGGTACAATGGGTGCTGTGGTCAGCTGCCTGAATTAAAACCATGGTTTTGTCCCACTTAGAAGCTATGTGCCTTCATACACATTATATCTTTCTCTGTGCCTCATGTTAAAGTGAGGATACTGATAGTACATACTTTATAGCTTTTTGTATCAGTGCTTTGAACAGTACCATGCATATAATAAGTGCTGGGAAAGTGCTAGTTATTATTATTCCTCAATACAAATGTTTCTCCAGCCTATCTCTTTTGGGCTTATTTTGCACTACTCTCCACGAGCATACTACCCCAACAACTGGCTGGATAGCTTATGCACCGGCAAAGATGCCCTATATTTTGGCATTTATATGCTTTTCCATTAAGTTGTTTTCTCTGCTCAGAATTTCTCCATCTTTCAAAATCCTATCTATTCAAAGCCTATCTTAAGCACCAGACGTGACTTCTAAACAAATGTGAATATACTTATTTCACTTCACAGGCATTGTGGAAAATTTTTGGAAGCTCCCTTTCTGAAACTTCCCATTAACCAAGGCTACTACTGACATTCTGGAGTGATTCATGAGGTCTTCGGAATGTCAGGGTTTTCCCTAGAGGGGAGTGCATGTACCAGGGGGAAGAACAGATTCAACTCTGCTGTTCCTAGATTTCCCTGAAAGAAGACAGCAACACGGAAGGAACAAGATAAAGCTAGTCATTTGAACGTAGTAATGTTTCACTTAACTCAGTCTGAAGGCCATTGCCACTTTTGTGAATACGACAAGACTCAGAACTCTTCATGAAGCTCCCAAGAATATTCTGGACCAACCAGCCTATTTAAGAATGGAGAAGGGTCTCATCTCCTCATTTTTGAAAATTATTTCATAGATTGAGCTATAGAAGTGATCCAAGGGGATGAGGATAGAAGATTTCCCCATCAAAGAGTCAACAGAGTCAGTGGCCAGCACTGGAGGTAGAGTCAGGCTGTTGGACTGAGAGGTCCCTTTCAGAAAGGGAGCTGCCAAAAATTTGGGAGGTGGAATCCCAAATACTTGATTGGTAATGCAAGGCCAAGTGGAAAGAAGCCTTTCCTATTTTCTGTTGACCTATCAGTCTGGGAACAAATGGATAAACCCAGTCTCATGTTTCCACATCCTACTGTGTCAGAGCCCACCATAATGCAGTGCTCGGCAGAGAAGTTCAGGGCTGAACATGCAAGACCTACAGCTTCTTTCCATTCATCTCTCTCATGCCTGAAGATTCTTGGCTGAGAGTGTGGGGGAAGGGAATGAAAAAAAGGGAGGACATGGCCCGAGCCACCCACTGTGCCATTCCCGAGTTTTGATTAAAGAAGAAAATATTGGCTCTGACATTCTCCATTTGCAAGATCCAAATGTATTTTGACTTGTTAAAAGAACCACGGGCTCAGGTTTCACGGCAATGATCCTGCTCAGAACTTCTGACTCAAAACCTAAAGCAGCTCGACTTCTCAGTAGTTGAATGCACAGCAAATGCAGTTAGTAAAGTGACATTGCAATGGCTGTGAGTTGCACAACAGCATGATGTCAGCCTTCTGATGAGAGCTGGGCTGTTGAGCAATGCCACTTGGAAGAGAGAGGTCACACGCAGAAACCTGTCCAACAGTTCTAAGAATTTTATATCTTTAAAAATATTCAATATATTTCTTTATGTGTTGGGGCCCAGCCCTTCCAAAAACCTGATTAGTGTTTTTCCAGAAATCTCCCTTGAATCTTGGGTCAGGCAGTGAATTTCCAGTTGACAAGCTAAGTTCATTTTAAAATATCCTACAGTGAAACCAGAATAGGGCATTTAAAGTGGGGACAAATTTCCCAGAAAGGCCCCTGCTCACTGCATCTGCCCTCTCCTCCCAATTACCCCACCTATAGCCTCTTTCTTAATGCTGAGTCTGGGGCAGCTGAGATCAAGAGTCTCCATGAAGCAAGGTAGGTTAGACTCAGGTAAGATTTTTCATTCCCTCATCCCAGTGGGCAGGAGACATACATTCCATTGTATTCCATCATGCCTGGTACAGCAGCACCCTGCTGCTCCCTCCGCAAATCCTCGTCCCAGGATGAACCTAGCAGACGGCTTGGATGGGAAGCTGCCACTTTTCTCCCTGGCCCTGGGAAGAGATGAGTCATGAACATGAGCAAAGGAGAAAGAGTTGGCTGACCAGATCTAAAGAGTTGGGATCCCTCTGGATATTGCTCCCTCTAGAATGAAAGAAAAATGGCTGCATGTCTGACAAGTTCTCAGTAGCAAGAGCCTATGGGATATGGCCCTTCCTCTACAGCTCTTTTACTCTGGTCCCTTAGGTCATTGTGCTAATATTTGTTTGCTAAGGACCCACAATTTGGTATAGAATTTGCTTCATGAAAAGGCAAACATTTGTAATAGGGCATGAAGACCATCTTAGGAGCCTCTGAGGAGAGTTTTACCTCTTTTGAGTTTCTAACACAGATATTCAATTTATTCCATTTTTTTCAATTTAAAAAGCGGTGTGCATGTGTGTGTGTGTGTGTGTGTGTGTGTGTGTGTGTGTATTCTAATCTAGAAGGTAAGGAGAGATACTGAGGAGGTGATGAAATATGAATAAATGTACTTCAAAGACTAAAATCTGGATTCTAAACACAAATGTCTTCATTTAGGGAAAATCAGAGAAAATACCTCAGGGAGGAAAAGGTATCAAATCTAATTGTTAGCATGTAATAATATTTTGTCAGTTTTTCCCTCATTTCTGTTCAACTACAGACTTTCAGCTAGAACTAATCTTCTAATCAAAAGGGAACAAATCTATTTATAATTGACATAAATGATAGTCCTATTTATAGTTCTCTTTGGTGTTCCATGTTTCTCTGTGGGAGATTTTCCCTGAAACAAAAGCCTACTTTTTCAAGCAACTGTGTTCCAGGGACAGCCTTGATCATTTCTGTTGCCCGAGAGATATATTTAATTAACCTCTTATCCCTACTCATGGGATAGTGGAATATGGGAAGCACTGACCAATAATACAGCTACTCCTACTTTGCCCTTGTAATGCCAACAAAAAAACGCATGCGACCCAAAAAGAGATGGCTGTCCTCAACCTCTGGAGGAAGATGACTGAATGTCATCTTGGCTAACCCAATTGTAACTTAGAATGTACTCTGACCTAGCAGTCCATCACTTCAAACAACACCTCATTCAGTTTATCTCTAGAAACCTGTAGCTGGCCTTGATTCCCTGAAAACTTTGTGATGCCTCCATGGGTATTATCTCACCTGAAACTCACAAAAACCCCTTTCTGGAGTCAGAACAGGGCTGACTATACCCCTTTTATAAACAAGACAATTACCTAAAGGCACCCAACTTATAACTAGCAAAGCCAAGTCTCCTCAGGTGTTCAAGTCTCCTTATTTTATAATCAGAGCCTCTTTTGACACCTAACGTTGACCCTTTGGTATACATACATACATACATACATACATACATACATACATATTATTCAAATATACCTGGACACTCACAGTTGAATTTCTGTTTAATTTGGAAAAATATCTGTTGGGAATCCTTGTGCTGAAAGAAAAGGAGCCAATGATGCCCATGTTCTCTGTGTCAGATCCTGTTTGGACTGGGAGATACAGAAAATCAGATGGGAGGAGAGCCTCATGACTCCAGGTAAGATTTGGATACATCACTGAACTTGAGTTGGAAAGATTGGTCTGGTAACTTCACAAAGGGAGGGAGTTTTTTGTGAACTTTCCATCAGCTCAAAGTCAAAGCAGCTTGTTCACCCAGTATTTCTTGCCTCTTTCAAGCAACAGAGCACATCCATACCTCTACCTAGTTAAGGATCCAGGCAGACAGAAGGTACATGAAAGTGACAAAGTCCACCTTCCTTTTAAACAACCATGGAAAACTTTACAAAACTGTATGTAGAGAGAGGAGAATGAAAATTCTCAGTGTTCATTTGGAAATTTAGTAAACATGTTTGACATCTGCCATGTCTAGCAGGAATAAAAAAAAAGAATGCCATTTTTATATTTTATTATTTATTTTAGTGCTGTCAGTTTACTTTGATGATAATTCCTACACATGGGTAAGGGTTACATTCTCAACCAGATTGAAGGTAACTTGAGGCAGGCTTTTATGTCATACCTTGAGAATATGGTTAGTTGTCCCTACTTGCTTTCTTGTTTTAGCTTTCTCTTGATTTCTAGCACTATCCTGGGTGCATATTAGTCCATAAAACATTGCTGAATTGAATTACATTCTAGAAGAGTAACTTTCTTCTTTTTAGTTCATATTTTACAACTGATCATTCTGATTCAAAATCCATGAAGTTGGATCCATTTCTGGAACCATTGAATTCTGACTCCATAAGCTTGCAACTTATTGATGGCCCTTCTCCCAGGGCAAACAGGAATGAGAGTGCATTTCTGGGCACTCAGTAACGCTGGAAATGGACACTTGTGAATGCAGTGTGCAGAGTTATTTCTGTTTCATTTTTTTCTGGGGTATTTGTGCTCTACCTGGCGCTGGCTCAGCTCACTGTTTCAGCTGGGCCCCCAGGAATAGACTGACTCCTGTATTTCTGACAAAGTTGAGCATACTAAAGGGTTTGCTGACACTCCTTGTGAGACATGCAATAAGGATTTAATCTGAAGATCACAGCCAGCTTCCAACAAAAAGGATCATGTTCTGTTTACCTAAATTCCCTCAGTAGTTTCCTTTAGATACAGCATTTCTCACTCCCTACTTGAAAATGTTTAAAAGTCCATGGAGGCCTTCCGACTCAGCCATGTCTGCATTTCAAATGAGTTACTACCTTCTTATGGGCACACACAACTAATATAGGCCTGGAAGGCCAAAGAAAAATGGATAGCTTAATTCCATGCAGACATTGACTATGTTGTATACAAGGGAGTATGTGGGATTTTACAGCAGATTAATAAAACAGCTCTCACCTTCAAGGAACTTACAGCCAAGCACAAACACTCACCAAAAAACACAATATAGAATAGATGATAAGAGTTGTAAGAGTAATATTATTGCTGTTCAAAGGAAAGAGAGTTGACATCTAGTAGAAGATTTTTCAGAGGAGGTGACATGTGAAAAAACAGGAGGAAAATCCAGGAAAATAATATATGTAGTAGGAAATCATCTAGGTTAGATGTTGGAATATGTAGGGAGCATTTGTAAACTCAAATGCCTACAAAAGCCAAGAAAATCATGTAAAGGAGTGAGTGGGCCACAGTAATGCAATAGAGAATGGTGAAGACTTTGGTGCCAATGTAGAAGTCAGACTTATTTATATTGACAGATAATTCAAAGTTTTGTAAAAACACTGCATTTGCCAAACAAAATACTCCTGAAGGTTTGATACAATTTACAGACTGCCAGTTTGTGAGCTATGCTGTAGGTAAATGTTAGGAAATACAGTTGAAAAGTTAGGTAGAGGTCTTATATAAAATGCCTTACTGTCAAGTTGGGGAGTTTGGATTCAATTTACTTAGCCATGGATGGCCACTGAAGTTGTTTAGAAAAGGGATAAAGTGATTAGAACTGTGCTTTAGAAAGATTAATTTCATGGGTGGGATGGCTGGTGTCAAGCAATATTGGACACAGAATGATCATTGAGGAGGCTGTTGCAATAGTTTTGGTGAGTGATGAGGAGGACCTAAATAGTGATGGGAATGGAAGGAAGGACACATGTGTAATCTTCCAGTGAATTGGTAACAGCTGTTCTGGATCTTGGTGCAAAACAAACTACAATGCTACAACTCACTTTGTCTGAAGAGTTGGGTCTGATGGTCTCCATTGTCCTAAACACTCTAAGTGATTGCATAACTCATCCATTGCATTGGCTGGGAACCTGGTCTTTCCTGCTTTACAAGGTCACTGGCCAAAAACTCCACTTACTCTTGAAGAAATATCCCTTTGATGATCTCTAAATTATTGAATGTTGAATTTTTCATATTGGGTTCTTCCTTCACCAGGAGGACTTGATTGTCTTTTAAATTTTACCTGAACTATACCTTTTCTATGTTTGAGAAGAACTATGAAGTGCCTTAAATAAAAATTTTATGCCTTATTCATATGAATCAGCAGTGGCTGGCCTAATGCATGGGTGATGGTACAAAGGCAATAAGTGAATGCTGTGTTGAATAAAAAAGAAAGTTGTGTTAAGAGATCTTGCATATCTGGGGTAGGAAAGGCATTTGTCCATGTATGCTAAGGCCAGGTTGGTATATAGATGAATAAAGCAAGCTTGTAAGGCCCTGTGGTGAGCTGGAGGGATACATATCCCACCTAAAAAGCTCTAGCCAATAGCTGCTACTCAGGAATGCTGGCCAGCAATGCTAGATCACCTAACTTTTCAAGAGGAGCTTTTAATCTTTGTTTTTATTTTAAATCTCTTGGTGTTTATAATTCCAAAACTTAGAAAGTATATTGGCTGGAGAAAACAAAACAGTTTTGAGCTAGATTCAGGTGGGATTGGAATAGGGCACCATTTTGTGACATCTGCTCTAAAGTAACTCCATGAGGGTAGTAGGTATGCTTTACATTCCTTTCAATCATTAGTGTTTTGCTAACCAGAAGGCACTCAATGGATGGTGTAGACTGGAATAAGACAGGGGAGAGATATTTCTATCTGACCCAAGCTTGGGGTTTAAGATTGATATTTAATGGGTCCTCAATGCACCAGTGTGAAACCTCTTTCAAGGCATAGTTTCATCCTCCCTTGGGTATTGCTTAACACAGAGCAGATACTTAGTCAATGCTATAATTAAATTGGCTAGTACATAATTTTACTTCTATACATTTTACTGAAGCTCTGAATAAAAGTAATGAAAGAAGAATGCTAATAAAGAAACAATAATAGCTTTATATCCAGTTGGATTTCTTAAAGGATTTTAGAGATTTCCATGAAACAATAGTAAATATTAGTTTTGGAAAAGGTCTTAGTATCTTATCAACATTCTTTCAATGGGTATAGTGCTAAGGAGTAAGGGTTATTGCATTAAAATGCTGTGGATTAAGTCTGAACAAATAAAATATATAATTGTTAGCTAAGTCCAATACCACCAATCCTAGAATTGAACGCAATCAAGAGGTGACAGTTATTTAAAGTTTAAGGAAAATGAATATGAAAAAAAATGTGAAAACTATGTCTATGACTTATTCCCACCTCCCCCCCCCCCACCGGGTCCCCCCCAGAAAACTGTGAAAAGAGATCACAGTAATCCCATTTCAGTAGTGGAATGTCATGGTTCATCTTAATAGTGTTGTTCCAATAGAAACAGGTTTTGAGACTCATGGGACTATTCACCAAATTTACCAAGTTATTTAGTGATAAACCTATGAGTAAATCCAAGATTCCCTAACTTCCTAATTCAAAGCTCTCCCCCATTTTTCTAGTGTCATTCAAGGAAAATAAGTTATAAACTGGTCTTCTATCACTTTTACCTGCCCTGCTGTGGGATAAGATCTTTCTGAAGAAACATGTCCTTTAGATATCTAGACCTTCATTAAAGTTCGGGCTGGGGAGCTTGCCGAGTTCCAGAATGGATCTAGTGAAGGCTTTCAACTGGGGAGCCAACTGCCTCTTTGAAAAGCAGTTTTAAAGTTTACCCTTCATCTTCCAATAGGAGATAGAAACCCACTTTTCTTAGCTCAAAACCATTTCTTTTAAATCTTGATAACAAATCTAATGGATCTGATCAACCCAGAGTCATAAGAAATAATATTAGAACCTGGCTGAGCATGACAAAGGAAGCAATTTGATATGAGTAAAACACACATTTGTCCACTCAATGCAATTAGAAATATTTTTTTTAAGGACTCTTGCTTGGCTGTTCTTATAAAATGTAACTATTGAAAAAGAAGCTGGCAAGATCTTAAGGACTGGATCTCAGTTCCTGGCCCCAGTGATGGGTTTGGAAATTGCAGCCACAGCAATTAGGAGTTCCAATTTCCAGTTCACAGAAGGTCAGGCCTTGGGGTTATCCTTGGAGCAGTTCTATACTTCCCCTGAGGAAAGGCTCCATTGACCTAAGGAATCAGGGACTTAATACTGTTAAATCAGTATATATATTGTTAATGATCACAAGCATGGTTGGCCCCAACAACATTTTTCAAAACTTCAGTGGAAGTTCAGCCCTGACTAGTTGGTGTTCTCTTTCTTCAGAGATGAGTCACTAATCAACATGTACCTGTTATTTCCTGTGATTCCCTGGACCAGGGCCCTTTGAATCCTAACGTGCATGCAAATCTCCTGGTTATCTGGTTACAAGTGCAGATTTTGTTTTAATTAGTCTGGAGTAGGGCCCCTGATTCTGCATTTCAAACAAGCTATCAGGTTGCTTTGAGTAAGTAGCAAGGTTCTGTATCTGTCTTCATATGCTAAGCTATATTTTTACTATGTGACATGTGTGCCCCTTAGAACATTTGTTAGTCAAACCAAATTTTCCTATCGTAAACAAGAGACTACTTGCCACAAATCACTTTCCATGGTCTTCAATAACATCTGGTTTCTTCTAAGAGATAGACTTCTCTGTTTTTTATTATTGCTTTTGTGTTTTTTTGTGGGGTGGGATTTGAAATCATATATATTGAAAGAAATCAGTTACCTGCTGAATGACTTTAAGACAGTAAGTGATCAATGCCTACTTCAGAATCAGCCAGAAGTCCTTCCATGTCTTTAGCTTATGCAGGCCAGTGTTTCCATGCAATGTTACTGAACCCTTGTCTGGCTTCTCTGGTAAGGGAGATTTCCACAATTGCATGCAAAGCACTAGTAATCTACAGAATGCCAGCCGGATTTGTGGCACTAATACCTTTTATAAGTCTTAAGATTCAAATGACTCAAGGCTCATAGACTATCTTAAGGTAAGTCTGAAATGATGCTTATTGTGTGAGTATGTCATTGATCTCCTCAGAATCTGTCCCCAAATATCTATTCCATAGTGGGAGGCAAGAATCAGCAGAAAAGAAGGAATCTTTGGAAAGCCAAAAACTATCTCTATACCAAATTGAGAGAGTGGAATTATAAGGTGAATGCAATTAACTGGCAGTCACGTCTATGCCGAAAACATAATCATCCCTTTAATAAGGAACATTTGCCGTGCTTGACAAACTCACAGTGAAACGGTTGGATCCATAGGAAGGAACATGCTGAAAATGGTTTCAATATGATCCTGTTTTTTCACTCAATAACCATTGATTGAGGGTGTCCAGCCAAAAACAATGAGAAAATGAGCCAACAATAGTCTTGCCCTTTGACCATATTAGATATAGTTGCAGCTGAAATTTGTTATATGTTTCAGTAATAACAAAGCATCCATATGGAACAAATATTTGGCAGTATGGCAGCTGATGAAACCAGGAAAAATTAGACAAATTATCAATCGCTCGCTCCCAAATTACCCCAGAAAGAAATTAGATCCATTTTCAGTAGCTTTGCTTTCAAATTTCTTCATTCCATGAGTCACCACGACCTTCTGCCAAACTAAATATGTCTATGAACGGCTGGAAACTTTAATGGAAAGAAACATAAAACTCAAAATACGTAGGAAAATTTAAGCTTCTTCATGGAAGACCTTCATGGAAGACTAGCAAGTCAGGAATGTGGAGACAGAAATAATGTATTGACAGTGCCTTTTGTTTTGGGTAGCTTCTGAGTTAACATGCAATACAAATGCATAAACTAGGCAACCAACTGACATGACTTTAAATTAAAAGTATCTCTAAAAAGAAATGAGCTCGTCACTTTTTTCTTTTAGGCCTCCAATTCATCAAACTACTAGGGTCTATGAAGATCCATAGTCCTGTAGTCAGGTTGATCAGATTTGAGATAAAGAGACTTGATGATGTTATCCAAAGGGTGGTAGTAGTTGGAAAAAATGTTTTCTTGTTGGTTAAGGGCTCAGATTTTCAAATACTATTCTAATGCATTACAACAGAAGAATGACATAGCAGTTCTGAGTTGTTAATGCTACCTTCATGTGGGTTTTTCAAGGTTAAGTTCAAAGCATCTTCCTGTGTAAAAAAACCCCTAGACTGAGCAAGGTGACTGAATTGCAGTCCCAGCCTTCCCACCAGTGTACTTTGTGACCTGATGCACATTGTTTTCTTCTGGATCTCATTTCATCTGGGAAGTGAGTGCACTGGACCAGATTGCTCTCTGCAGTTCTTTCTAGCTCTCCAATTCTTCAATTATACTTTGACAAATAAAAACTACTTGTAGAGTTCTCTGAGGGCTGGTACTCCAGCTGTTTTACCCACCTTGGGGGCTTATTTGCCAGGGATTTACCTTTTGTTACCTGCCTGCCCGTGGCTACCATCGCTCCTTTTAGTATGGATACCTCAGATGAAATAGAGAGGAACTAAATAGAGGTCTGTTTTCAAAGCCATTTCCACAGGTAGAATCTTTTTGTGAAGGCTCCTATTGTAGACCTCGAAAACTCTCTGTTGACTAGAATTAGCCTACTGTTGAGCAAGGAGAAATTTTTACTGGGGCAATAGTGAATGTGTCCTAAGAGATGATACCTCAAATAGATTTTTAATTCTATATCTTAAATCTCAGATCCTTAATGGTGGCGGCAGCAGATGGGGGTATATTCTGGGGACTGGTAGAAGGAAATAGTTGTTGGAATGACTTTGTTAACATCAAGTCAAGGAGTTTTAAGTGCCCAATATTGGATGGTGTGGAGGACAGGAAAAAAAGTAAAACTTTGTTTTTCTAAAAGAGCTCAAAATAGAATGAAAATTCACAGCAGTGGTAACCAGTACTTGATTGTGAGGTTCAAAAGTGTCTTTGCTAAGTCAAATATTATGTATCTGAGAGCTGTTGGATTTGAAGCCTCTGGGATAGAAGAAACACGTGCCAGTTGGTCACTGGACTGCATGGTGATAAAACGCACAATTCTGATTTCATCAAAGCCATGCTCAAACAAAAAAATTCAATTCCCCTAAGTCAGGCTATGATAAGGAAGCTGTTACAATGGGCAACCTGAGAGTGCAAAGATACTTTTCTGATTAGCGAGTACATTCCCTCTGCTGAACACCGCATTTTGAGGCTAAGCAGAAATAACCAATAGCTGACTTGGGAGAATGGAAATCTCTTGTCTACATGTGATACCTCAGTGCCTACAAAAAAGTGATAGGCTCTGTCTCTTTCCTGTTCCCTGCAATGAGGACATAACAGTAATACTGGGTGAGCATTCTGAAAATACATTAATTAACTCTTGGGTGGTCTAAATGTAAAGTGATATAGAAGTGAACAGAAGATACCAACATACTTTTCTTTCTAATTAATAAGGTTGAGGTGATACACTGCCAAATTAACTTGTCTAGATTATAATTATTGCAGAACAATTGAACTAATGGGTCAATGTCATTAATAATTGAAGTTGAACCACTAAACTAATTTGTGGTGGTGATTAAAGGGACAAGGCAAAGCATTTAATTCAATCAATTATAGCAACATGTTTGGATGACCCCTTAGGTTTTCCAAACCGTTCTATAGTTGAGCCTCAAAAGAACTCTGAGGTATAATATTTTAATTCCCACTTTACTAATGAGGAATGTAAGACGCAAGGATATTAACTAACTGCTCCAAAGGGGAGAAATGCTGTTAAGTAGGGGAGCTGGGTGAGGCCCAAATGTGGAACTTCTGATTTCCAGTGTCTTCTCTTTCTGTTTTCTGCTGGCGCTATTTCTTGGCAATAAAATGCCTCTGATGATATTCAGATAGGAAAGACACAAGAAGGGAAGAGAAAAATCATGGCCACCATATCTGAACCAGGCCTTTTCAACTGTGGGACATTGACAGCTTATTTGTTATATGACTAAGAAGGGAATGGCCATAAATATTGAGGTCAAAGATAACTAGCTTATCTAGTTATCTTTTGCTCCAGGTGGTCATAATCATACTTCGAAGCACAAAGTTTTGCTTTACACCATTTCTGCCTTCCTTTGCTGCGTTACTAAAATAAATGAATTCCACAGATATAAGACAAGAAGAGCACCTACAAATACCTTCTAGATAGCCTATAGGAAGAGCTTTTTATTTTCAGGGAAAGACTTTTGAAACCACAATGAGTCTTCTCATTGTTACTCTGGGTAATGGAACATAGACTTCTGATTAATCAGTGACTGACAATTACTTTCTGTGTTAGTTTCACTAATGGCTTTCTCATCTCTCTAACTGCTTCTCTTCTGGAGACCTCTAGTCCAGTAGTGCTCAACTAGGGGTGATTCCACACTACCCCTCACCCCCCGGCCCACCGCCGGAGACATCTGGCAATGTCTGGAGATATTTTGATTGTCACGACTGGGAGGAAGGACACTGGCATCCAGAAGGTAGGAGCCATGTGTGGTGCTAAACATTCACAATGCACAGAGCAGCCCTCCTTCCCCAACAAAAAAAATATCTGGCTCAAAATGTCAATAGTGCTTAGGTTGAGAAATTCTCTTGCCAATGGCACTGCTCACGGAAGCAAGTGGGGAGTATGAGAATGAAGTAGGATTTAAAAACAGGCCACTTGGTCTCACAAAGGAGCTGGGGCAGGGGGCAGCAAGAAAGGAGGCCAAAATTTACAGTGTCCTCAAATCAGTTTAATCCAGAATTCTAACTCTTGGTGCTCCTTTCCCCAGTTTCATAGATTATCAGGAGTTGGCTGCTTGTGGGTTGGCTCAGTGTGGACTTTCTTAATCACTTGCTTCTGATGAAAGACCATTTCATCAGGGTAAATGGCACAGAGGTAGTACCATCTTCCCAGCAATATTCACAGAATTGAGTCTATGACTAACAAAATTTCAAAGTTTAAAAAGACCCCTTCAACAGCCTTTTTAGTACCTCATAAAGACCACGGATGAAAGAAGAAAGTCTGAAGAGATTCATAGAGTATTTGCTTGGAAGTCTGCAAAAAAATCAGGTGTAAATTTCTTTTGGCCTAGGGCCGTCAGAGAAATCTCCAGAAAAAAAAGCTGATCCAACAACTCGTCAGACTGTTTCAGATTTTCCAGGAGCACAGCTTTGCTAAGTCATTCCAAAGCAGTTCTACCCAAGTTGACATTGGAGAGAGTGACCAAAGAGTCAGAATAATATAATATACAATAATAGTCTAAATTATGACCTTAAGTGGAGTGGAATGCCCAAAGCATCTGCAGGTTTTGTGTAATGTATAAGAAACAGGCAGGGAATTATTTTAGTTTGTGAAAATTTCTACAGCAAGGGAACAAAAGTGTTAACTTTCAGGTGAGTTTGTTGGAATGAGAGCCACCAAGATCTACGTTCATTTGGGTGAGCTTGATTGGAGGCCCCTCCTGGCCATTTTAATTTACCAGGTAATTTTGATATAGGCATGGTTCATTGCTTCTAAAGGCCAAACACTGCATTAGAATCAGAAAACAGAATCAACAGTATCTTTTTCTATTTCTGTCACTAATTAGCAGTGTGACCTTGGACACATCACTTCTCTCTGAGTTTAAATCTCTTTTTTAAATATTTATTCATTTTTGAGAGAGAGAGAGAGAGAGAGAGAGAGAGAGAGAGAGAGATAAAATCCAAGGCAGGCTCCAGGCTCTGAGCTGTCAGCACAGAGACTGATGTGGGGCTGGAACCCATGAACTACAAGATCATGACCTGAGCCGAAGTCGGACACTCAACTGACTAAGCCACCCAGGCGCCCCTCTCTGAATTTCATTCTTGATGGTTGACTATTTTTCAAGGCTTTCCAAGCTTGTAGCAGTCTTTAATTTTACTTCCTTTGAACAATCAGGTAGTTTTAAGAGGGAGATATTAGAGAGATGTGTGCTTAATCAATAATCAGTTTTTTGCAAGTCTTCCCAGGGGCGTCCCCATGCCCCCCCCTTTTTTTTGGCATGGAAACCATTATCCTGTAGTATGCCTGAGCATTAAATGCAAAAGGTTTTAATTTAAAAGACTGTGTGGTCTCTACTGGTTGCACAATTTCTCTTTGTATCCGTACTGCTGCTGATCAAATATTGCAAAGCCATAGGACAATGCAGAGGGCCACATGCAAAAGTTCTGGCCAACTGCATAAAGCAATATGCCAGATATAAAGTAAGTGAAGGGTTTTTCTTGGTATTTAAGGTTCAGTGAAAAAGTAAGAGGGGCAGCTATGCCAAGAATGAAAAGCCAGAGCTTGCCAAGTGCTTCTTTAAGTGGCTTTAGCCAATGTGAGACTAAACAATGCATTAAATAGGCATACAACTTACTACGGTTCAGGAATTGCACGTCAAATAACAGCTCTTTGCTGTTTTAAACATGATCTCACATGTAGATAAAGACAAACAAAATGCTGTGTTGTCATCTTCTTAGTCTAACAGCTAATAAGGCCTGAGGATTTGAACTTTCCAGGCAACCAAAAGTAATTCTTTGTGATGTAAGAGCTTGCTGATGTTTCACAGAGAGGTGTAGGATGGAACTTTGCCAGAGCAGCAGCTCAGTGCAAAAACGATTTTTTGCCACCATGGTTGTCAAAGACGTCTGGCTGCATAAAAGAGCAAAGGCTTTGTAGTCCATTATTGAGAACAATGAAAAATGTACTTGAGAGAGATCTTGTGCCTGTTTTCAGTGTGTCGGATTCTTTGTTGCAGGCTGTGAAATGGGAAGGAAGGTTGCTAGAGGGATAGTCATCTCTTAACAGAGGCCCTGAGGAATGCTGGCATGGAACATGATGTCTGGACAAGGTATATGGAGGCCCAGGGAATTTGAAGAATGCCAAAACTCTCTTCTGGATCTAAAATGCCTAACCTACCAGCCACTTAAGATACGAGACATCCAAAACCAATGGTCTTCAAAAAGCTGGTCGAGTGATACCTGCACAGGTGGAAGCCTTTCATCCAAACCCAAGCCTGCTCTCATAACTCCTTCCATGGCCAAATTGGAGAAGCCTCTTCCTGCCTGGCACACTATCTGGATTATGGAACCTTGTGACCACCTCTCCTTTACCACATCTCTCTCATAATTCCCAGAGAAAGATTTCTGGTCCAAATAAACAGCCCTTCTTCAACCAGTCTTTGAGAAAAAGCAACAGAACTAACAGCTGCAAGAAATGAGGCACCTGAAGTTTGCTGGAAGAGAATGAAAAGAACTTGAAGTTGGCCAGAGGAGATGTTCCCCCCCCCCCCCAGATCATACTACATATCCTGGTGCTCACAGGTGAGCTTCAGTGTTCTGTCTGAATGGGGTCCAGTCTCTGAAGGCTCTTGAACAGCAGTAGCCTCCAATCAAAGATTTTGTTGTGCACCCTGAGGAAATTCTACTAGTATTTCCTAATTTTTCCTACAAGAGAAACTGTAGGGTTATCACATGAATATCTCCCTCATGCTTCCTTCCAAAGAAGTTTTCAGAATCAATTCGGTTACCCAGGGGTTTCTGCTCCTTATCTCTCAGAAGAGGACTGGGATTTTTGGAAGCATCTCCCTATGCTATCACACGTTGGGCCTCTAAACAATGTAAATGGCCAAATGAATATGCTTCTTGGAGACAAGAGACCTTAGCTTTGGTTCTGGATCCAGCCAGTGAGGTAAGTCACAAAGTCTCAGTGTCTTATGTTTCTCATTTATTCAGTGAAGCCATAATTCTTGCATTCCAGGGGTAAAACCAAACAAAGTGAGAAAACTCATGCAACTGGATTTTGAAAAAGTAAATGTACTATTCAAACACAAGACATTCTTCTTGTTACTGATACTGCTATATACCAATTATTACTAATAACAGGTGTTACCAGTTGTCCCTAAGGAGAGAAAATGAGTGTATAACTTATTGGGCTGTGCAGATTCCTCAACCTTTGCAATAGACTCTGCAACAGATCCTAGAAAAGAATAAATAAATATAATTGCTAACATATGGATGTGCTTACTATGTGCCAGGCAGTATTCTAAGTCAATATGTTCTAATACATTAACTCATTTAATCCTAACACCACTTCTATGAGGTAGGCCCCCATTTTACAGATGAGGAAATTGAGGAACAGATGTTAAGTAGCTTGCTCAGGGCCACACACCAAGTAAATTAGAATTCAAACTCTAAATTTTTGTCAATAGAGACCAGGATCTTAGTCTCGAACCCTTCAATTTTCTGCTTCCCATAATTCTCCATCAGGAAGATAAACCCAAAGAACATTAAAAATGTCAGAAAAATGCAAATTAGTTTCTTATTTTGCATAGATACTATCACTTTTTAAGTGGTCCTTTGGTTGCATAGACTGGTCCTCTTGGGCATATTTAGAGTAGTAGCAAGCACTTCAGGTCAATGTAAAAACTCTTTGCTTTTCTTTAAGAATACCTGTGACTTATTAGCTTAGTGGTGCTAATGAGGCCAGGGCCATAGGTCAAACCCCACATGTGCCAATTAATTTCAAAGCTTTTCTCTTTGAAAAGCTTTTCCACAGCCAGTGACTCTACCCTTAACTTTGACCAGCTGTCATACAAATGCATGACTGGCAGTCCAAGGGGTACCAAAACAAGGAATACAAATGGTGTAGCCCAAACCCAGCCCCATTCAAAGCAATGCTAATAGTATGTATCTTTGAATGCCCCAAACTATACTCTTCCTTCTTTAGTTGGAAAGACAGTATCAATAGGCTGGCAAAAGGTGGCTGGTCAAGGTTTAGAAGCCTATAGATTCTTCTTGTGCCCTCAAATGTAATCAAGTGCAACTTAAAACTGACCTACTCACTTGTTCTCACATTCAAGAGGGTAAGAATATGTAAAGATGAGACCTGTGAGCTAGTCCTTCCTTGCAAAGAAAGATGGCTATCTGCTTTCATGAGGTGTGTGCTCCTTTGGCCAGATGACCCTCATGTATTTGGTCATGTCTGAACTTTTATTCCATCCCTGAGGGGTTGAAGCTCACCTTAAAACAAAACAAAACAAAACAAAGAAGCTGGCTACTCTTTCGTTAAGTAGGTGGAATCGCCTATCTTTAGGGGCAAACAGAAACTCTGTAGAGAAGATAAAGGACACTAAATGTACTTTGGCCACTACTTAAATCCAAGGTTCTTCTTTCTTGAATAGCACCCAATCCTTGATAATTACAATCTGGACTATGAGTCCATTAAAGTTAGAAGAAGTCATTTGCTTTAACAAAATCCCCTTGTTTTATAGACAAGGACATTTTGACCCAGGAAGTTTAAATGCCTGCCAAAGTCATACAGCTAATGAATGACAGGTCTGGGAGCAGTTTTCCGAGCACTATATTTCAAATGAAAGAAGCCTGAGTTAATAATAATACCTAGATCTAGGAAGGTTGTTGCAATCAATAACAATGAAATTCAATGCAAAGTTTCACTTAAAGCAGTATGTTTTAATACATGAAGAATGCCTTTAGTTTATTCAGACCCGTTCTTAATAACTATGCATTGGAAGTATGTTTTACAAAAGCCATAAATCTGGAATAGCTGAAAGGGTATCCAACTTTTTTTTTTAATTGATTTACTTCTCCTTTTTCCCAGACCGCCGAAGTAAAGCATATACAGTTTATTTAAGGGACTGTTTATAGACTCTTAAAACTAAAAAGGACCCCCGAAACTTGCTTTCTTTTGGTTGCTCTTAATTGAAACCATCCAAGATGGTTGGTTGTCTGTCAATTTTTTAAGTATCTCCAAAGAGAGAAATTCCACGAGCCCCTAAAGTACACGTTAAAATGGTTAATCACCATGACTGTCAAAAAATTATATCTATGGCAAGCTTAACTTCTATTTCAGTTGAAGCTCTTTTCCTCTTGCTATGTTTCATGCAAAATGAGGTTATAACAAGCCCTCTTCTATGAGGACTCCATCAATCTGGCAAGATAATAGCTAGCTCTTTCCCAATGTGCCACTTCATTATGCTACCATTTTCCTCATAGGACGGTGAGAGCACAAGACTGGCTGATACCTTCTCTTACTATGATACATAGGGAAGAATTAGTAATTAGCTGTTCATTGGAACTTTCATTTCATAAAATGTCTGGGGAAGCTGCATTAATTATAGAGGAACTGTTCCACTTATGCTGGGAAAATATTCACAAAACAGATAATCTAGAAGGATGCTTCCACTGTGCTGTAGTGGAACTTGTGCTTGTAGACAAAGATGAGCTCATTCACACACTGGGTCAGTCAATACAAAGTCAACATGAAAAACTTTTTTTATATTCAGAACTGTTCTTTTCTAATAGGTTGAGAAAATTCCCCTTGTTAAACATTCGGGCCAAGCAAAAAGATAAATATGGAGGCAATTTTCTTTTAGATGTTTGAATTTCAAACTAAGATCAGAAACTGCCTTCCACTATTAAAAAATAACAAGAACAACAAAACTATACTTTCAAAATGGATTTGACACAGCTTAAAATAAAAAGCACAGCCACAGTAAAACTTTGAAAATAAGGATAAAAACAATGATAAGAGTCAATTGATAGGGGATAGAGGTGGGGAAGACTGATTTCCTCTAAAAAGTATCTCAAAGACTGTAAATGCTTAAAGCTGACTTCTACACACACTAAATCTCAGCGGACAAAAAGGAAACTCAATAAAATTTGTTGACAACAGTTAATGCCTGTTAGAATAATTGGCTTAGACACAAACCAGACCATCAGTGTAGCTTGGGGATGACCAAAATGCAGTCTCTAAGACATTGTTAGTATACACTGTATTCAGTTGAATAAAAGAAAAATAGTTTTATCCAATAGCTAGATATATAGGAGGTATAAATTGTCCAAAGTACTTGACAAACTTAATTCTTTAAGGTTCTGAAGACTGAGATCCCAAATAAGTAATTCCATTCCATTCAATTGGATTCAATTAAATTCAATTCAAGCTTGTCAGTTCAATAATCAAATACGAGCCTTTACTATATCAGCCAGGCATAGGGCTAGCTACTAGGATTCAATGGTAAATAAATATAGTCTTTGGCATCAAGAAGCCCATTGAGAGGGTAGATCATGGCTAGGTGATTTCAAATGAAACAAAATCTTCAGGAAAAGCATAAAGGACTATAATCTATTCTTCTATGATTGTGTTTCTCATATGACATTTGATAATAGTTACATGCAGTTTTGAAACATCCTGATCAGACTATGAGTTTCTTGAAAGCAAAGTCAATCTCTCATTCATTTCTAGGCATCTTATTCATGCCTAGTACAGTATCTCACATATAGCACATGCTCCATCAATGTTTTGAATTAAAGCTAACTTCTCTTTGGCAAAAGAGATTGTCCAGTTGACTAGAAAGTTAACAAGAATACTTTTGTTCATGAGGTTCTGCGTCAGACAAAAAATTTATATAAGTCATAGAATTCTATTAGGCAGAATTTATGAAACATAGAGTCTCAATGGCAATGCTGACAATAATCACAATTTATGAAACCACTTTCTATCCAAAGTTATACTTCAAACATTAAGAATGCCTATATATAAACTTTCCCTTTCAAGTTATTAAAATGGAGTTTAAAAACATCTGCTAAAATTTGATCATTGTAGTAACAATAAAAGAACCTTTTCAGTGGCTTGAAATTGGTTTCCATCTTAGTTGTCCCATACTCTTAACTATCTGTGTGCACATGTATCGGTATTATATGATTATGTGGGACCAAATCATTATTTCTGTTCCCATTTTTCATCATCTAATTCAAATATCACAGGCACAGAATGATCCAGTTTCCATGCACTGTGCATGGAAATCCTGGAGCACATCATGTCAAACAAGACAATTCAGCTTGGCACATAACAGAAGACAATTGTGGGCTTGGCAATCACCTTGATCTTTGGATCAGAGGAAATTTTGCAAATGGATTATCAAGGGGGAAAATCTCTTGAGCATAATAAGTGGAATTACTTATTCATTTTTTATATGTGGATCAGTAACAGCAAAATAAAGAGTAATGACAACCCACCATTGGGTGATGTTGATGTAACACATTTGCCTTTCACTGGATATTTCAAAGGTAAAACAGGTCTGCTATTTTAAAAGTACCCACCCAATGAACTCATTCATCTGCACTACAACAGAGAACCAGATAGAATTGCTTTGTTGGGAGAAAAATACCTGAATTCACTCTATTGAAGCATTAGCTGGAAACAGAGAGGGGGAATTTACTCATTCAAGTATAGAAAGCACTTCTCATTCTCTGTTTGTAGTTGTTTAAAGACTATTTGTTGCCAAATCTGTGATGAGTACCCATCAGTCCTCCACCAGCCTCTCCTTTCCCATCTCCCCGACTCATCACAGACTGCTATATTCAGGAGCCTTCCCCTAGTCTCTCTCTCTCTCTCTCTCTCTCTCTCTCTCTCTCTCTCACACACACACACACACACACACACACACACACACAAGCACACACCACCTTCCCCAGGAAGAAGATGAGAGAGACTTGAAGTCTGTGAGTCATCAGAGGAGCTATTCAAAGCTTAGTGGGCAACTGAGGTAAGCTGTCTACACTCGAGTGATAATGAACCTCTAAGAATGATTCATGCTCACTGAGGACCTGAATATCAGTTTCCTGGAACTCTCTAAAATTCCAAACAATTATATAGAATGAGCAATTGGCTTTAAATCTTTCACTGTCCTATAATGTACAATTTGATAGGTACCTCTGAGGTAGATTCTTTAAGTGATCAGTTCCCCCAGGCAACATTGAGTTATATTTGTGTTTATTATTTGGAAACATTGAGTTGGCTGTCTATTTTTTATTGACTGTCAACATTTTAATCACCTGAGATCTACTTATGGGATAAGTAACCCCACACTTGTCAGAAACCCTTTTCCAGATGGAGAGTCCCAGAGAAAAGCTAAGTCAAAGGAAGGCAATAACCAAAAAAATCAAGGTCAATTTGCATAAAGGACAAATTAATATGGCATTTGAGTTTGCATTTAGAGACTGTCTGTGTATTTGCAAATGTGCCTTTGAGTGAAGTTCACCTTCTGTTCCTGGTGATTTCATATTGCGTGGAGACATCTGGGATGTGCCCCCTTAATTCTTTCTCCAAGTCCCCCTTACTATTTTACTCCAAATTACCTAGCACTTGTTTCCATATGTTTATATGTGCACCCACAGATCTTGAGACAAAAAAAACGCAATCCTCTAGGCTCCATCTTGTCCCATCCTTTCACTGAAAGGAAAGGAATAGTGAGGGTAGAGCACAATAGATTTGGGAAAGCTCTCAGCAGGAAGTAGTTAAAAGACAAACTGCTAAGGAGGAAAATTCCATCCTAAATCTGCAAAACCTGCCACAGCCCCGTTGAAACACTAGGCTTACTTTAAGGTGAAGAATCTCAGAGGCTGAGGACGGCTGCCAGCCACGGGCAGTCATTCAGTTATTCACACACTCCCTGCGGTTGTAAATCCACAGAGCAGTGAGAGGGAGGGCTACTTACTGAAATAAAAACCCCTGTCTCCACACACGAACTGAAGAGCGTCCACCAACTCAGCCCCACAGAGAGTCTCTGGTCCAGCTGTGGCGGAGCTGGTGAAGGTGAGCAAGCACAGGCCCAGATAGAAGAGATGAGAGGGGGACATGATGTGCATCTTTACCTGCCAAAAACACAGAAGAATGGTCATGTTTCCTCCCTGGTCCTTGCAAGGGCAGTGTGGGTGAGGCAAAGGTACATTGCCCCCCTGCCCCTCCCCTCACACACATATTCTGTTACTGCCATTAGTCAGAACTACCCTGCACAAAAGTGCATCAGAGTGCATGGCAGACCATAGGGTGGTGTGGACGGATCATGTCTTGGCATCAAACAACCTGTGTTTAATCCCCTTGCCACCGTGGACTTTTTCCGAACCCCTTCTTTACAGATTCCTATTACAATTCAATGAGATAAAACATCTAGAAACATTTACTATGTAAATGAAAAATGCTATTATTGCAGTAGAATCCCACACCACTCAGAGATCCTGGTAAACCTTCTGAATTTTCAAAGGTTAAACTATGCTCAGTCCAGATTTGGGGCCAAATACGTTTTATTAATTTAAATTCTCTAAAGATTGGCCATTCAAAGATGACATATGCATGCGTTATGGACCAGAATATTAAGTTAACTAGAACAGCATTCCCCAGCTACTTATTAAAAAGAATTTACTGTGGATAAAAAAGGACTTGTGAAAATACTGTATGTCGTTATAGGGTGGGTTTTTTTTTTAATTTTTCACTTAATGAGAGAGAGAAAGAGAGAAACAGAGACAGAGAGAAGCACAAAGAGAGAAACTTTTTACCTAGGGAATATCAGTAGTTAACACAACCACAAGTGGAAGTGAAAATATGAACAGAAACTGGAGAAATATAAGGATTTAGGAATGAAATTGGCTCATGCTAAGTAGACCCTTCACCTTCTGTACTCTAATGCCCTCTGTGTCAAGTGCACTATCAAATCAACGTATGTGTAGATATTGCCTTCCAAGAACAGGGCATTAAGCTCAAAACCTGCAAAAGACTTCTTTTTTTTTTTTTGTCACAGGAATTGTGACTTCATGTCTCAGAGGGACTTATGTGTCACTGTATCCATTTTACAGCAAAATATACCAAGGGACCCCTGGTTGACTTATTTAGCCAATAATAGAAGCCAAATGGCAGCCTTGCCTAAAGCAAGATTTCTGTGGCTCAAGGCTCCATCCACTCTTAGAGTAGTAGTGATCACTAACTTTCCCACATTGCTACTTGTGGCACAAAGATGTGGTTTCTTCCAGGAAGACTCCCAAGGCAAGTAGCTTCACCTCTTTCAGATGCATTTACTTTCAGTGGCCTTGGATGAGTCACTGACAGGATGTAAGCGAGGGACCCTGTCAAAAGGGTCATGGAGTTACGCTGGAAGTGATCATTATAAAAAGAGGCTTTTCTGAACCTCACAGTAGAGGCCGGTCCATTCAACCCCATCCCTTTTGGAGGAACAGACTCCATCATTTGTCCTCCTTGCCCTCCATGAACTCTCAACTTAATGGCTCTCTACATCAGTGGCAGACTTTACTCCATCATTCTAATTAAGATTTCCATTTTTGTGGCCAGACCTTCAGCTCAGAAATTGGGAAAAAACCTTAAACCCCTGACTCTTGTTAACACAACGTAAATATTTAGTTAATGCTTGTAAAACAGTTTAAGATGAAAAGTGCCCTCTGTTTGCAGATCATCATAAATAATGACCGTAAAATAGAAGAGAAGGTAAACACCCAACCGAACATCTCTTCCATTTTCTCAGGAGGATCTCTGCCTGGAAGCCCTCTGCCACCACATAGCCAAAGCCACCAGGACTGCTGGGCACAGGTCATCAGCCAATCTGCATTGGTCTTAGTTATAAAATAATTGGTGGGGGCTTTCCCCTTCAATACTTCCAGTGGAAATCTCAACAATTCCAACCCAACTAGACTTCACTGCCTTTTTCAAAAGAGCAAACTCCAAACTGATCTTACAGAACATACCCCACACTCTGGCAATGGGCCAGTTTTAGGTGTATGCTAGTCTACCTGTCTCACTTCTCCATCTCTCCCTTCTTTGTTGAGTTTATAGTAATGCCGAGGGCCAAGCACCTGCAACTGTAGATGCCTTGAAGTTCTTTAGTTTTCGTGAAATCCAGGGAAAGAGGTAGCCTTAGTGAATTGAGAACTTCGGGAGATGTCAAAACTGTATTTTCCATAGTTATTTCTGGTATCACACATATAAGCCCAACAATACCTATAGATCACTAACATTTAAGAATTTGAGATTGATTTTATATAGATTTTTCTTTTTCCTTTTCTTTTTTGCTGAGTTATATTGTTAGATAAATATCAGCACTTTTATCTCTAGGACAGGATAGAACCTCTACTGCATTTTCCTTTAGTTCAGAGAACAGTCCAGTACACCCACAGAGAACCAGAGAATTTTATCACATCATGTTCCCCTAAAAGAAAACAATAACAAACTCGCTTAGGAGTTAAAAGTTTGAAACAAGTGGCCCCATATGTTCATCCTTTTCTTGGTCTTTTATTTTGCCAAACACAAAAGAAACAGAAAGGAAAGATACAGAGAGAAAGGAAAGAAGAACCAGAAAGAGAAGGAGAGAAAAAAAAGGGGGAAAAACATCAGAACACTGTTTCTCAAAAATCATTCACATTTTCAAAATTTAAAAGACCTTTCTTTTTATCTTAAATAAATGGAATATCAATTGATTCCAGATGTCTGGGCTACAACGAAAATGCCCAGCAAAATTTCAGGGCAATAGTCATAAGAAAATACTCACTGTAGGTGTAACCATTTTTGTTTGTTCCAGATCTTTTACAGCAGGTCAGGGTGGGTATTATGAGGCTGATGTGAATAGAAAACAGGACTTAAAAACATGTGCTGCTTTGTGGGTGGGGCTTGTGAAAGCATCTAGTTACATTTGGACACCCAGGCAGGTATGCTATTAGCCTGGGTAAACTGCCTTTTGTCCATTCAAACAATGAACAAATTGCACAGCTGGGATTTGAGTCAATCTTTTCCTCCCAATCAAGGCACCAATTTCCATTGTGTGCCTATTGTAGCCACCCTGAACAGTGACCCAAGCTCCAGTCTTCTGCCTTACCCTCTTCCCTCTGACTCAAACACTTGCAAATATCTTGAGACTCAGTACAATCCAGTTGTGAATGCTGCCTCTAGGCAGGACACCTTTACTTACTGAATTATGTTTGAAGGATCACACGGCTTCCTCAAACCACTTACTGCTCCAGGAATGGGGGGAAAGCAATAACTTATTGCTAGCTTTACTTCTGAAAAGTTCATCTGGAGACAGTTTTCTAAACTTGTAATTAATGCAGAATAACACTCAACAACCTCTTTTATGAATATCTAAGTAGGGAGACAAAAACCCTAGCTGCAAGATCGCGTGATCTATCTATCTATCTATTTATCTATCTATCTATCTACACACATATATATACACACATATATATATATGGATACACACACACACACACACACACACACATATATATATGCACACACACACATACATGCATATACATATAAAGAGACTTCATTTCTTTTAAAAGCAAAGTACCCATCATGTGGCTTTGTATCTTGAGGGTAGCAGAATCAGGTGCCTGACAAAGCCGTATCCCTAACTCCTAAGCCACTTACTTGACTAAGAAAAGTCCTAGTGGTGGAGTATTTGAAAGCAGCGAATGAATGCTGTACTAAGTGCAGGGACGTTTTATGAATTGAGCTCTTAGGCAATTGCATCGAGAAGCCAGTGACAGCGGCTTAAAAGTGCTTGCAAATTGGAAAAACACAAGTCTTGAAGGATATAATTTTGCTGAGAATGGAAACTTGAACTAGGGCCAGTGATTAGAAAAGAGAAGTTGGCATTAACAACAGCAGCCAAATTTACCTAAAGAGACTTTACAACACCGAGTATAAAATCAGAGTGTTACAACACGAAACCCTAAGTCCAAACTTCGCCCATGATAGTCCTCTTCAAAAGAGAAAACTTAGACATGCAGTTGCTAGAAAGTTTTCCCTCTCCGTATATACAGTATGCATTTGTTTAAATTATATGAATATGCGAGGTCAGCAAGAATTGTCAAGGAGTTCTTTTTCGGAAGAGCAAATTAAACTTCACTCTAACTTTGACTCTCTGGGCATAAGTGCAGAGAGTTCTGGGACCTTAGCTCCAAAGATCATATTTTAAAGCTTTAATATCATCTAACAGATAACTCTTCGTATGTGCCTTGTAATAAAAAGTCCAGTCCTGACAAGTTATACACACACACACACACACACACACACACACATACATACACACACACATACACACACATAGACACACGAACATGGTCTTAAAAATAAAACATCTGCACCTGCAAAAAAAATCCAAAAGTTCATATCCATGCTCTACAGTCTTTAACCATAGACAGGATTTAAAGGAATCTTCTATAAGGACACCACTGAAGCCCTGCAGAAGTGGAGGATTTAGCACAAGTACCTTGCAATAGTTTCTACTCATACAGATATCTGTGCAAAGGCATCCATCTCCCGGAGCTATTTTTTCAGATCCCACAGAAATGCATATTCAGCAATTTATAAATAACTCCCAGTTCCGAAACAATGAAAATTCTAAAGTGAATAACATTTCTAGGCAGAAGCAAACAGTACACAATTTAAAGAAAATTCCCCAATGACTTTAAAGAGTAAGAAATATTTACCTTCAAGAAATCACAAAAGCAGCACTTAAATAATTGGGTTGGAAGACTGCTGATTTTTCCCATTGCTTCTGAAGTGCAAAGTCTGGAAATGAATTGCTTAGCAGGAATAATGAGGCAAAAAGAAATCCAGAGAGATGGGAGATGTTGAGAGCAATGTCACATTTCAATTTTGAGGACTTTATTCCATTGCGCAGGCTCTATCTGCTCTGAATTTAGCAGTGACAGTGAGATTTAGCAAACAGAAGAGGGATTTAGAGAAAATCCTCACATTTATCTACAAAACACAGACACTGTAGACAGGAAACAGCTGGGGGAACATTTGCCTTCTCTCTCTCTCCCTCTTCTGGCAAAGTTATCGAGTAAGGACTTTTTTGGGCATGGTGACAAATAACATCATACCTTTGCATTTTAAAACTAGAGCACAGAAGCATTTTTTTCCCTTAAAAGAATGTGTGTTAGTGACAGGGTTAGCAGACATTAAAATACTGATGCTGCCATAGAAAATAAGGATCTGTTCTCTGATTAACTTTCTGCTGGGCAGGGAGACACATCTGCTAATACACCTTACCAGTATTAAAGGAACATACGATGGAGGATGGGCAAACGTTTTTATATTCTAGAGCAAATGCAAAATTAAAAGACAGAAATGAAGAAAAAAACCAGCTCGAGCAAACCCTATAATTTTAACCCTGAAATGACCAGGGTTAACTAGGTTGGAAGATAGCACTGGGGTGACCCCTTGTCCTAGTTGCCAAGCAAGGGGAATGATCTCATTTCCTAGAACCTAGAAAAGGGGCAGGCAGCATTGCAATTGGCTCCCTTTAGGACACTGTCTCATGCTTTTTGCCCACAACAGGGCAAAGACTTTGCTGAGCTGTAAAGCCAATTGAAAAAATAAAATCTTTTTCTTCCTTTCTCCGCTAGGCTTCCTATCAACCCCCCAGGGGAAGGGCACCTGAGGGGCAAACTATTTTTCCATTGTTCGTGTTTTTCTGCATAACTTGAACCTGTGTGTGTGTGTGTGTGTGTGTGTGTGTGAATGTGTGTGTGTGTGTGTGTGTGTGTGTGTGTTTTCTTTCTCCAATGTTTGTGTATTCTAAATAACACCAGCTGGCTAGCAATACCCTCTCAAGGGTTATGATGTCATTTAAATCCCTCAACTGGATGAGTGGCCGGCAACATGGTCCAAGCCAGCTGTTTTGCTATTTATAATGTATACTTGCCTTTGCCATTGAGAATCAAGTTCTGATCTTTTGTCAATACAGTTTGTACCAATTGCTCTTTGGTTTTGTGAGATAGTAGATAAGAAAGTAGATTATGAAATAAGGTTGCAAAAGCCCAGATCAGACATAACACTTTCCCTAGATGTCTATCCAGGCATGGTTTCCCGGGGTTGGTGGAAATAACCTGGACCTTGCGTTTCTCTCTCGTGATTCTCAGGGGCCTCGATGGGTCTGACGCAACAACTAAAACAGAGGTCTGCTCCAAACTCTAGTCTGGACCTTTATGGTGTCCTGTGGCCAGAAATTTGTTTGCAGAGGTGAGTGTCCTCAAAGGAAAACCTGGTTGGTTTTGCAAGGGGGTTGGGTTTGGTCAAGTCTTCTGTGTAGTTAATAACTCGTGGCAATGTTTACCTTCCAGAAAGAAAAACTGGAAATCTGGAGTCATGCTGTTTGGATGGTGCATTATATTCAGCATCATTTAGTGAGTGTCTACTGTGTGCCCAGCTGCATGAATTGCAGTCAAGGCCCCCACGGGGCTTTCAGCTGAGTGGCAGAGCCAGAGAGGAAAATGTCACTGTCATGTGGCGGGTATGTGCTCTTGTAAAAATACAAACAGTACACACCAAGAGGGAGTAAAAAATTCTCTAGAAAGATGGGGAAGTGAAACTCTTTAGAAATCCAGAATGAGGGATGTGTCACGAGAGGGTTTGGGGTACAACGTTGGGAAGTTTCAGTGGATTTGATGTGACCTGAAGAGTGTATACAAATACACATCAGCGGAAGGTGGCCTGGTAGGCAGCTGCAGATGTGTGGGCAATTCCTGTCCTAAAGAATAACTCAGATCTTCCTTTAATGAGTTCCCCTCTGTGCACTTAATTTATGACATGATTTACCAAAAATCCTTTCTGCAGCCTTTGTGGATCATGCCCTTTGTAAAAAACAAAGCCCACCCTTTCATGGACATTGATGATATAGATTGTATTGAGCCAAACAGCTGTACCTATTTCCCAGGTAGAAAGAACTGCATTTTCCAAGCGTGCAGTCAGGTCTTGGCTGGAGTCTCGGTGCTGAGTGCCTTGCTCCACCACTGGACACCTTCACAGGTGAAGGCCAGGACGTTCCAACTGCAGTGTTAGCACATTTTAATCTTTCCAAGATGTCCTAGAGGCTCACTGCATTTCTCCAAGGCCGTAACCCAGTCTGACGTACTCTCTCGGCATATGCATTGTGCACAGATCACCTTATCCCCAACCATTTCGTGTGAAAGGCTGTTTGGGACACAGGACACATATTGTTCCGTCAGACGCTGTGCTCCTGCGATATCGACACACTGACTCACAGTCTCTTGGTTTTATAACCCCAATTACCCTTAAAGGATAATTGGGTTTTAATTTATGTCCCAGTTTTTATGTCACAATCAAAGAAAACTGAAATTTCAGTGAGTCGTAATTATCATCAGCTGTGCTGTGGAAACATTCCGATGTGAGCTCTCAGTTTCCAATAGGGAAAGCAATTTCCTGAAGTGATTATTGTATACTTCGATGTGGAGAATGGTCTGTATTTCTGGGTAGGGTGAGCCAGCAATGGAGCGGGGCAATAATTCCTAGAGAAATGGAATTTCTTTGCTAATTCCACGAGTCAATATGAAAGTGAAAGGGCAATAAATGTGCCACATGATTACCTTTTAATAACTGAGGGCTGTACCTGTTTAGGAAAAAAAGAAGTGAAATGTATCTATTACCAGACAGTCCAAGGTGGTAGTAAATCTGATCCTAGGAAAAGTTCAGATCATGAAGTCCCATGGGGAGAGAAACATACGGGGTCATTCTAAAATTACTGAATGATTATGTAGTCTCCTGTCTGGAACAATCTGACAGTTAGGTATGGGAACTGTGTGCCACCAAAATAGCTAACTGCAAGGATGTGCTCATCATGAGAACATCCACTCCTGGAAATTCAGAGATTCACAGTTTCACCTTTTGCATGTGTAATGCCTATGGGATATAAATAACTCTCCCCTAGAGCCGGCTTCTTGAGTAGCGTATTTGCATAAAGCTGCAGCCTCAGAAGACTTCTGACACCTCTCTTTAAACAAACAAACAAAAAAGTTGTTCATCTCCTTAAAGAGCAGGCTGATGGAAATTCACACAACGCAGTGGGCAAGGCCCAGTCTTCACTCTTTTTTCTCAAAACATGTTCCCAGCGTTCCCCGGGTCAACTGCAGAGGAGCTCACCCAAAAGGCAATTTCGTATCCATGTACAATAGGGCATATTTACAATTTATTTCATTAATGGCTTTGCTGACTCCCAAGAAATGCTCAGGATGGATATTTAGAGGGAAGGGGACTTTGGGATCAGAGAAACAGTGAGGTGTAAGGTTCTAGGGCCACCTACCAGGCAAAGAACGTAGGGAACTCTTGGATGTATGTCTTAGGCCATGATTTATTGGGATGGTTAGTCTGGAAGCATATTCTGCAATGTTTGAAATCAAACGTTTGTCAGTTCAGAATGTAAAACTCAGAGAAGAAGGCTGGACCTCAAAAATACAGCATGCTGCTGAACGAGGGCTCCAATGTCAGCTCCGAAAGATCTGCTCAGAAGGAGTTCTGTTATTCTTTAGGACGATCTTTAGCTCAAATGAACTGCTTTAAATCCTTAGAGGAGCATTTTCCCCACAGCTAGGGAAAACGGTAATAGCGAGAAGAGATCTTCTCACTAAATAAATCAGTGCTTTCTTTTCAACATCAAACTTGGATCCCATTTCTTCTAAAATGTCAAAAGGGCAAATGCTGAAAACAGTCAGAAGCAAAACTGTTGTGGTTTGGGGAGCAAAAGAATTCTTCGTAATGGCAGACAAGGAGTCACTGCATGGGGCGGGGATGTCTTGGTGCAGTGAGAGAACCCGAGGGCTCCACGATTGCCCCAAGTTAAATAGAAAGTGGGGAAAGGAGACACCAATTCCAAACTTCAGCGGAAGTACCCACATACGCACTTTCTTTTGGAATCGAAAAATGTGCGCGCCGCCTAGTGGCCTGCAGGGAAAGTGCCAGGGCAATCTTCGTGGTTAATGTGTGGAGTTTGGGAGGAGTGGGGCGTTTTTGAAAATCTCCGGATTCAAATAGACTTTAAGCTGCACTAATCTTTAATCTTTTCATCTTTTTGAAATAAATAAGCTGGGTCTTTGATTCGCTGTAGTTTTAAAAAGGGGAAGAGAGCTAAGGGGAGAGAAAGATGATAAACTTAGCGAGGGCACACATGTCTTTCCCGTGACTGCAGTCCCAATGCTGAGCTCCTGGTATGGGTTCAAAACATTTTGTTGATTTAATGAAAGTCCGGAAAATAAGTGATGATAAAGGTAAACTATTTCACGTGAAAACTATAATAAATTCTCTTGCGGGTGAATAAGAAAAATGAAGGGGGGGGCATCGATGGATAGAAAAGTGACTTACTTGTTTAATGAAACAAATTTAGGTGCTTGTAAGTGGATCTCAAATCCACTCTTCCTGTCTGCTCTATGCTCATCACCGTTCAAAATAAGGGCTTTTACACTGATGGTCAAAGACAGGGCATTAAAGAGTCACACAAGTGTGGGTGTAGTTTTATTGTCAATTCTTTCTACCCTAAGCTTACCAAGGAGAAAATCTCAGTTTGGTACCAGCCTGCCTTCACTGCCTCTCTAACATTTCCTAATCTTCCTGTCTGATTACAACAAACAAACAAACAAACAAACAAAAATGGACCTTAAGCCCAAAGGCTTTGCGTGCAGCGGTTTTATCCAGAATTTAAAAGTATTATTTTGTTTTCATGGAGTTTATTTTTAAGGATCTTTTTAGGGCAATTGATGCTGTTTTTGAAATAGATATTTTAAATCTCAGATTCTGTCAGAATCTAACTTAGCATCTAACTTTTAAAAAATCAATTTAAGAAAAAAAATTAAGTAAGTAGATAATATAGGTGGCCAACAGTTATGACCAAAAAACAAATGTGTAATTGATATTTGAATTCTGATGTTTGAAAATCACTGCGGTAGACTCTGCCATGTGTTGGGGAAAAAAAGTTCATAGCCACAATGAAAAAGTATGGAACAAAGACCCTGCATGTAAAAAATGCTACCATATAAATGTATTGATTACGTTTCTTAATAATTTAAATACCCTTTAAACTCACATTCATTTTTATTCCAGTCTTTCATAGAGCTTAGAGATGTTGAAAAAGGAGTGAATAGCATTTGAGTTAGGTCTTGAGGCATGAGTTCACTTCCAAGATGAAAAAAAAAAAAACCAGTAAAGGCTATTCTGGGCAGAAGGAACAGCTTGGACAAAGTTATATACGAATGAAGAGGTTCCCATTGTTGAGGGGATGTGAGGGGATGAGGCTGTAGCTATGCTCTCAGACTTCTGCACTGTGGAAACCCTTTTGTCTTCTTTCACCATCAGTAGTCCTTGCTTGGCTACAAGACTGGAAAATAGTCTTAATTCTCTCATGATACAAAGATTTGTACGTAGCTGAACCTGTGATTACCTCTGGGAATAGCATTGTGCCTCAAGGTAAATATGCAAGAACAAACCTGGGTTACATTATAACATAGGTCAATTTGAGCAGTGCTAGGTGAGAAAGACTGAGGTATCTATTGGTCACCCAATGGTCTTGCCAGAGCTTCCATTTGGAAAGATTAAATTGTGTGTATACTTTGGTAAGTAGGTTTTAATGGAAAAATGAAATAATTATACTTGATAAAGATTTTGCACAATAAGTCAGAAAGGTCTTATTTCTGGTGAGACCTGAATTTGCTATAAAAACCGGTTCATGAGAGCATCCCACTCTTTATGTGGGTCAATCAGGGAAGTTTTGTTGTTCTCTTTGAGAGCATGGGGTGAAAGGAGGCTATGGACACCTTCCAGGCAGGGATTCAGATATGCCTATAACACACTTTGCTATTTTTCACAACACCTGCTAAAGGCCTCAGCTTCTTCCAGAACTCAACATAAATATTTAAACCCAGTTGTATTGATCAGAGTTCTCCAGAGAAACAGAACCAATAGGATCTCTCTCTCTCTCTCTCTCAATGTATTTTAAGGAATTGGTACATATGAATGTGAAGGCTTAGCAAGTCCAAAATCTGCAGGATAGGCCAGCAGGTTGGAGACTCAGGGAAGAGTTGCAGTTTGAATCCAAAGGTGGTCTGCTGGTAGAATTCCCTCTTCTTCTGTGGAGGCCTTCACCTAATTGGATGAGGCCTACCCACTTTATGGAGGGTAATCTGCTTTTACTCAAAGTATACTGATTTAAATATTAATATCATCTAAAAATTACCTTCACAGGGGCGCCTGGGTGACTCAGTCAGTTGAGTGTCCAACTCTCAGTTTCGGCTCAGGTCATGATCTCACGGCTGGTGGGTTCAAGCCCTGCATTTGGCTCTGCACTGACAGTGTGGAGCCTGCTTGGGATTCTCTCTTCTTCTCTCTCTGCCCTTCCTGCACATTCTCTGTCTCTCTCAAAATACATAAATAAACTTAAAAATAATAAAAGTTCAAAAATAAAAAATTAACTTCACAAAACATCTAGAATGTGACCAAATATATGGCTACTGTGGCTTAGCCAAGCTGACATATATATTAATATCACACCACTGGTTCTCCAAAGGTACATTCACTAGTCCTCCCTCACTAAAATTGAACAATAATAATTGTCTTTTCCCGGTAGAAAAGAAAACTCAAGTTAATGGATTATATTTCCCAATTCTAAGTTTTCTTCCTATACATTTTTCTTAAACCTTTGGCTCCTGCACTCACTGTTCCCTGATTATTGATAAAAGGAAGTCACAGGGCACTTGCCTTGTCCATGTCATTATATTTTATGAAGATACTTCTCACTGGTGACAAAAAACAATAACAGTTTTTTTTCCCTACCACTAATGGGAACAAATATACATAACACACATACACACACACTCACACAACTCTTACGTATGCACACAATAACACTCAAACATCAGTGCTTAGTTTCTCTAGATAATAAGTGTATTCATTCTCTTATTTTAAAACTAGCTGTTTCGATCACTGGAGAGAAGTTTCAGGCCTATGGTGGTGTTTGGGTAGGATGATGTCTTGCCTTTTTGCAAAATGGGAGAGAAATTTCCCACATGCTTCTGCCTCCAGAGACTGACTCCATGCCTGGCTTTTTGGGGCTGATGCTCTTTTCAGATTCAGGAAGACAAGTGGTATTTTAACTTTCTTCTTAATACTTTCCTGCATTTTCCAATTATTATTATTATTGTTATTTTATATTCAGCAGGTATTACTTTTATAGTCAATAAAAGTCTCAAAAATTTTATTGAAAATGTCATCTGTCCTTAGTATTGACTGAATAGGAGCATATATGCATTTGTGTTTGAGAAGATGTGTATCTAGTAACTCGGTTTACCTCTGCAAATCTTTTGGACTTCTGTGATTACTATCTTGGTCTTGGCTTACTTATGTGATGTGGATACACACTCACTCATCAAACCTCACCCTCATTCTTCCACCTTCCTTTATAATGTCTGAAAAGCTCAGCCTCTTCCTCTCAATTTGCCCAGCATTGTTTTAGATTGGATTAATGAATTCCTGGATTATTGCATGGGCTCCTAACAAGTCTTCCCTCATGTCATTCTAGCCAATTCTGGTTTCTAGAATCATCCTCCTCAAATGCCATGTTCATGTGTTTCACATTGCCTCAGAGTCCCTTGGCCACATCTAAGTCTCTCTCCTCCCATTCAAAACACCCCCTTTCCCAGTAGCCTCCTCTCTTGATAATGCTCATCATGGCTTCTTCATAACCTGTTGTTGTCCACTAGCATATCCCTAGTCCCAGCATAGTGCTTGCTTTTTAATAGGCTCTCAGTATATAGTTGTTAATTAACAATGACAATAACTACTGGTATTATTAAGTATATATTATATTCAGTTCTTTGTTTCATATTACTTTAATTGTATCACTTAATTCTCACATATCCCAATGAAATACTCTATTACCATTTTCATGTCAAAGTGCCTGGCACACTTCTTAGAACATAATCAGATTCTCAAAAGTATTTGTTGGATGAATGAAGAGAAAATTGAGCTAGGAGAACATAATGATTTGCCTAATGTCCCATGGTTGGTAAATTACAGAGCCAGGACTCAAATTCAGGCTAGTCTACTATATAACATGACATGGTTTATACATCTTTAGTAGATGGATGATCCTTTCAGTATTTTGTTGTATAATCCCTCCATCCTCCATTGTACAATATTCTACTTTCTTTGCTGCTCAGTAAAGGGATAATTAATTCTAAACATGAATTTAGAATAATTGTAATAGTAATTTCTAAAATAGCCAGCCTGAAGAGCTCAGAGATGAGCTCTTAGGGTGGAGTCTGGTTACAGCCAGGTTTGGAGCATATTAAGAGAAACTAACAAAGAAAGATTATGCTTACTTCCAGCCTGAGCTGCTGCCTCAGAAGCATAGAGAAGAAAACAAGTCCCCACAGAATTTTCACTACAGTATGTTGTGTCTAATAAAACAAAACAAGTAACCAAATAAATAGACAATTACTCTCAAGAAGCAAGAGGTACAAGAGCCCAAGCCAAAAGCTCAGGCAGAGCTTGCCTCAGACAGGAGGCTTATACTCTCCTGATTACAGTAAGAACAGAGTGTAGATTTTCTGGGATGTACATGTGGGCAGCTGCAGTAAAGCAATTCACACTGCCAAACGTCTATCTACTGAATTCTACTCTGATTTATATGAACTTGTTCCAATGAGACATTAAGATCTTAACATTTCCTATTTGATGGTAATTTATGCTCAACTTCTTAGACTCTTAGACATTAGGGCAAACTCAATTTTTGGTGTCTGTACTTCTTAAGGTTGGGAAACAGCTACAGGTTGTCCTGGGATGGATAACATAGCAAATCCCTCTCAACCTGCCTTAGAACCAGTACAGGTTGAGGGTTCTCAGAAAGCTATTTCTTTTCCTGTCTGGCAATTCCCAAATGGACCTCAGGATAGATTAGGAACAGTTCCTAATTTTTTGCTGACTTTTCTTCGATTCAAGGTAGGTTGCTTTGACCAGACTGTATGTTCACTAATTAGTATTTTGGCCTTTCATTCCCAGTTACTCTTTGTGTTCGTTTCCATACCCCTTTCTTTCCATTCTTTTACTGGCTAATGAATACTAGCTGAACTAGTTCTCTTTAATCAACTGCTCTCTGGCTTTCCTTTTCTGATTCTTCACAAGGAAGATGGTGACTTCAGATTTGGATCTTGCTGGGGCTAGATCACTGCCAATCCAACTGGCAGCCTCCTTCCCTGCTTGGGTTCCCATCAAGGTAGCAATCCCATATCCTGGAGTAGCTAGCTTCTCTGCAAGGTGCCAAGGTTGTTAAACTCACTCCACTACTTTGGAAAGCAAGAGACATCCAGAGGCATTTGTAGCATTTGCAGTGTTTGAAGAGAGGCTGGGGCTGCTAAGTGAGGGCATCTGTTTTTCCCAAGTGGCTATCTAGGTCAAGTTTTCCAACATCTGAACTTTTCCTACCCACTCGTGGATTTTTCAGATAAAGCATGTGTTGTCAAACAGTCAATATGCCAGTGTTGCATCCATGGATAGCCTCAGTGGGGCAAGGGACTCTTGTGATCCAAACCTAACCAACTCTTAAGACCCAAACACAAAATAGACAAGGCATAAAACCCAAAGTTCCTGGGGAATGAAGGGAATTTTTTTCAGTGGGAGAGAAGAACCAAGAACAAATGCTAAGTGTAGTCAGGAATAACCAGACAATAGCAATTGTCAGCATTTAGCACCAGTGATGATAAATTTGCATTTTTGCAGGTTATAAATAACAATTCCACAGGATCTTCATTGAGCCCTTTTGAAAAATTTTACCGGCAATCATGTCCCGAACATGCCAAACCCAAGGCTGTGTTATCCTACACAAGAGGGATTTTCTTTGTGAAAGGTAAGTCATTTCTGAAACATATGACTAGAAGATCCAATTCATCATTTAGGGCATACCAGCTACTCACACTGAAGCTGGGGTCATCCCAAACTGGAGAAAACTTCATTCTCCTGAAACTACTAAATTATGCTGCCTGGAGAATACATTTACATAGCTCAGTGCTAAGTAATTTGGTTAAGTCCAGAAAATGGGCAGGAAATGCCAGGGCTGGGCTGACATGGGTGCCCTGAATTACAGCATCACTTTGAATGAGACTATTATTTACTTTTTAAAGTAAATATCATGTGACAAAATCAGCCTTATACAAACCAGCTGAAGTGTGTGATGTAACCATGTTAACACGTTTTTATAGTCCTGGAAGAACGCAATAGGATTGGGTCTATCAGTAATCATGTAAAGAAGCTGAGTATACATTCCAGATGTTCATTATGTCCCAATCATCTGCTGGGAGCAGAGTGGAGGCTTTCTCCTTGCCCAGGAAGTCTGATTTTAGTAACTGAGACAGAGAAACACTTGAAATATGATACATGTGGAATTATAATGCTAAATCCCATAGTTCCAGTTAAGTAAGTGTACGTGTGCAAAACAAAACAAACACGTAAAAAGCAGTGGGAAGAAAGAGAAAAAGAAAAGAAAGAGCAAGCAAAGGCAATACTGAAGGGCCTTTCCATCTGAGATCTTTCTTTTTCACTTTAGTCTCATGGTGCCATGCTCATTTCTACTGTCAAACGGACATTTGCCAGAAATTTCTAGGGACAAGGAATGCAAATGCAGATAGAGATCACCTTGACTGTATCACTGAGTATCCAGACTTTGTAAAATCAGACCTTTCAGTGTCCTGCACTGTCAGAACAAGAGGCTTCTATTTGTTGTGTTGCTTACATTTCAGAATGTCCTCCAAAAGGAGACATTCTAAGCAACCCCTAAAGAGTCATCTTAAGAAGAATTTAGATTTGGGACACATGGGCGGCTCAGTCTGTTAAGCATCCAGCTCTTGATTTTGGCTCAGGTCATGATCTCGTGGTTTGTGAGTTCAAGCCCCGCGTTGGGCTTTGTGGTGACAGCAAGGAACCAGCATGGGATTCTCTCTCTCCCTCTCTCTCTGCCCCTCCTCAGCTTCTGCACTTTCTCTCAAAATGAATAAATAAACACTAAAAAATAAAAGAAGTATTTAGATTCTTTGTAGATATCTGCTTTACAATGTTCTCTATCCTGGAGGGTAATGTATTGAATCACACCAGCTTTTTATTTTGAAGTTATTATAAATCAGTACAACTTCCAAGCCCTTTACAAATAAGCCTAAACGTACCTTTGCAAACAAAAGTACCTCTTGTTCCATAACTCATCTGTCCATCGGACCAAATTAGACTGCTTACTATACTCTAGACATGTGTTACCCCATTTGTACCTTCTGCTCCTACTAAAGTCATTTTCATCCTTACCTCAACCTCAGCACATTTGGCTTGGAAATTCTGGCATGTTTTCCACCTATCCTTCCTTAATCCTCCTGCCATTTCTTCCACGCCCTCCTCACCCCTGCACTGGCTAGAAGTGATGATTCATCCCTGTAAACTCCCATATCACTTGTTCATGCCCTTCTCCTCTTGTATGCATTTGTATAGGCATACAGACACTTATTTGTATATTTATTCCTTCATTCATAAGATAGTCATTGAGCATAATAGGCAACATGGTAAGAAGTAGAAATACAATCTATATTCTTCTAGCTGCATTCTTCTATCCAGTACCTGGGTTAATTGATTGTGTCACTGACCCACTTTGAAAAAAGGCCTCCTAGAAACACAAAGGGAAAGTGTGCTGTGGGCACTAACTGTGGGCTTTAACTAAACAACATGAACCCAAAGTAACTTTTTTTTTAAATGCAGGTAGAAAATAGGTTAGACTTAAGAGATGGTAAATAATTTAAATTTGAAATAAGATTAAAAATGTAAGAATCTAGAAGTAGTTCTTTAAAAGAAATTACCTGTTATGATCATCATGGTTAAAGGACCAATAATAAAAACTAAAATCTCAAGTTGCTTAAACTTTTTAGCTGGCAGAATAAGCTTAGTACTAAGAGTTGAATCAAAGTTTCCTCATTTAAAGTTGTAGTTTGTATAAATTGAAACAAATATTCAAATGTTCTTGAAAAATGAGCAAGCAAATGGATTAACAGTTAACTTATCTAACTGGCACAGATAAAGATTTGACTGTGT
The DNA here is from genome assembly GCF_027475565.1 of Acinonyx jubatus. Lineage (NCBI taxonomy): Eukaryota > Metazoa > Chordata > Mammalia > Carnivora > Felidae > Acinonyx > Acinonyx jubatus. Next base: position 120,465,464 of record NC_069387.1, read on the forward strand.
TTTACTATATTTGCCATGGGCTGGATAAGGTTTTGTCATGCATTCCTGGTGACGTTACTTGAACACAGTAAGTCTTCCAAAGCCACCTCTGTAGTCTGAAGTCTCCACAGAGCATACAACTCTCCAGTGTAGATATTTGTATCCCAGTTGGTACCCTCCTAACCATTACCCCCAGTCCAAATCCCCAAGCTCTAAGACCAGGGAGCTCAAAATCAACCATTCTGAACCACATTCTCTTTTTGTGCTGGCATCATGCTTGTGAGTGCTGCCACATGAGGTCAGTTTCTGATTCTAGAGAGGGAGCAGCTATGGTTCTAGTTGAAAGCAGTGAGCATTCATGGAACTTCTACTATGTGTCCCACTCCATTAGTTGGCACCAGGAGGACACAGAGAAATGCATGACATGATCTATGACTTGGAGGAGCTAGCTCTTTTGATTTAAGAGACACTAAACACACAAAAAAATTAGAGATGATATAGCCATGAAGTATTAAATTGAACATGTGATGATGAATTCCTAGATTATGTGGTTATTTGTATGTATTTATTGCTATGGTCAGCAGAGAGGGGAGAATGGGCCCTTGACCTTGGCTAGCAATCATACTTCATTTCCTTTATCTGTTCACTCACCTCCTCTTATAGATGGTGGTTTTCATTTTCTCTCATCTCTCAAATTCTCTACCACCTCTACCACCATCCTCACTCTTAGTTGAAGACCTTACTTCCTGTTTCATCAAAAAGATAGAAGCATCAAAAGAGACTTCCTACAACCTCCTCCCATAGTATTCTTTTGTCCACCCATTTTTTTGTAGCCACATACTGTGGCTTTCCCACCAGCAGATGTACATTCCCATGCTCCTAGTTGAGACTAATCACCTTTGCCTTCCCTCTTGCCTGTTCAAGGACCTCACTCTAGAAATTCTTCCCTTCTCTCCTGTATTCTCAATTAGTCCTCCCTCCTGCATCATTCTCACTAGCACATAAATATGCTTGCCTTTCTCTCATCTTGATTCTACCTTCCCATCCAGCTGCCAGCTCATCTCTCTCTCCTTTTACCTTTCTGTTGTTGGACTTTTCCCTACTGAATTAAAAATGTGTATATTGTTATAGGGAGTAGGGGAAATCACAGTGTTATCAGTGGTAAGAATTCCTAAAGGTCTGATTCCAACTGAATAGAAATAATCTTTTCTTTAGGAAAAAAAAGCACTTCTTAAAAGTAGGTAGAGTAAAAAGAAAATTGGAATAAAAGGAAGGGCTTTGTATTGCAGTGTGACTTCATAGCCAATATCCTAGCAAGTGGGCTAATGTCCACAGGCCTCAGTTCCTTCATGCAGCTACGATTTCTTGGAATACATAAACATTTAGAACACAAATCATTGGTGAATTTGATACTGCTTCTTATGTTACTGAATTATAATTATGATAATTTTAGTTTATTGGCAGAAAATAATTTAATCTGGGGCACCTGGGTGGCTCAGTTGGTTGAGCGTCCAACTTCGGCTCAGGTCATGATCTCACGGTCTGTGAGTTCGAGCCCTGCATCAGGCTCTGTGCTGACAGCTCAGAGCCTGAAGCCTGCTTCCGATTCTGTGTCTCCCTCTCTCTCTGCCACTTCCCCACTCAAGCTCTGTCTCTCTCTCTCTGTGAAAAATAAATAAACATTAAAAAAAAAGAAAATAATTTTATCTAGTTCACAGAACTGAACCAAAATTGTGTTAGATGTAGGTGGAAAGCTATTTGAGAAAACTCATAGAAAATCAGAAGCTGCAATAGACAAAGCTTAATTGGTAAATTGCCAAGAAAGTTTCTAAAACAGACTATCTGTAGACATCTAGAAGAAGCACATGAACCACTCATTAGTACATATGGACTCTCAGCCTCAAAGACAGGAAAGCCAACGTCATCTTTTCATCTTACTACTGAGTATGTGGAAACTTAGATGGCAAATACAGAAAACCATAACAACCTTCCCTCTTCGTGACTAAACCTTATTACTTGACATCATAGAAGAAACTATAGAAATGCAAAGCCAACACTTAAAATAAATACTATGCATATCCTTGTGGAGGGGTGGAGGAGGAGTGATAGCAAGGAAAAGCACATATTTGCTATCAGTGCTTAATGTACCATGTTTCAAGACAAGAATCAGAAGTACAGTATTGAGAGACTCATGGTATTTTAGTATTGGAAGGGACCTTAGAAACCACAAGTCCACCTGACTATTCATTTGATATCTTACTGAAATGGAGAATGGGAGATCTGATGAGGGATAATGTACAGAATAATGAAGTACAGTGATCTCAACTGGGCAACAGAACAAGAAAGAAGAAATGTATCTTTGCTATATATGTTCACTAATATGGCACTTTGTGGAAGAGGTAGGTGAATAAATAGAATGGCCTCTTGGACACATTGATGGGCACTTGCCTGGGAAAAAGATTTCTTCTAGATTTGTGTGCCTCAGAAAAGAGAGGCAACACTAAAAGAAAGGAAGTTTAGACATAGATTTTTGGGTGGATAGGCCAAGCTTCAAGATGGTCTAGGTTGGGACATAGAAGCATTGTGTTGGAAAGAGTAAATAACCCCAAATTAAGTGTCACAGAACTTGATACAAGACCTGGATTTAAATCCCAGAAGTATTTCCAAATAGTTCTATGACCTTGGATATTTACTCATTCTCTCTGAGCTTTTCTATCTATAATCTCAGGTTGAAGCAGACTGAGACTTAAATCCCAGCAGCATCATTAACTGCTGGTATGATTTTGGGCTAGTTATTTATTCTCTGGAAAACTACTTACCTATAAAATTAGGATATGGATACATACTTCATGGATTGAGCACACAAAAAGTGCTAGTAAAGTAGATGTTGTTAGTGTGAGAATGTTTATATACATTGAGTACAAACCACTAACATAAAGTTTTCCAATTTGGAACCTATTTTGTGCTATCTGTATACAGAGTTTCCCGATGGCCTCTCTTTAGTAGAAAAATTGGGTCAAGGTCAAGGTGACCTGTTTCAAACCAATTTGGATGTTCTCAAATTTATTTAAGCCTTGATAGATAAGCTAGCTAATATGAATGATTGCAATGTCCATAGGAAATATCACCTACTATAAAATTTACTATCCCTGTCATTAATCCACAGTGGACACCTAATAGCTATCCAAAAGAATTTCAGATTCTGAAATTTCATTCAAACTGAAAATAGTCACATTGATCTCTCTGTCATATTTGTTAGCTTTAATTTAGAAAGACATTACATTAAATATTAGTGTTTATCTTATTTTGATGATTTGTTTATTTTTGATGATTTGATGATTAGCATTTATCTTATTTTGATGATTTGAGTAGCAACTGTAATTTTTGTTCTGCCATGTTAACTCTCTAGACAATTAGCTGAGGTGAAGTGGAGGAACATACATAAATATGGATCAGAGGAGGCAAGATGTAAAGGCCCAAATCCCTTCCCTCCATATACTTAAGGAAAACAGCCTCACTTAGAAGTACAAACAGTCGCTGTAAAGGTTCCAGTTTATGCAGAGGTTAATAGGAATTGCTTTGGGGTTCCTTAAAAGGCTAACAGAGCTTCTCGTGCTTTTTAGCAAGACCATGTTGCTTTCCAACACTTCCCACCTCATTACTGAAAACTGCTTCAGAGACCAGTCACAGAAAGGAGACTACAACCAGAGCTGGTTACTAACTTCCCTCTAAAAGACTACATAGACTAACCCCATCATGTTTTTGATCCTTGTTTACATTTCAGGTCACATCTCATAATGAATATTCTTTATCCTGCTCTACACGTTCCTTAATCTGACTTAGTCTTCTGTATTCCTTCCCCAAACTCTTCAACTATGCTCTTTGGAACTCATGACATGTCATCAGCAAAACCCCCCATTTCTTCATCTTTTGCTTCCCCTTTTTACTCTAACTGAAACCCATCTGTCTCTTGAGGACAGCAATTTTTTCTAGTCTTCTCTTGAAACTTTTATTTTTTCATGTTATATTTCATAAACAGCAGGGTCTGGAAATGATGGATAGATGTCCTTTTTATTCCCCATGACAATTTTCTGATTTTGCTCTTTCTTTCCCAAGCTACTCTACTTCCAGCTCCTGGGGAGCACAAGCTATCAGAATATGCCACCTTCTATCCCACCTTATTGCTATTACCCATTGTCTTCCTAGTCATTCCCTTTCATTCATTGAAGATTTGTTTTCTGGATCATTGTCTTTCCTTCCAGCATTGTTCTTGTAACCATTCTTGAGGACTATAGCATCCATATGAACAATCCATCTGATAATGTGGTCTTTGAACTCCTTGGCTTCCTTGCATCCAATCATCTGTTCCTCCACTGTCTCAGCTATCACCCACCTTCCACATGCACACACTATACCCTAGAGATTTCTATTTCAATTACTACTCTCTTGGGTATCTCAGTTGGTAGAGCATCAGATGTTTAATCCGAGGGTTCAGGGTTCAAGTTTATGTTTGGGGGTTTGTGGCTTTTGCCACTTACTTAGGTGACCAAGTATTATTCCTCAAAATTCCAATGCAAAAGCATGCTTTCACTTTAAATTGAATTCAATTTAAATTGAATTCAATCCATTTTCCATTGTTTTCAGAATATGTTAGATAAACATGTTCTTAGGGAAGAAAAAAAAGAATCATCTCCAAAATCCCTATTCCAAGTATACCTACCACTGCCTGCATACCATCTTCCATCTTTCCAGTTTACTTCTTTCAGTACTCTTCCTCTAACCATTCTTAAACCCACTGGGATATCCAATCCTTTGATTCTACCATATTTCCCTGTCTTATTCCCTCATGCCCTTGCTTCCCTCTCTACCAATTTAGGTTCCATGACCTGGCACTTTAATCCATCCCTATGTGTATATATACCTTGTCCATCCCTCCTCCCACCATATTTGTCAGGCAAAAACCCCAACTCTAAATCTCTGTTGATTCCCTCGCTGCACCTTATCAGTTGAATGTGGCTAACAAAAACACATAATCAGGCTGAGCAGCCTCACATTAGATTTTTTTCTCCTAAAACATCAAATCAACCTACAGTACAGTAGGTTGTACTGCTTGGAAATCTAAGACCTTTCCAGAAATAATGTGAAGAATATTGAGGAAGGGGATAATACTACAAACAAGAAGACTGGGTAGGATTCAGATGAAAGAATCAGAAAAGAGATGGTGGGCCATGAACTAGAGAAATAGTCACAGGAATGTTGGTTAGAGAATATTTTCCAAAAACATTTAGGAAGCAGAATTTGCAAGATTTGGTGAGTGAAACTTGACTTGGGAAATTAGATAATCAGTTTGGCTCATATCATGAACCATCAAGTAGAAGCTAGAGATAATGGACAAATGAAGTCATTCTAGATTTAAGATTTTACCCAGAGTATTTCATTGGATGATTGGAGGGGACTTCATAGGAAGGTTATTGTTCATAGGAAGTTGTTCATTTCTGTTGTTCATAGGTTGTTGTTCATTTCTTTACACTTCATCTTTCAACAAACTTCCTACCTAAGACTTCTCAAAAATAGTCTTTGTAGTTTCTCTCCATTCCTGTTTGTGAGGTTTCCATTCTACTATCCTTTGTTATTTATAACTTCCAGTTTGAAGGGATGAAGACAAGATATTGATCCCTAATAATTAAAAAAAATCATGCATTTAAAAAGGAAAAACAATTCAAAGAAAACTGAGTAAGAACTTCAAAGTAGGGCATATGCTAATTTCAGTTTGGGAATTTTAATTTTCCTATTAAGTGATAGGGTCAATAGGCAATTGATTATAATTGTTAAAGATGTAGACCTGGGAATTGTATCTATTGTTTTTACCCACTTAGAATTCATTATTCCTTCTGTTAACAACATCCTGATATTTTCTGGGAAGTTACCCAGTTACCCCTGTCCCTCTCAGCAGCTTACCACTCTTCACTCCCTTATCTTCCTATGCTTATCTTCCTTTGTTTGTTTCTTTTATTTGTTTATTGACTATATCTCCCTCTGTAATATAAGCTCCATGAGCCTAGGGACTTTGACTCTGTTGGTCACTATTGCATTCCTAGAACAAAGAACTGGGCACATAGTAAGTGCTCAATGTATGTTAAATAAACACCAGTTTTTTTGAGGTTGACCTCACTCCTGCCTCCAGAAATGGTGATATGACTCAGGATTAACAAGTAATCATATTACTTTGTTGGAGACAATGATTGGTTTAGGATGGGCACATAAACCAATATGGCCCTGGAACTGAAAGCATGTATTTTTGGAGCTTTAAGGGACCACATAGAGGGACGTGGACTAGAAGCAAAACCAAGTTGGATGGAAGCAGACTTAAGAGAGAAAGAGAATGAGGCCAAATCCTCATAACATTATTTAAGATCCTGGGGCAAGACAAACATTTTACATGAACCAATAAATTCTATCTTTTGTTTAACATTGTTCAACATCACTTAAGTTGAATTGCATTTTCTGCCATTTATAACCTAGAGTCCTGACTAATGCTGGTTGTAACTGAAGTATTGTAAATAGATTACATCACATGGGCAGGACAGATAGTGAGATAATAGAGCACCAGGAAAAACCGTATTTATGGATGAATGGAAGAAGGAGACTAAAAAGAATAGCTTAAAATGTAAAAGAAGAATCAGTACTATCTAGCTCACAGAAATTAAGTGAAGAAGGAATCTTGGAAAGGAAGAGGAAAGGTTAGAAGTATTAAACTCAGAGTCACCTAGAAGGCTTGCTGAAACACAGATTGCTGGGCCCCACCCCAGCATTTCTAATTCAGTAAGTCTTGAGTGGAGCCCAAGAGTTTAAATCTCTCAAGAGTTCCCAGGTGATGTATGTATGTATGTATGTATGTATGTATGTATCTATTGATTGCTTGCTGGTCTGGGGACCACCTTTGAGAACCACTGCTATGGAGATTTTGAAGAAGGTTGAAATGTGAAAAGAGTTTATTCGACTTGAAAATATGGAAAAGGAGAACAGTACATGTGTTTGTGGTGGGTGGATGAAGATGCAGGGAGTTTGGAGTGATGGGGAGGTGGAGTAAAGGCAGTGAGGATAGGCAATTATTTCAAGGCATAAAATTATCAAAGAAATTAGAGAGGGAGCGAGTTTGAGGGAATGACCCAAAAAGCACCTCTTAATTAAAGTTGGGAAAGATCTGGGTATGTTTATTTGCTAAAAACAAAGGTCTGTAGTGAAGCCTTGGGAAAATGAAGATACAAGAGGTATAGGAGGTGAGCCCTAGAGTAATGAGTTGGAGGAGACCAGAGAAATAGGTGAGGTCCTTGAGTCCTCTCAGTAATCGAGAGCAGAAGATGGAGCAGATATGGAGAGATTTGTGGATGGAGGAGCCCATGTTTGGATTGCCCAGTTTTTCCCCTTAAAATAGGAAAAAGTTTCATGTGTTTAGATTAAGGCAAAAGGTAGAAGCTCAGGGGGGTTAAAGAGAAAGGAGAAAATTTAAAATAGCTGCTGAGAAAAATGGGGGAAAGTTGACTGTGGGCAAGCATCAGGTCATATTCAGAGCAACCAGGGCTCAGCTGTGGTTGGAGTCCATGATTTTAGAATGGAGCTACTTCTTCCCAGCAAAGCTTGGCAGCCTGGTTTAGGAGCAGAGAAGGCAGACTGTGGCATTTGTCCAGAATAGGGGTGACTTTCCTTCTTGTTCTTTTAAGAACAATAATACCTCCATTAATTAGTGCTCTGGGAATAAAGTTCTTTACTATTAAAACAGGCAGTCTGAAAAACAAAAACATGTCCATAAATCACGAAAGCAGAACACTTGTAGCTGTATGACAGAATTGCTTGCTTACTACACAGTTTCTTTTTGTACTGGACAAGACCCTAGTCTCGATCACCATGTGAAATCTCTGAAGGATATCTTCTGTCCTAGGTCCCTTTGACCTACTTCAAAGGTCTGACATCTCCTGTTCTCTTCAATCCCATCCATCTACAAACCTGGGGAGGATTTGATAATTAGTCTTGTTGCTGCTGATAACAGATTTTTGGAATCCCTCACTTGTGTGTTTCTTTAGTCAAGATTATGCATTTTCAATGCTTTTCCTCTGGCCGTGGAGTAATATAGGACTTCCTTTTCTTAGAAGCAATTTAAGTGTCAACTTAAAGGAGGAGGAATACAGGCAATGGAGGTACGTCTGATCTGTAGTGCTTCATATTGTATCCAGGGGCCAGCTAAGTGCCTGAAACATAGATAATACTCAAGAAGTATCTATTGAACAAATGAACAAATGAATAAAAAACCCAATAAAACAGATAGTGAGTTGGAGTGGGGATGGAATTGAAATGGGGATGGGATCAGACATTGTTTGTGGAGGTGCAAATTATCACAAATTTTGTGGAGGGTACTTTTAAATTGTGTTTCCTCAGAAGTAAGCTCTGAGACAAAGATTTGAGAGCAAGTAGTTTACTTAGTAGGCGATCCCATGTAGTACTGGTAAAGGCGAGGGAAGGGAAGGAAGCCAATAAAAGGGTACGTTAATGAGAGGGCTATCATTGTGGATAGCTGAGGCTCAGTTCCACTACAGACCTCAGTATAGAAATGTTCCCTGCCAATGGGTGAAGAAAGTGGGGGCATTTATTTGTCATTGACTGAGGACTTCTCTTTGGTATGTTCAGTTCCCAGCTTTTCTGGCCTACGCGAGAGCACTCAAAACACACTTTGACAGCCAGGGAAATCCCTCAGACAATGCCGTGCAGGTGCTTGTAGTAGGAAGCCATTAGTGACTAAGGAAAGGGTATGGTGGGGCATCAGAAACAAAGGGCCTGTATGGCACTATATTTCAAAAATTTAAATGCTCATACTCTTCCATGCAATATTTCCAATTCTATAAATTTATGCACTTGATAAATGCATACAACCGCACAAATACATACACATATACACACAATATTCACTGCCTAATTATTTGTAGTAGCAAAATTTTGGACACAGTTTCAATGTCTATCAATGTAAGAGACTGATTAAACAAATTATTGCCAACCATATATTGGAATCCTATGTGGCTGCTAAATAAATAAGAAGGTTCTATCTGTACAGATACAGAAAGATCATCAATGTGTATTATTAATATAGAAAAGCAATATTAATAATGGCTTGAATAATATGCTACCATATGTGTAAAAATGTGTGTATGTATGTGTGTGTGTGTATATATATATATATATATAATATCACTGGAAGGATGTAGAAGAAACTGCACACAGTAATTCCCCTAACATGGAAATTGAGAAGAATGAGAGACAAGATAGACAAGGTGAAAGAGAAAAACATTATTTTTACTATAGTATGTTGTATTGTGTAATTTTTTTAATATGCTCAAGTAGGACCTATTTTAAGAAATTAAAATGTTAAGTGAATTGGGGTAGTTGTGTATGTATGTGTGTATGTGTAGATTGTAGTTAACGAAACAAAATAGAAACTTTTCTTCCTATTTCCATTCCCACCTTCTAATCTTAAGGGAATTGAATATGAAAGGATTCCAGCAATTTTCTTGAACTCTTAGATGTCCTAATGCTGAGATTATTCTGCTCCCAGCCAATCATGAGAATGACCTCCTTCATACTTCTTCTGCTGTTGCACTGTTCTCAGGTCTCTGCTTTCCTGTGAACCAAAGAAATGACGGCTGATAACTTTTTAAGGTAAACACAAACAACAAATAAGTTCTGGCACAAGCTGGACTAGATATTCTTGATAAGACATTGCCAGCAGAAATGTTCTCATTCTTGAGGAAAGTCCCTCGAGTGGTCCTGACACTCCGGGGTAGGGAAATCACTCCTTAGCGGTGCCCAGAATGTCTCAACACTTGGCTGGGCAGTGGCATGTCACAGAAGTGGCTAATACAGATCTTCATTTTGAGGAACTGGTGCTTTCTCTGAAGCGCTGGGGCTGGAGGAACTAATTTTCCCTAACAAAACTGGTGACCTATTGCTGTTTCTTCTGCTTTCTCAGCCTCTCCATGGAAGAGAGGATTAATCAGCTAATTGCTCAGTTTAATCAGTCCAGGCAGTCACATTTAACATTGACTTCCCAGATTAGATGGTTTAATCTTTGGCAGGGAGATGGGGAAGAGGTACAGAATTCCCATTTTTCTTAGTCGGCACCACTGAAGAATAATAAAGATCTTAATTTCACATCTGGATCATTGCTACAGCAAACCTTAAATGCTCTTTCTGTCTCCAGTGTTGCCATTTTAAAAATTATCTTCCAAGATGTGACCATTGTAATCTTTCTAGAATGTGGGTGTAACTCTGATGATCCATTTCTTGAAACCCTTCAGTGGAAGCCTATTTTCCTATAAAGTAAAATACATTCCACTAAGCAGGGTACTCACAGTCTCTCATGGTCCAGCCCATGCCAACTTCTATAGCTATATCACTTACCAGTTCCCATCCTTTTGTATTTTCAGCAGTGACAATGGATCCCTATATGCTGCTCATGTTCTGCCATATTTCAAAGCACAGAGACACTGTCCCTGGTCCTTTAGGTTCTCATGGACCCATTAGAATCCTTCTGTCTCATAGTACTTATAACACTGTATTGTAATTCCATGTTTGTCCATATCCTTTATTAGATGGCAAGCTTTTCTAGATAAAGGCAGTCTCTTATTTTTATATTCCCATGTAGTAGGTAATCACTAAAAGTTACTTACATAGACTAATTTCCCTCTACCCTATTTCCATCAAGTGCCTGTGCTTTAATGCCTTAAGCTTGTGTCCTTTGTAGACATCTCATTCTATTTTCATGATGGATAAGAATAGTGTTACAGGTTGGGTTCCTCAAGAAAAATATTCTGAAATGGAGATTTACATGCAGGAAGTTTTGGTGGAGGTTTCTCAGGATCTGCACCTGTGGAGGAAGTGAAAGAAGCAGATTGGGAAGAGAGAGAAGCTGTGCTGTGGCACAGCAGCAGGAAGGCCTTAGTTGACCTCAGAGAGTTCTGAAGCTGGGGCAGCCCTTCAGAGTTGGCCCAGGTCAGGGGAAGGAGGCCGAGCTTTCATGTCTCTACATCAACCAGATGTTGGATGCAGGCTGCTCCTGGAGAGAGCCATGACCTTAGGCAAGGTGTCTCTTTTCAGCCAAGGGCAATTACAGTAGGGACCTGAAAATTGAGAGCCATTGGTGAGCAACATACGCAGCACTTGAGTGAATACGCCTTTCTTTCCTGCAGGGAAATCTGGGCAGTGCAGATCCTGCATCAACTCTGTATCAACTGCAAATGTGGACTCTGGAGTTAGAATACCTGTGTTCACATAATAATGTGTTGGCTTAAAACATAATGGCTTAAAAACAATCATCATTTATTTATGGCATAAATCTGCAATTTGGGTAAGGTTCAGTGGCTCATCTCTCTTTTGCACGGTATCAGCTGGGAGTGGCACATTTAAGGTTGGAAGACCTACTTCCAAGATGGCTCATTTACATGGCTGACAATTTCAACAGAGACCTCTCCATCTGAGAGCTTGGGCTGTCTTGTAGCTTGGTGGTTGAATTCCAAGGATGAGTACTTCAAGATAATTGGGCAAAAGCTGTATTATCTTTTACGACCTAGCCTCAGAAGGCACAGAGTATCACATTTTGATAGAGGAGTGCCATCCCCTTCTCCCAGAACCCCAAATCTCATCTCGTTATGGCATCAAGTACAGTCATTTGAGTATTTATTCTGATGACTTGTGACTAGAGAAGCAAATTATCTGCTCTTCTCATAGCCAACATATAATTTGGGATAGGCATTAAATAACCTGACAGACGTTGTCTTTCAGAGAGAGGGAAAATAAGAAACACACAACTGTTTGGGGCTATAATAATTTTGGAATCCAGCCAGACACATATGTTAGGCCTTGATTAGGGCTCATCCTACTTTCTGGAATGGTTCTCCACAGCTCTTGGTTCTCTACCTTCTAACTCTTGGTTCCATCTTCTGAATTATCCTTTATTATGCATAAACAGTAGACTATGTTTGCAGCTAAGTAATTTTCTTAGTCCATATCCCAGTCCAAAAGTCTTTTAATTTTATATAGTCTTTGTCCCTTTCAACCTAAATTGGTAATGCTTCCACCAGAAAAATTATTTTAAAAACACTGTGGGTTTTCTATGCATTATATTGATCTTTACCCATTAGACAAAAGTTATACCCACAAACCTATTTCAGACCTTTAAATATTTGGCCCCCTGTGAGTCAACTGGATGACATTGCCTTTAAGATTCTTGGAAACCCTATTATTTAATGGAGATCATTGGTGATCTACGCCCCTCATATTCTTAGAAGTCCTTTTATCAAGGTCTCTGAGGCACCAGGTTAAATTTTTCTGAAGCCCTAACAAAAGGATTTATAGTTACACCCTGTATTTAATCATCTTTCCCTTGAAGCCATTTATAGATTTGAAAATCTTGGAAAGGCTAGGAATGAGACAGTTTTATTTTCAAACCCTGCAAATCCTGGCTTATTTGTACACAATAGTTTGTTCTTTAGCTAATTTGTCTCCTCTCACTTTTATCATAGATAGTGAGAAGAAGCAAGGTGGCTTTTTCCAATATTTTTGGAAATCCCTTTAGCTAAGTCATCAAATTCACTAGGTACATTTCCTATTGGCCATGTTACCCTAGGTGACTGACTTGTCAAATTTTCTGCCACTACACAATATGGATACCCTTTCCTCTAGCTTCAAATTAACATTGAATTCACTTTTTTTTTTATACCTTCTTAAGGCCTTTTGGCTTTCACTCTCTTCAATACCTTTTAGATTTCTGCCCACTGTTCAATCCCAAAGCTGGTATGGTGTATTTTACTTTTTCCTCCCGTTCCCAGTACCAAATGTTATCAATTGCTCCATGATATACCATTCCAAACTTACAGATTAGAGTAAAAGCAATAATTTATTTAGTTCATGAATCTTCAACCTGCACAGCACTCAGCAGGAACATTTCATCTCTGATCCTCGCAGCTGGGGTGGTCCATCTATTGTTGGATGATGCACTTCCAAGATGGCTTATTCCCATGACTGATAATTTGGTGCTAACTGCCAATTTCTCTCCATGTGGGTTTTATCACAAGGAGACCTTGGGCTTCTCACAGCATAGTGTCTAGGTTACAAAGGCAAGTGTCCCAAGAGAACCAGATGGAAGCTGTATCACTGTTTATGAACTTGTCTCAAAAGACACATTGTGCCATCATGCCGTAGTCATAATTTTGCCCAGAGTTAAAGGTAAGAAATATGGACCCCACCTCGTGATGAAAGGATGTCAAAGTCTCATTGTATGAACAGCATGTGCAATGGGAGATGTTGTTATGACCATATTTGAAAAATATGCATACCATAGGCATATTATGTAACCTCTCTGTGCCTTAGTATATTCTAAAATTGTAGTACCTGCAGTTGTTTTGACTAGCACAGAGTGGAGAGAACTTGCCTTCTCCTTTTATCCTTCATATCAGGGTTCTACAAACTATAGCCCAGGGTCAAATCTGGCCCACTGCCTGTTTTTGTTGATAAACTTTTATTGGAACACAGTCACACTCACTCATTTATGTATTAACTATGGCTTCTTTCACATTATAATGGCAGAGTCTAGCAGTTGCAACAGACACTGTATGGTCTGCAAAGACTAAAATATTTACCATTTTAGAGAAAAAGTTTTCCAATGCCTCCTTTACATCCTACTTAGTCATAGAAATTGGGAACTGAGAGTCACCAGAGAGATAATCTTGAGCACACTCTGTTCTGTGGATGAGGTTGTTGAGACTAATAGAGGATTAAGTGACTAGTTAGAAGTAGAGGAACGCCTATATTTTGCTATTTACTGTATACCTTGTTAATGTGCTTATAAATATTTTGCAAACATTCTCTCATCTAACAGGAAGGTCTTATTTTCATTCTCAATTTATACCTAAGGAAAGTGAGACTCAGGTTAAGTAATTTGTCTGATTATACATGGGCAGAGCTGGAATTCCAACCCAGGTCCTCCTGACTTCAGAACCTGTGCTCTTAACTACTGAAGCACCCTTTCTGAGAGTGCAGCTTGCATTCTACTTGCCTCAGAACCCCCAGTCTGAGACCCACTGCACCCAGTATAGCACACATATGCTATACTCAAGATTCTCAATCTTGACTTTACTTTGGAATTATCTGAGGAAGTAGTTAAATATACATATGCCTGCTAAAAATATAAACCTGATCTTACTCCATTTGGGTTGGCATAACGAAATACCACAGACTAGGTAGCCTAAAAACAACAGGAATTTATTCTTCACAGTCCTGGAGGCTGGAAGTCCAACCACAAGGTCCTGGCATAGTTGGGTGAGGGACCTCTTACCAGGCTGCAGACTTCTCATTGTGTCCTCACATTGTGGAAGAGGCAGGAGATCTCTCTCAGATGTCTTTCATAAGGGCACTAATCCCATTTACAAGGGTGCCACCCTCATGACCTAATTACTTCCTAAAGGCCTCTCTTCCTAATACTATCACCTGAGGTGTTAGGATCTCAATGTATAAATTCTGAGGGGAAACAAACATTCAGGTCATAGCTGACCTACAGATTGAGTAAATCTATAGTAGCATTTCTATTTTTAACAAATTTCTTTGGTGATTCTAATGCTCAGTTAGGGTTGAGAACCATTATTCTATACCCACTAGAACAAGATACTCCTAACTCTTATTTAGGAGTTAAATGGACAGGTGTTTTCGTTGTTGTTGTTGTTGTTCTTGTTGTTGTTGTTGTTCAATTCACATCTTTCCATCATCACCTCCCCCTTATGCTATCCTTACCATTGTGGCCACAAAGAGACCACAAGAAAGGCAGTTTATGAGAGCTGTACCAAACTCTGGAGGGCTTTAATGCAATGACAAGAAGGAAGGCACATCTTTTTCCAACTGACCTGACTCTTCCTCCCAAGGCAAGTTCTCCTCTGAGGCATGGGTGATGGCCACCCAAATCCTCACTCTGGAGCTGCAGAGAATTAGACTAAGGAAGGAAAAGTGAGAAAACTTAGAAGAGGAAAAAGTGGCAGTTTCTATGAGCTGGGGAGCAGCTTCTGGCCCAGCACTATGATGTGGGGCTTTTTGCATTCAGTTTTTTTCTGCCTTCAATCTTAAGCATATTTTCAGAGGACCTAAAAATGAAATAGAAATGCAAACAGCACCTCTAACCAGTAAAAGTCAAAGAAACTAGCAACTTTTTAAGTCACGATTACACTCATGAGCTCATTTGAACCTTGGAACTTTGAAATAGTACAACAATTATATTTCCATTTTACATATGGAAGTTTGATTTTATTTATAGGAGATGTGATTTCTACATGTATCACAGAAGTTTGGTAAACTGCACCATTGGGAGGGTAGGAATTTAATCCCTGCTCGTCAGGCACAAGACTGGCAAGAGAGAAGCTTTCTAATTAAGATTCTCACATTCATAAATAATTTAAAGCATTACTATTATCCTAGGAAGTGGCTTCTGAAAAATTATACATTCTTTTGATGTGGGAAGAGATGTTTTCTTTCCCTTTTTGCTCACTTAACCTGTTACAAAACTTCATAGTGTTTTGCAAAATTTGACAGTCCTTTGGATTTTTAAAAAAGTTATTTTGTAAACTAAATGTTAAATGAGGCCTCCAACTCCCATAACTATGCATGTTGCCATGGAGTGATAAACTATCCTGGTTTGTCCAGGACTGAGGGTCTCCTGGGGCATGGGACTATGACTGCTAAACTAGGAAAGTCCTAGGCAAACTTGGATGAGTTGGGACAAGTCAGCCTACTGACTGCCTCAACTTGGGTACAGAACATAGCTATTTCATGGACCTCCCCAAAAAACACATCTATTCACCAATGTTTCATGACTAACATTTCTCATCTCTTTCCTCTTTCCTCATCCTTACCTTTTTAAGGAAAAGATACATTTCTCTCCTCTTGTGGAGAGAGGTTCTGCCCCCTTCCTAAAGCCTTGGCACCAAGCATTTCATGACCCCATGGCCTCAACTTCCAGTCCAAGTAAGCTTATCATAACATTCCTTGAAGCAAACACTGTGCTCTCTCCTTCAGTGGAATGCTGGCGGACACAGTTTTCATCTTGTTTCATTACTGATTTTTATACTCCACCTTGTTCCAGATGGATAGTTTTGTGATGGGTCTTTCCAATCTGTGGTAATCTTTCCCCATTCATCATATGAACCCCAATATACTTTCTACATAGTGTCATATGTAAGGACATGACTAGCTCTGTAGCCTAAGACAAGTCACTTGACTCCTCTGAGTAGATGCCTCATCTAAGAAAGGGAACAAAACAAATTGATTTTGAAGATTCCTTTATGCCCTGAAATTCCATTGTATTATTATTCACTGAGTCTAATGCAACTGGTCAAGGAAATCTTTTATATGTCTCCTGGAAAACTTACAACAACATCTTCTAAACATGTAACGATATAGAACAGGGAAATGTCAACAGGGTTGATCCTCAAATCTTTCATAGACATAAATGGCTATTTATATCCCCATCATTCTCAGAAGTCCGTGCTCTCTGCTCTACAACCCTATGGGGCAGTGCTATTTGAAGAGTTGTTTTTAAATCAACTACTTAGAAACAAAAAGATGCATCCTTTCACCCACCTCCTAATTTTGAAAGCATTGTAAGTATTTTATGTGGGTTGCAGAAAATTTAGAAAATATACAAAATCACAGAGGGTGACAAAAACCACCAATAATCCCTTCATGTAGATGTAACCGCTGTTAAACCTTTGGTGTATTTATTAAAAATAAGTAAATGAAATAAACATTGTTCTATGTTGTTTTATAGTCAGCTTTATTCCCTTAGCAACAGATGACACTTTCTCATTTCATCGTGAAATGTCTAGTGGCTCATTGTATTCCATTTTATGGGAAGCTATACTTGATTTAATTAAGTTTCTGGGTAGATATTGAGGGGTTCCCCTCCAATGTGTTATAAACAAACATCTAATGTATTATTTTCCCACCAGGTATTCTTAATGGTGAATTTCTAGATCACAAGTTATACACATTTCTGGGGTTTTAATATGGACTGTCAAATTGTCTTCCAAAAAGTATTCTGAATTTATACTTTCCCTAGCAGGACATAAGAGTGGTGGCTCTTCTTTGCAGCTTTGTTAACAATTAGTCGTGACCAATGATCACGTTGGCCAAGGACTTTGGGCAAAGTCCAGTGTGACAGCCAAACTCTGATATTGCTCTTTGATATTAGTGTGTTTATAAAACATCCAAAAATAGAACAGGAAAGCAAACAGCAACATTGATCATTTGGGGTCAGAGTCATCCACTGAGTATTGGAGCATGTAAACATACATCAGGGACTCTTCACCTGGTGTCTATGAACCTTACCCCAGACTTTTTTAAGTGTGTGCTCCAACTGTACAAACCTATCAAAAATAGAGGCTGTGGCTGCTACGAGGAAATCTGAGAATATATAAAGTGTTTATGGAAAAAAGGAGAAATGAAGGGTATGTTCCCGTAGTGAGTACACTTGTTGTATGGATCAACTGATTTCATTTTCAAAGTATAGTGTGGGTATTTCTTATACCCATTTCATCAATGAGAAAAATCAGAACTCAGAGTCTGAAACTTCTTCCATGGTCATGCAGCTAATTAAGAACAGATATGGGACCCTAAAGCAGTGCTGTTTCTGTTGTAACACAAAGATCTTCCTAGAAAGGAAGAATAAGGCTAGGATTAAACATGAAGTATGAAGATAATGTTAGGTTAAAGGCATAGTGACTAGTGCACATAGGACTTGAATGCATTTGTGCTGAGGAATCGAATGAATGACCAATATTTCCTTCTTGTCCTTGGCTTCAAGTGTTCCTAAGCAATGACAAAGGGGTTGGGAGGCTTTCTCTTCCACAGAATTTTTTGGTCTCAGACTTCACCCTTTAATTATGGTCCATATTTTCTTCACTCCAAGTTAGTCTAAAACAGCTGACAATAACTTTGTGTGCCATGACTGGGTGGAAGAGGCATGTGGGAAATGTTTTAGGCTGACTGATAAGAACCTTTTTTTTTGTTTTTTGGTAGGTAGCATACTGGCAATTTCATGCAGTTCAACTTAATAGTTCAAATCTGCAATGTTGATGTTTCTTTTTATTCTAAGTGTTTATGAGAGAAACAGGCCCACTTCATCTTCCTTTTCAAGACCTTGGGGACACCCTTTCCATCTTCCATAGAGGAGAAGCAAGAGAAGTTTGCTTGCTCTTGGTGTAATAGTACTTAAGATGGCCCACCATTCTGGTGTTGGCTGCTTTGGTCAAGAGTTGGTGAGAGGCTTTGATGGGGGAGTGGAGATAGTTGAGACCCACCAGGTCAGCAGCAGCATGGCCCAAGCACAGGGATAGGATAAGGACCAGGCTCTAACTCCTGTGATCGGGGGAGAGTGGATAAAGAATAAGGCAGAGGGAGAAGCAGGGAGAAAAAGGCAGAGTCTATGTATGACCTGAGGAATAATGTGGATATTTAGGTGAAGGAATAAGCCACAACCTTAGGAGTTAGACCTCAGGCCCAAAGTGGGAGCAGGCTTCACATGAGGGAAATTAGATGTGAGATCCAAGCAAATCAGGGCTCTTTCAGCATTTCCTACAGTCTGGTTCTGAGGGGAGCCATAGTGCATCAAAAGGCTTAGCTGTATACTGCGTTGAGGCCCAGGATAGGGGAGCAGCCAGGCTGATGTAAGGATTTAGGCATTCTGCATTCACAAGTTATAAAGGTTTGCCTTAATTCATTCACCTAGTAAACAGTTATTCAATTTATTTTCTGTTTTCAGCACTGTTCTAGTTGTTGAGAATAGAATGGTAAAAATACAAATTCTCTGTCTTCATGGATCTTCTGTTTTAATGGAGAAGAGGTATAGTCAACAAGGGAAAATATAAATAAAATAAAATGATGATGGTGTTATGAAGTAAATACCCACAGTGATGGAACAGAAGTAAATACCCCCAGTGATGGAACACCAGGAGGAGGGAGGCCTATTTTAAGTAGGGTTTTCCCAGGGCGATTGATTAGAGGCCACCCTTAGGAAGATCTGTGGGGGAACAGGCCAGGCAGAAGGGAAAGCAGGTACAAAAGTCCTTGGGTGGGAACAGGCTTCAGGTTCTAGGGTCAGGGAAATGAAGAGGCCAGTGAAGGAGAAGAGAAGCTAAGAGAAGAGGCTGGAGAGATGGATATGAGGTAGGCTAGATAGGAATTTGGGGGTCCCAGCTAGGAGTTTGGGCTTTATTCTAAAGCACAATGGAAGGACATTGGAGGGTTTTCAGTGGTGGAATGACATGACCAGAATTGCATTTGAAAAATTTCACCCTGGCTGCTCTCTGCAAATTGTAGAGGGGCATCAGAGTATCCAGGTAAGAAACTTCAGAGCCCTGTGGGGGAATCAAAGCCAGTCCTTGACCCCTTGTGAGAGCTCCCAGAAAAGGCATTTTGCAAAGGATTACACTGCTTTTTTACAAGTATCTAAAATTTATATTGAGATGGAATCATGGACAGAATCTATTAAAAGCTACTTGGCTTTCTTTTATGAAGATGTATGTAGAAACTAATGTTTGGAAAAGTGCCCAAATAGTTCATGCATCTTTTAATTAAATTAAGTGATTATTCATTCATTCATTTTTGTCTTTCTTTGATATAACAAATATTTAGTAGTCTTTGCTCTGTGCCATCTGCCCAAGGAGTTCAATGGAGAATAAATAGATAAGCTCTCTTCCCTCCTGTGGCTTGTGGTCTACTCTAGGAAGTTTTCATGGCCTACTAAGTTCTTTACGAACTGAGCCACATGGAAGGATGGAGAAGAAAGAGTTCTCTCAGGAGTGGGAACTTGATATATATTGGTTGACAAACCAATGATGTTGAACAAATCCTTAAGCTTCTTTGGTACTATTTCTTCCTTCAAACAGAGGAGAAAAGTTGGGTAGGGGGGGTCATAAATTCAAAGTGGCTTCTTTAAGTATTGAAATTCTATCATGGAGAAGTTGGATAGAAGATCAGGGTGGCATTACCTGAGTAACCTTAACATCACTAAAAGGACAATCAGACATTACTAGCCTCCTGAAAGGCACCATACAACATATGTCACACCCCCCGTGAATTCTTCTTGCCAAAAAATTGGACAATCGTCCAAGTCTGGTCAAGCTTCTGATTCTACCCACCAGCTTTCAGGAAATAATGGGATTGAGGGGCATACCAAATCCTTCCCAGGGAGTGAGAATATAACCAGCCAAATTTAACATGGACAATTCTATGGACAAATGACCTGGTTTCTTTAACAAATAAATGGCACAAAATGGCGCCGGGTTTGGGGTAAGAGGGCACTATTAGATTAAAGGAAATTTATCTTAATAATATCATATTAATTTCATTAAGGATGAAAATGGTACTGGATTTTGCTACAGAAAAAAAAGTCCTTAGTGTTTTTCACGCGGCAACATGAATGAACTTTGAAGAAATTATGTTAAGTAAAATAAGCCAGACACAAAAGGACAAATATCATATGATTCCACTGAAACTAGGATCTAGAGGAGTCAAACTCATAAGGACAGAAAGTAGAGTGGTGGTTGTCACGGGTTGAGTGAAGGGAGAACGGAGAGTTACTGTTTAATGGGAACGGAGTTTCAGTTTGGGAATATGAGAAAAGTTCTAGGAATGGGTGGTGGTGATGGCTGCACAAGAATGTGAATGTTCCTAATACCACTGAACTGTACGCTTAAAGATGGTTAAAATAGTAAATCTTGTGTCATGTTTATTTTACCATCGCAACAAAAAAAGTCCTCAGGTGTTAGAGATAAATTCTGGATTAGTCACAGGTGAGTAATACGACAGCTGGGATTTGCTTTAAAATAACCGGATAGAGCGGGATGCCTGGGTGGCTCAGTTGGTTAAGAGTCTGACTTCAGGGGCGCCTGGGTGGCTCAGTCGGCTAAGCGTCCGACTCCGGCTCAAGTCATGATCTCGCGGTCCGTGAGTTCAAGCCCCGCGTCGGGCTCTGTGCTGACAGCTCAGAGCCTGGAGCCTGTTTCAGATTCTGTGTCTCCCTCTCTCTCTGACCCTCCCCCATTCATGCTCTGTCTCTCTCTGTCTCAAAAGTAAAAAATAAACGTTAAAAAAAATTGAAAAAAAAAAAAAGAGTCTGAATTCAGCTCAGGTCATGATCTCACCATTCCTGAGTACAAGCCCCACATCGAGCTCTCTGCTGTCAGTGTGGAGCCTGCTTGGGAGTCTCTGTCCCCCTCTTTCTCTGCCTCTCTCTCTCTCTTTCAAAAATAAGTAAAACATTAAAAATAAATAAATAATCTCAGAAAACAAAACAAACGAAACCCTGGAGGACAGAGAGGAAGCAGAACTAGGAAACTGTATGTAATTGCTGAAGTTGAGAGATGGGTAATGGGGGGTCAGTCACACTGCACCTTTGCTTATATGTGTGTTAATCACTTGATAATATAAAGTTTAAGGTGCATCTATCATGTTTTGGTATGTTGAGTTTAATTTTCTGAGATGCTCTGAGCATTTAAACTCTTTTTAGAGGCCTCAAAAAAAAATTCCCTTCAGTCTCTTGGTGCCCGGAGCTGTCATAGTATGAAATTGTGCATGAAATAAGCCCAAGCTTGAGGAGGTCACAGAGGCTGCTTTATAATGAGAAATCCCCTCCTGTGTTATACTTGATACCCCTGCCGACCTTGTCAGATTGTAGGGGAGAATAAACGAAATTGTATATATCAGCGTGGCTTATTGCTGCCTCCAACTTAGAATCATTAGGGAGCTTTTTAAAATACTAATGCTCAGCCCCCACCCCAAACCAATTGAGCTAGAGTCTCTGAGGGTGGGCACCAGGGAGCAGTAGTTTTAAAAAGCTCCCTCTGTGATTCTCATGTGCATTCAAGGTTAGGAACCACCATGAACCACCCTGTACCTAGCTGGTGCTCACAAAATGCTGATTGAAAATGAATCTGGAACTACTTACCTAGTATGCTCTGTTTCAGTCATTTGATAAAGCCTTTTATGGAAAAGAATTTATGTGCAACCTTTTTCCCCTCCCACCCAGGAGATCCAACTTCCAGAGGCTATGAACTTATTTCTTGAGCCTTTACTAGAGCAGGCACACTTATGCCCAAGAGAGTATCGTGGTGGCTGTTAGCAAGAGCCTGGAAAGATAAGAACAGTTTCAAAAAATGTTTTTGGGGCATCACAAAAACCCCATTGTAACACAACACTCTTTGGAATAACATTAAAGAAAAGTGAATTATGCCCGTTTATCAAAGGGAAAATGAAAGCCCCTTGGACACGAATTTTATTTTGAAGCTGAAGCCTTTAATCAAATTGACAATAAAAGATATGGTCCTTCTATGAACTGAGGAATGATAAGCAGCCATTTGCAATCTCAATATGTGGCTGCTGGAATTTAACTCTATGTTTCACCTCTGATGTGTTGAGAATGGACAGATTTTCCCAACAGAGAGAGAAATGAGTCCTTACTCAGTTAACTGCACGAGCACAGAGTGTAAACAACTCCACATATCTTCCCTCCCTCACCTCTGCACCTTGGAATTTGGAGAGAATATTCACAGGGCAGTCACTTCAAACAAACTGACCCAAAAAATGCTCTAAACTTTCATTGCAAATAACTCTTCCGTGAAGTGACAGAGTAAGTGATCCTAAACCTGAAATGTGTGTGTGCTGTGGGGGAGGGGCATCTTTTTCTTTTTTCAGAGCCAACCAGAGTTAAGCAGTAGAGGAGCAGTGTTGTTAGATTTAATAAATATAAAGTGCAGAAAGCCTGGTTAAATTTGAATTTGAAACTTTGTAAGTTTATTTATTTATTTTGAAGCAGGCGGGCGTGAGTAGGGAAGGGCAGAGAGAGAGGGGGAGAGAGATTCCCAAGCAGGTCCCGCACTGTCAGCATGGAGCCAGACACAGGGCTCGAACCCACAAACTGTGAGCTGAACCCATGACCTGAGCTGAGACCAAGAGTTGGACGCTTAACCAAGTGAGCAACACAGGTGCCCCAAATTTGAATTTCAGATAAATATTTGCAAATATTGCTCAGAATATACTAACACTAAACAACATTCAGGTTTTATTTGAAATGCAACTTAAACTGGGCATCCTATATTTTATCCGGCAACCCTACAGGGAAGAAAAGAGAAGTCTTTTCAGATGTGAAGTCTAAACATCTTGCTCCAAGATGCCCAGGATATCTAGTCAGTAAATGTCCAAGAATATGGGCCAGGAAGGTGATATTGACAGCCAGTATAAGGAAGTCAGTGTATCAGTTATCAAATGCTACATAACCTATCACTCCAAAATCATGTGGTTCAAAATAATAATCATACATTGTTAGTGCTTTTGCAAGTTGGCTATGGTTTTTTCATCTGGAATGGACTTGGGTGAGCAAATCTGCCTGTAAATGTAATCTTTGGTTAGATAGGGATAACTCCATTCAGGCTATTGCAGATTGGAAGGCTCTCACATATCTCTTATCCTCTTCTAGGAACCAGTGATAACAAAGTGTAAACAGAAATATGTGAGCCCTTTTTAAAAAATTTTTCTTAAAATGTTTATCTTTTTGAGAGAGAGACAGAGTGTGAGCAGGGGAGGGGCAGAGAGAGAGGAAGACACAGAATCTGAAGCAGGTTCCAGGCTCTGTGCTGTCAGCACAGAGCCCCGTGCAGGGCTTGAACTCGTGAATCAAGAGATCATGACCTTAGCTGAAGTCAGACACTTAACCGACTGAGTCACCTTGGCGAGAAATATGTGAGCCCTTTTAAGGCCTAAGCTTCGAACTGGCTCATTGTTATTTCTGCCCACATGCCACGGGCCAAAGCAAATCATGTGGCCAGACTCAAAAATCAAAAGGTAGGGAAGCCCACTGCCCCCATGAAGAGGCCGTGAAAGGCTGTGAATGTAGGAGTGAAGACCTGGGACTGGTGATTCAATCGACTACAGGCAGGCGTGGGGAAAGGGAGACTCAGGAGAAGGAAGTGAAGTCCCTGGTAGCTTCGGAGCTAAAGAGGACTCAGGCACAGGAGGAGGCGGAAGCAGGAGGTCAGTTACTGTGAAACGGGGCTTCAAGGGTCAGAGGGACCCAGATATAAGGCCTATTTATTCCAATATATCCATGTTTGCCTAGAAAAGTCCTCATGAACTGAGGTGAGACTGAGTGTGAAGGTGGGGTTTTAATGGTCTCAGTTGTGGAAATTTGAGGCTGAGCATAAGGTTTGATGTTCTCTTAAATATTATCCACAACTCACATGTACTCCTTGCTGTCTTGCATTAATTACTCCTTTGGCTGAAGGGACAACACATTAAGACCATTAGAAAAACAACAACTAATTTGCATCAATCAGTGTTGTAATCATTACTTTTCCCATTCCCGTAAGAGAAATCCAACTTAAACTAGCTGAAGCTGTAAAGGGAAATTATTAACATAACTAAAAAGATGGGACACTAGCTTCAGGCAGGGCTGGATCCAGGTGCTCAGGTGATGTGAATAGGATTCTGTGTCTTTCCATCCCTAGGTTCTGTGTTGGCATCATGCTGAGGCAAGCTGTTGCTTCATGATGCCACAATGGTTGCTGAAAACTCCAGATTTACTTTATCAACTTGGCAACCCAGGCAGAAAGAGCATTCCTCTTTTCCTTTATTTCAGTGAAAATCCTGGAATTGAATTTTAGGCTTAATGTGGGTCAAATGTCCACCTCTGAACCAATCCCAGTGACCAGGATTCTGATTTACTAGACCTGGGTGTCCAAACCCGGATCATGAGGTTTGGTCAGCCCCACCTAAACCACATGGACTGAATGGGAGAGGGAAAATGGAAGTATGATAAAAGGTGAGAAATGGGTGCTGGGTAGGCAACAAAGCTACAGACGTCTCCATCCAATGGCTCCCTGTTTTCCTTAGAGTAAAAGACCGTACAGCATCTGCTTTTCCTAACTCATTCCCTCATCTCCTACCACTCTCTCCATTCCATTCTACGTTAGCTTTACTGGGTATCCTGCTCACACATAAGCATTCAAGGAGCACGCGGTCTTAAGGACTCTAGGCCACCTGTTTGGTCACTTTCTTACTGAGACCTATGCTAAACCCTTAATGTTAATAGCAGTCTGACCTTCTATCACTTCCAATGTCTCTTACCCTGACTTACTCTTTTTTCCCTTTTTCATAGCACTTCTGATACTATATAACTTAAGTTTTTTATCATGGTTATCGTTTACTCACTATCTCCACTTTCACTCTTGCCTCTCTTCATACCTCCATAGAGTATCAGCTGCATGAGGACAAAAGTTCTTTGTATCATAGACTAAAATATCGCAAGTACCAACGGTAATAATTGATGCTCAATAAATATGTGTGGAATGAATGAATGGACCTAATATAGTTTCCAAGAGATGCTAAGTATCAGGTTAATTTGATAGGAGAGGAGGAATTTGTCAGGGTTGCAAATCTGTGGCAATCCAACTGTATAACTCCCCAGTTATGTACCCATGACAGAAACATGGTTTTTTCATAAGGTCTTCGTCTTGAATCTGGACAAGGCCCACCAGGAAGGCTCTATCAATCAGTGGAGGGTGTCCAGATATTAATATTTTAGTCTTTCACACAAGTTGGAACTTGGGGTATCAGCGCAGGGGTGATACAAACTGAGACTGCCAGATGCTTGTCTGGTGGTGGTGGTGGCTGGGGGGGTGGAGTTTGATGAAAGTGCTAGATGCCATCAAGGTGGAGGTGATGGGCATTGAAAGGGAGATAGAGCTATGTCTAAAGCAAGACTAGATCCTTATATATCATACCTCATCTTGGAGGGCACAATCTGAGTTACCTAGCTCAAAATCAAAGGGTGGATTATGTGCTCATGGCATGTATATACTCATGAGGCATCTAAATATATTTTTGTTTTTACCAGCTGGTCAATTCTCTTCCCTATTGACTAGGGCATCTCTCAAAGTCCCTGCCCTGTTTCCAATATCATGAAATCCTCCAGGTGTGGGCTTGGAGCTTTCACCCCATTTTCTTGAGCCATTACCTGCTCAGGAAATTATCTTTCTCAGACAGGAGCAGCGTTGGCTGGGCTCTAGGGAGATCCAGTGCCTGCTGCCCAATTTCCATTTGGTTTTCTTCCTTTTTTCCTCCCTCTCTCCCTCCCTCTCTCTATCTCTCTTTCTTTATTTCTTGAGAGAGAGAGAGAGAGAGAGACTCTCTCATGACTGTGAGATAATGACCTGAGCCAAAGTCAGATGCTTAACTGACTGAGCTACCCAGGTGCCCCTCCATTTGATTTTCTAAGGAGGAAATGTTTGTTACTTGCTAATACTTAGGTCAATGCTATTGAGGAATATAATACAGAGATGGAGAGTGAACTAGGATTTACAGTGAGTGGGAATGTGTGCCTCTTCTGGACAGAGCAAGCATTTGGAATAGAACACATTTGGAAGGCCCTATTTGAAAGGTTATTTCTTGGGGCTTTTCTGAGAGAGCTGCACTTTTTAACTTAGAAAACAATAAAAAAATATAGGCAGTTTGTGGTGAAAGCAGAACAATGGGTGGAACCCCAAATTAACACTTGGGGCTGTCTTAACTTGGGGATCTCCAGGACAGCACAGATCCTTAGGAATGTCTTTCTTTGCCAGTGACCTCCTGTGTTTATTTAACTGTCCAGCTGAGGGCTCACCCTGACAGTTCAGCAACTAAGCAGAGTCTGCCCATTTAGGGTGACAATTCAGACCTAAGAAAGGGAGAGCTGTCCCACAGGGCTGCAGGAAGACTATGCAGGGACCTTCTGCTTTTCAGGATTTTTCTTTTTTTGTCCTTTTCTTCTTTCTCTCATCGCAAGCTGCTGGTGATTGAGCTCTCGTCCTTGCATTCCGTGA
Organism: Acinonyx jubatus; assembly: GCF_027475565.1. NCBI lineage: Eukaryota > Metazoa > Chordata > Mammalia > Carnivora > Felidae > Acinonyx > Acinonyx jubatus. The sequence continues at coordinate 120,492,379 of NC_069387.1, forward strand.
TTGTGCTCAGAAGGACTTGCAACTGTGCAAAAGTTGGCAACAGGCAGTTGCTGCCCTCCAGGGAAGGGCCAAGAGGCCTTGGGGTGGAGGTGAGGCGGGGAGGTGGGAAAGACACTGGAAAGAAGCGAAGGATGGCTTGTGTCAAGAGAGTGCCGCCCCGAGCGGTTGGGGGAGGTAGGAAGATGCGACTGACGAGGAAGAACTGCTTCTTTACTCAAAGGGCATTTCAGCAAAACATCTTCCAGAAGCTGCACTTGTTTCCCTCACAGCGGTGAACAGGAAAGGTGGAAAGGGACAGCCAGGTGAGGGCGATTTCTGCTTTTCATTTGATCACTCTCCACACTGTTCGGATAGGTTACCTCATACAGGTGTTGCTTTTTAATGGGAATTTTAAGAAAAGACAAATTTAATGAGAACAAACTAAATCATACGGACTTCACCTACTCTGTTTTCTAGGATGCAAGAAAAAGGGCTTCATTTTCTAGCTGTGTGGACTTTGGCAAATTGTTTAAGTTTTCTGTGGCCCATTACCTCATCTGGAAAATAGGATTAATGGCATCAGTGAATGGCATCATGGAGTGAGTGTGGGGATTTGATGACAAAAGGTATGTAAAGTGCTAACAGCGGTCATCACAAGCGCTCCATCATGCTGGCTATCACTGGTATTGTCCAAATTCCGTTCTAACACAGAACTCAGCAATTTGGGCTTGTTTGTCCTAAAATCAGTGCCTCATGGTCACGGCAAGTGACCACAGCATCTGGAGCTGTGATGGATGATGATGGTGGTGGCGGCCGTGGTGGTGGATAGATAGTTCCTGAACATCCAGCCCATCAGAAGTGGGGAAAGGAGCAGATGTTTGAGACTGAAGCCATAGGAACGGGCAGAAGGCAAGGTTGATGGGGTCACAAACACACCTGTCATCATCTTAGTAGAATAAATTGTCTGCCTTTCAACATGTCCTGAATATGTCTGAGATAGATCTGAGAGGAATAGGTAATGTGAAATGGCCCAAGTGGTAAACAAGTATTCTTTCATTTGGTGAAAATGTAGTCGTCCCTGCCGTCTTCTACCTGTACCCCTTTGAATTATTTACCTTTCTATTGAATACATACAGGACTAGAAGCTACATGTAGATCTTAGCCACATCTAGGATCATAAAAGACTGAAAGGAACCATACAAATCAATTGGAGAGTATCTCAAGTAACAGAAAACAAACTAATTTACACAACTAGGATATTTACTTATCACATGTAATAAGTTTAGCAGTAAGGTGGACTTCAGGTTTGGTTGATCCAGGAGCTCAACGATGCCATAAAGTCTGGGTTCTATTTCTCTCTCTGCTGTGCCATCCCTGGTGTACAAGTTGTGTTCTTGGGCTACTTCCTATGGTCATAAGGTGTTTGTCAGTGGCAGGTGGGACAACATGCTTTCTTGTTTCTAACCAATGGAGGGAGAGGGGTGAAGGAAAGAGAATGAGACAGAGGGAGAGAGAGAGCTTCTCCTTAACCATGGAAAAACAAGTCCTTTTCTGCGGTCATATTGAGTTAATTTAGGATAGTGCTCACTCCTGGACCTGTGCTAGTGGCCTGGGGATGCTGTGTGGTACAGGAATTTTAAACCAATCATTAGCAAGGAGTATAAAATGATTAGCTTAGACCAAGATTTTCAACCTTGGGTCTATTGACATTTAGGGGTAAGTCTTTATTTGGGGGGCTGTCCTGTTCATCGTTGACTATTTACCAGCATTCCTCATGTCTACCCACATGGTCCCAAAAGCAAGGGACAGTGTGGCTTCAGGTGAGGCTGGGAGGACGACAAGGGCAAGATGAGGCATATTAAGGATTTCAGTTTTTATCTGGAAAGCACCAGTAAGCTACCAAATGGTTTTAGTTGGGATCTGTAGAAAGAATAGGAGAAGATTTAGAGAGAAGACAGTGGGACCAGTTATTGCTGGAGAGCAGGTAATGAATGATGGCAATTTTAGTTAGGGTGGTGGATATAGAAACAGAGATAGATGGACATAATTTCAGTGTATTCATGAGTTAAACTAGGGAGGACCTCGTGCTGAATAGACAAGAGGGGTGAGGAAAGGAAAGTAGTAAGGATGTCTCATAGGTTTCTTGTTTTCTCACTCCAGTGGACATAAGATTTCTCATGAGATGGGGAGCACTTGGGTAGGAGCAGACTGTGGAGAGAAGATTGTGTTCTGGTTGTGCTGAGTTTGAGGCCTGTGTGAGTTACTCAAGTAGAAATGTCAAGTGGGCAGAAAGAGATACAAGCATGGTGCTCAGGGGAGAATACACAACTGGAGATAATAACTGGAGCCATGTGTGTGATAAGAACTCAACTTAGGGACTTGTAGGATAGAGATCTATGAGTCTTGGGGGAAACATCTAGAGGAATAGAAGGGATTCTAGGAGAGGGTTTTATTCCTTAACCCATAGGAGGAGAGCACTTTGAGAGGGAGGGCTGGATCAGCAGTGGTATATGCTATTGGGGGGAGATGGGAGATAAGGACCAAAATATTGTCCTTTGGATTTAGTGACATGCAGGCCATTGGTGAACCCCGCAAGAGCCATTTTGGGAATGGTGGGTGTTGGGGCCAGAAGACAGGCTGGAGAGGCCCAAGCAATGCCTAGGAGAAGATATGGAGTAGATTCCTCATAGAGAAGTTTGGCTATGGAAGAATGGAGGATAGGCTAGTAAAGGGGAAAGTGAGGATGACTTTCTCCCAGAAAAGGGGAGAGCTTTTCTGTAGGATGAGAGACACTTTACCATGTTCAACTGGTTTATTGGTTCCAATAAACAGAGGTTGGAAAATATAGGAGAGACAGAGGTAGAGGTAGGGGGAGAGAGAGAGAGAGAGAGAGAGAGAGAGAGAGAGAGAGAGATTGGAAATGGATACTGTAAGTTTCCTGAAAATACAGGAGGGGATAGAATCCAGACCTATGAGCCTTAGAATTATAACTAGAGAGGAAGGACAAAACTGTAGGTGGGCTTGAAGTGTTTGTGGCAGGAAGTTGATAGCATTCCTATTTGAACTCTTCTATGGTTTCTGTAAAGCAGGAGGCTCTGTGTCTGTATGGAGAATGGATGGGAAGTTTCTGTGCTCAGATACATTTGGGAAACACTGTGTTAAGGTCAAGCAATTATCTTCACCAATGGACTTTTCAGAGTCTTTAGCACACAAGAATTCCTTGTGGGTGTCCAAGGAGGGATAGAGCACATATCATTCCTTATTGCACCACAGAGCTCTTTAGGTGCATAGCACCTCATGGAACCAGTGTTTCACAGCAGACTTTCTGGAAAAGGCTGAACAGGATCAACAACTTCACTTTATGGTGGAGGAAACTGCAATCCAAAGATGGAAAGGGACTTGGAGAAAATCACTTGGTTAGATTAGCAGGTGTGGAGGGCCCTTCTGTAGAGAGAACAGGGACTTCCCCAACCCTTACTTTCTGCTAGCATTGCCCTCTCATTCTTGATTGTTCTGTGTGACCCTAGACTCCAGCCATACTGGGACAATCTGGTTTTACTTGGAAATATAAAATGAGACAGAGGTAGCCATTACATCTTTCTATGTGACATGAAAGAGTATGAGGCAGGATACAAATCTATTGCCTCTGAGTTCAGCCTACCTGGAGTCCATAATAGAACCAGCTGTGTGCCCTTGAGCAAATTACTTAATTTCTCTGTGTCTCAGTTTCTTCATCTGTACAAAAGTGGTATTCATGGCATCCTTACCACAAAGAACGTTGTGATGCTTAAACATGATAATACTTATAAACAGCTTAGAATAGTGTCTGACCCACATTAATAGTAACTATTAGCTATTATGGGGAGCAGAGGGGCAGCTGTGTTCCATCCCATAAACAGGGCAGCAGGAAAATCTACTCTGGCAGAGAAAAGAAAAATAAACAGATGTGTTGAGCAAAGTAGAAAAGAATAATAGAGAAGGCATATTCTTTCCAGAGGCTTGGATCTGTCTTTTGGACCAATGAAACACCCCATGTCTGTATGATAAATATGTTAGTTTAAGCTATCCTGGTGACTTGCAAACAAAGACATAATGAGCACAGTGGCTGAGACAGGATCTGAACCCAAGTCCCCTGGCTTCCAACCCAGTACTTTGGTGATTATGGCATGAAGTTTGTTTAGAACCTGGATGTGACTTAATGAGAAAACTCTTCTCCCAGAGGAACAAAACAGACTTTTGCAGCCAGGGACAGACTATGTCAGGGATTATATTAAGTGTCCCTGGTTTCAAGAGAGGCAGACTTTTGACCTTCCAGCTGTGGTAGCCCAGATCTGATTGAAAAGGCTGAAGGTGTTAGAGACTCAGGGACCAGGGCTCCAAAAGCATTTTAGCTTCTCCCTTTAAGATTTTCAACTCAGTGGTTAGTCTGTGACATCACCTAGAAATGGATGCAATGGATAATCCTTGTGGATTCTGAGTTTTCCATGAACGTCCATAACTCCAGACATCAGTTTGCACACTTCTCCCTGCCTGGAATGTTCTTCCCTTTCTTTTCTGCCTGAAGAGGGCCTCCTTTGGTGGATCTCCAACTGTAGCGGGCTGGAGAATCACCTGGGGAAACTTGTCCACTTTTTTGGACCTCTCATGAAATTCTGACTCAGGCAGTCTGGGATGAAACCCAGGCGTCTGCTTGTTAGACAGGCATCTCAGATGATTCCGATGTTGGAGATTCAAGGGCCACTCTTTGAAAAAACTCCATGTTCTTTTATCCAGACATTCTGAAAAGAATTCCAGAATTAAGGAACATATGGGTGAGATTTTTAAAGACAATTTTGATGTTGAAGTCAAGGTTGTGTGGGGGCTAGTTTTTTTTTATCTTGAGCCTTAGTTTTCTGGTCTGTTAAATAGGGTTGTTAGTGGAGACTCCTCTCTCTAGAGGTTGCTGCACAGCTCATATGAGCTCAGTGCAAACGAAGGCAGTTTGTTAGCTGTGAAGTCAATGGCAGTAATTATTTTGTATTAAAATGTGAATCTCTTCTGGAAAGGTCTCAGTGATATATAATCTAATGTTTAAGTTTTCAGCAGGAGAGGACTAGAGCAGGAACCACATCTTATTTTCTACTGTATCCCCTGTCCTACCTCAGTGCCTAGTGTATAGCAGAAGGCTTAATTTTTGTTGATAAGGACCTAATATTTTTAAGCTTTTGAATGCAAATGAGTCATCATTCAAGATGCTGATTGGCTGACGACAGTTCTCTTTGGTCGGATACAAAATAATGAGGATGAAGAAACTGGTTATTAATGCAAAGAGGCTAAGAAGAGGCAGTGAATAGCGGCACAAAAATAGCCTCAATAATTATAAGTCTTACAAAGCCTGTTGCGACACACTTTATGAGTCAAAAATGAAGTGTGTGTGACATGAAATGAATCATTATGTGAATAAGAGAAGGAATCTTATTTATCTAAATGTGTTTTGTCAGCAGTAATGCTCTTTCCTAAATGATGGGTGCCCTTAAACAAAAGTGATGGGTAGCATTGTTAGTATCTAACAAAATATGTGTTGAACACTTATGTCCCTAATATCTACTAATGTGTAAAGTAACATATGTGTCTAACATAAAATAGGTAAAATTCTTCTTGTAAAAACATCACGGTTGTTCAGTATTATGTTGGCTCTGGATTCACCTTAGCGAAAAGAGGAACAAGACACTTAAGTAAGTTTTCATGTATCAACTCCTTGCTCTTTGAGAATGTATGGCTAGCATCTTTCTTTGACTTTGGAATTGGACACTGTATAGAAATAAGAAGATAATATTTTCCCATTTATCTTCCTCCAGAACAATCTCTTAGCATTGCTATATGCTATTCTCATAAGCTGCTTGTCTTATATATCAAAATGTACATATATTCATACTTACATTATCTGTAATTATTTCTAGTGTTTTTATTGAGAGTGGGGATGGAAGGTATTTCTTTGGTATATTGTTACCTTGTTTCCAGAACAAAATTGACACAGTTTACCATCTATGCTGATTTGCTACGATACATTGAAGGTATTGGGTTTTAGTAAATAAATCCCTTCTTCCACTTCTGAGTTTGAAACAATTGAGAGAATCACGTAAGAGGCAGATCAATGGAGATCCACATTTTTCCTTCATGACTAATAAGTGAAAGGGTAGTCCTAAAACACAGCTAGATGGGTTTGCTAAGATCTCTCTTATGAATTAAGTAGCCAAGACTGCTAGCCCTAATATCCAATCCCTCTTTTTCCTTAGTAATAAAATTCCCAGGTGTTAGTGAGACACATAGTCATCCATAATAAAGACCATGTTTCCTAGCTTCCTTCACAGCTAAATATGGCCATATGATTAGGTCCTGTCCAATGCAATTTGATGGTGTGTGTAACTGCCAGATAGCCCTTAAAGGGAAATTTTTCCTTATCCCTTTCCTTCTTTCTGCTGAGTGGAATGTGGTGTGATGACTGGAACCCAATAAGCCATCTTGCCCCACTGAGTTTTAACTACATGTTGACAATGATGGAACAATAGGACAAAAAAAGCTGGTCTTCTGATGGCCATTGCGATTATTAATTTTATATTTCAATTTGACTAGACCACAGAGTACCCAAACACTTGGCTAAACATTATTTCTGGGGGTGTCTGTGAGGATGTTTCTGGAAGAGATTAGCATTTGAATTGGTGGACTCAATAAAGCATCTTGCCCTCCCAAATATAGGTGGACATCTTCCAATCTGTTGAGGGCCTAAAGAGAATAAAAAGGCAGAGGAAGGGAGAATCTGATCTCTCAGCCTGACTGCACAGCTGGAACATCAGTCTTCTCCTGTACTCAAACTCCAACCAGGACTGTATCATTGGCTTCTTTAGTTCTCAGACTATCCCACTGGCTTCCCTATGTCTCCAGCCTACAAGTGACAGACCATGAGACTTCTAAGCCAATTCTCTCCGTGTCTGTCTCTGTCACTATCTCTGTCTTTCTGTTTCTTTGGAGAGCCCTGACTACAACAGATTTTAGTTCTGAGAATTGTCCAGAAGGTGAGCCTATTGATAAAGACCTAATATTTTTAAGCTTTTGAATGCAAATGAGTCATCATCCAAGATGCTAATTGGCTGACGCCAGTTCTCTTTGATGACATAAGATAGCTAAAAGTGGATCTGAAAGGCAGAACATTCAGCTAAAGAGTTTTGTTCTTGAGTGTTAACATCTCATGGAGTTTGCCTTGCTAAATTTTAGATTACCCTGGGACCTGTCATCCCTTCTTTATTTTCCATTTCTCACTTTCGAAATGGGAATGTCTATCCTATGCCTCTAGGTATTCATGTATTTGAAGCACATAACTTGTTTGGCTTCACATGTTCACAGCTGGTGAGGCATTTTGCCTCAAGAAGAATCATATCTTAAGTCTTACTGATTTCTGATTTAGATGATATTTAGATAAGACTTTGGACTTCAGACTTTAGAGCTGATGCTAAAATGAGTTAAGACCTTGGAGCTTCGAGGGTGGAATTAATGTATTTGCATGTGAGAAGTACATGGATTTTGGAGGGCCAGGGGCAGAATGCTATGGACCAAATATGTCCTCCCAAAATTTACATGTTGAGGCCCTAGTCTCCAAAGAGATGGTATTGGAGATGGTAATCAGATCATGATGGTGGAGCCATCATGAATGGGATTAGTGCCCTTATTAAAAAAAAAAAAAGACAAGAGAGAGATGATCTTTTGTCTGTCATGTGAGACCACAATGAAAAGACAGCAGTCTGAAAACCAGGAAGAGGGCCTTCACTTGAAATTCAATTGGCTGGCACCTTGGTCTTTGACTCCTATCCTCCAGACCTGTGAGAAAGAAATTTCTGTTGTTTAAGCCACTAGCCTGTGGTATTTTGTTATAGCAGTTTGAGCTAAGATAGTAATAACGTGCCATTGTGGTCCTGAACTACCTACCTCTGGATTTCATTTACACAAGGTAAAAGATAAACTTCTGTGTGACTTAAACTCTAGTCATTTTGGGTTTTCTTTCATTTGCAGTCAAATGTGATATTAAATAATAGTTATTTAAGAAGCTAAAAAACACCTTTAAGATCACCAGCCCAATAATCTTCATTTTGTTGATGTGAACCAGAGTGGTTAAGAGATTTTTCAAAAGTTGGTAACAGGGTTCCTGTGGGTCCATTAAACTAACCAGGACCAGAGCTTCAATCCCTCAAAGGTCTGTGCCTGTGCCTTTCTCCTGGGACTTTGATAAATTGGGAGGAAAAGAGGAGCAATACATATGGAAGAGAAAGACACGAACAAAGGCTAAAAAATAGAATTGCCAACACATTCTGCAGACAGTAAGTAGACCATTGTGGTTACTACAGTGGGTGAGTTACGGTGTTAAGAAGTAGGATGAGCAGGGCCATTTATATGCATTTTTAAATGCCAGGGAAGTGTTGTGAATTCATCTTTTTTCAAAGAAGGAGCCATGAGGATTTTGAAGCTGGTTTATTGTTATGTGACCCTAGACCAGGCACCACGCAAATTATGTGTCATGAGACTGTGAGTTCCTCAAAGGCAGGAGGGCTTAGCTAAAGCATCTCCCCAGTGATTTGCAAGACAAAGCTCAAGTACCTTAGCATGCCCGCCAGACACATCTCCTAACATTCTCCTCCATGATTTCAGGCTCCAGAAATACTAAGGTGTTTTCAGGATGCAGCATCTGACAATTCCATGTTTTAGTGGATTAAAGCAAAACTTATTTCTCCAGCATGCTGCATGCCAGTTGCAAGTGAGCAAAACGATTCTGATCATCACCATGGTTCAGCCCTCCAGACTGATGGAGGCTCGATCCCAAAACAAGCTCCAGGTTGGCAGAGGCAGGGAAGACAGTACAGTGAACCAGGCACTGAGTCCTAAAGCTGCTGCCCAGAGGTAACACACCCTTCATTCACCTTTCATTGGCCAAAAATTCACATAGCCAAGACTGCCTCCGTGGAGTGCCAAGTACATCCTCCCTAGGGAAGAGAAACAGTTTACTGTAGCCCGCACGCCTCACCTTGCTATCTCTGCCCCTGCCAAGCTGGTGTCCTGTGCTCCCGTAGTACCCCAAGCACACCTGTGTTCCTCCTCCTCCTCACTGCTCACTGTGCCGGACACCAGGCTAGGCTTTTCCCACCCTTTCTCTTATTCAATCCTCACAAGTGACTCTGCCGAGTCAGTGCTATTATGAACCTCACTTTACAGAGGAAGAGGTTGAGGTGGAGATGTGGACAGCTAGCTGTTTGTTTCCTGCTTCTGTCTGTGTTTCTCTAACCCTGTGGTGACCCATTCTGATTTCTGCCTCTACCAGCCTTCCTTGTTTGTCTCCTCCACAGCTTCCAGAGATGGCAGTGGCTTTGGAAATCCCAGAGGTGGGACCACCTGCAATACCTCTGGCCAGGGATAGGAAACTGGGAACAAAGACAAGGTGCTCTGGGAACACAGAATTGAGTAACTCTGTTGATGAAGAGGAACAGGAAGGCAGTGGCCTGGCAAACCCGTCAGGTCCAGTTTGCTGGTAGAATGGCCTGTGTGACGTGTGGCAGGCCTAGGAAGGGACAGGTGTTGCTTATGCGCTCTTATTAGAGAGACACTTTTTATCTGCTCTCTCTGTAGTTCAGAATCTGGGCTCCACATGTAGTGATGATGATGATGACAGCAAACATTATATTGTATGCTCAGATGGTAGATGGCATGTAATGATACTGCTCAGCGTTATTTTAGGTTCTCTCTCTCTAAACATATTTAAGTGTCACAATACTCTTGGGAGGGGAGACTATGATTATCCTCAATTTGCAGATGATGAAAATGAATCAGGGAAGTTAAGTGATCTGCCCAAGGTCACATAGCTACTGAGTAGCAGAGACTGGGCTTAATCCCAGGCAGTCTGTCTTGAGGGTTTGTGTTCTTTCCTCTGTAATTTTCACGCGAGTGCTTTCTATGGGCTGAGTTCCAAGTGTCTTACATGTATTAACTCATTTGCCCTATGCAACAAGCAATTTTTGATGTGTGCACCCTTTTTATTCTCAGTTGACACATAGAAAGTTGAGGCGCAGACAGGTTAGGTAATTCGTCCAAGCTCGCACAGAGGTACTTAGCAGAGCTGGGGTTTAAATCCAGGGAATCAGACCCCAGACCTAGCGTTGTCAGCTACTGTGCCACACTATCCCAATGTTTGTTTAGCTATAGCCTACTGGACACAGAGTTCTCTATATTGAGACCAGATGGGTTTGAGTATAGATTTAACAAAGACAGCACTGACAGATCTATCCTGTGGAATAAGCTCTCTACAGTTCAGTGAGTAGTTAAGCATGTATGTATCCATAATTAATACATAAGACTCAAATTCCAGTGTTATGTCAGTTCCTCTTTGCTAAGAATTTGGTAAAACTTTAATTTGATAGGGCTATGAAAATCGCCTCTGTTCTGGTTCTGATTAGATGCTATTCTGTGTCCCATGATGACCCATATCCACACTTATCTATGTAGTTTTGTTTGTTCTTTTATTCATGCATTCATTGGTCCATTCAATAAATATCTATTGAACCCTACTAAGGGCCAAGCATTCTTGTAGGTACTCAGTCTATAGAATTGAGTAAAGCAGTTAGATGCCTGCCCTGTCTACACTTTAATGGAAAGAGTCAGATAATAAACAAATAAATAAGTGATAAGTCCTAGGGAGAAAAACAAAGCAGGGAAGGGAGAGATGAAATTCTAAGGGGAAGGGGAGTTGCTTATTTAGGCTGGGAAGCTATAGACAGTCTTTTATTTGTTTATTTATTTATTTTTGAGGTGGGGAGACAGCATGAGCAGGGGAGGGCAGAGAGGGCGAGAGGGAGAAAGAGAATCCCAAGCAGGTTCCACACTGTCAGCACGGAGCCTGATGCAGCGCTCGATCCCATGAACTGTGAGATCATGACCTGAGCTGAAATCAAGAGTCAGATGCTTAATGGCCTGAGTCACTCAGGTGCCCTGAGAGAGTCTTAATAGAGATTCCTGGAGAAGGTGAGGAAGTGAGCTGTGTAGATATAGGTTGAAAATGTAGATCCAGGATAACAGTAAGTACAAAAACCCAGAGGCAGGAGCGTGTGTGATAGGTTTGAAGAGCCACAAGGAGGTCAGTGTGGTTGGAGCAGTGAGGGAGGCAAAGAATGCCCAGGGAGGATGGAAGGGAAGTGAGGGTAGAAGAATCATTCATGACCTCACAGGCCATTATGAGGCCTCTGGATCTCATTTTGAGTGAGAAAGGGCGCCTCTGGGGGGCATTGATCAGCCAAGTCACAATCTATGAGTGGCATTTAGGCCACAGAGCACAGGAAAACCAAACGCTCACCAAGAGGTGGTGGTTAAATAAATTATAGCACAGTCAAACCACGGATTAAGCCATGATGAAGATTGACTTAGAGCTTGCCTCTTGATTTGGAGGGAATCCCATGAGGAAATGTTGAGCGAGAAAGCCAAAATGCAGAAAAGCATGTATGACACCCCATGTTTATAAGGGCTTTCACGAGTTTCCATATGCAATATGAACATGAATTTAATTGTCATGATTACATAGGCATGGAGAAAATCATGGAAAGACACACCAGATAGTGCACAGGGGCTACATAGTTATGAGAGGGTAAGTTTGCAAGGGTTGGGGAGAGAAGAAGAAGGGAGATGCTAAATTAAAAAAACAAACAAACAGTATGTCTGAATTGATCACATTCAAGCATTTATGGAAAAAAACTGTATGTGTGTATGTGTGTGTGTGTGTACACATACATTTGTGGATATACAGTGTGTTATGTATATGTTATATATATGAAGCAATTTTAATATAAATATGGTATCAATCCTATGACACAAGCATGACTACTCACTTTCACACAGGGAAACAGAGACTCGGTGAGTTCCATGGCTGCCCAGGGCCACACAGTCATGCAGCAACTGTATGGGAGTGTTTATGTTCCTAGAATTCTAACTCTACAGCCTACATTTCTTCTTCTTTCCCACATTATTCATTCCTATGCCTTATTTCCTCCTCCTAAAGGGGAGTAACTTTCCTTAGCAAAAATGGAAAGAGAAATCATCCACAGGATTTTCCATGAAGAGAAAACAGATTTCCTGAAACTTTTAAACTTTGGAAAAACACTTCAGTCCCAAAATCAGATCTGCAGGGACTCTTGCATTCATGAATGGGGTGTCTGCACCATGTAGAAGAGTATCATTGGTGACATAACTGCCCCCCACCCCACCGACTCCGTGGCAAACAAAAGAAGGTGAACTGGAATCTCTTTACACTGGAAAAGACAAGTTGCCCATTTGGAAGGGAAACCAAAGGAAAAGCAAAATAAAACAAAAGAGAAAAATATAGTTGTTGGTGAGATTGTGCAGAAATGAGGAACCCTTGTGCACGGCTGATGGGAATATAAAATGGCACAGCCTCTGTGGAAAAGAGTATGGTGGTTCCTCAAAAAACTTAACATAGAATTGTGATATGATCCAGCAACTCCACTTCTGGGTATATAACAAAAGAATTAAAAGCAGGGTCTTGAAGAGATATCTGTACACTCATTTTATAGTGGCATTATTCACAATAGCCAAGCATCTATCGTCAGATAAATGGATAAACACAATGTGGTCTATACATACAATGGAATACTATCCAGCCTTAAAAAAGGAAGGAAATTCTGATACATGTTACACCATGGATGAGCCATGAAGATATTATGCTAGACGAAATAAACCAAACATACAAAAGAACAAATATTTTATGATTCCACTTGTGTGAGATTCCCACAGGAATCAAATTCATAGGTAGAATAGTGGTTGCCAGGGGCTGGGGAGCAGAAGAAATGGAGAGATAGTCTTTAACGGGTACAGAATTTCAGTTTGGGATGACAAAAAAGTTCTGGAGATGGATCATAGTGATGGATATACCACCACAGTGTGAATGTACCGAATGCCACCGAACTGTGACGTTAAAATGGCTAAAATGATGGATTTAATGTTGTGAGTATTTTTTGACAATTAGAAGAATATAAAAAGAAGAAAGGAAGCCTCATGTGACTGAAAATCCACCATTCACAACATCCCATGATTATTGTATTAGGGAGAACTTGCCCGAGCCTATGGCTGCCCCTCTTGGAATCCTTTATAAAATGGGACCAGTGCTTTTGTGCTCCACCTTTCACAGTGTCAATTAGCTGGCAGTGACCCTGGTGTTCCTTGCCCTGTTCTGCTCTCACAAGCTGTGTACGCCCAGATGTGGAGGCTCCTAGGGGAAGACAGATGGCGGCGGCCATCCATCACAGAGACAAGACCATGAAGATGGCGTTCCTGTGAAGTATCACCTTCACAGGGAACCTGATGGAACTGGGAATATGCTAGAAGCAGGTTCTGGCAGCACAGAGGGGTGTGGAACTCAGATGGGAATAGAGGTAATAAACATACTGGAATTACCAAAGGCTGTCCAAGACTCTACTTCAGTGCCTGCTGTATTTAACCTTCTTTCTCACTTCCTGCCTTCCCCCATTAAGCCTGCTTTGATAAACATTTCTCCCCAAGGAGGCGAGAAATTCATTTCGCTTGGCTGAAGACAGCAGGATGTCACAAAAGCCTTAGCTGTGGTTATCTGCCAACAGGATTGAAGACTGCAGTCTTCCTTTAGGAGAAACCCCTCCTTGTTTCCATTTCAAGTACCTTGTTGTGTATGGAGCATCCTGTTTCTCATTCTCCTTTCTCCTCAACCAGCCCCTTGCATCGTGTTCCTCAAAAGGAAAGGATGTTCTGCATCAGACATGTGTGAGCGCCTAACAGACACCTGTCATCATAGACCATACTTTTCAAACCAGGTATCAGCTGCCAATGCATAAAAATGTCTCCATGGAGAACCGTCCTCAGTCAGAGCAGCCAGGGAAGGAGAGGAGTTGGTGCCTGAAGAGCCAGAACACTTTGGCTGATGGGAGGAGAGAGTAGTAGCAAATCCAGAACTCAGTTCTACCCCTGGGGAATGTGTGGCTGGAAAGAAGCTACTGCTTAACTTATAGGGACAAAGGCTTAACTGTGAGCAAGGGTGGCTGGAAAAAGAAGTGCTTCTGAGTGTAATGGAGTATTTATAGCTACAGCTGTTCAGTCCTTGACTGCACAGTCTCCCAGCCTCAACTTTGCCTGGACTCTAAAGATACATTGTAAGGCTTTTGACTCCTGCCCCCGCCCCCGGCCCGGGCCTGGCTCCCTAGTGTTTCTGATCTGTAAATGTGAAGCTGAGGCCTGAGCCTGCTCTGCCCGTGAGGTCCCAACCGTGTCTGTCTTGCTCACTCTCATCCCTCTCTCTTGCACCATCAATTCCTTGGTCATGAGCCAGCTTGCCTGTGTTCATATCCCACATGCCTAGACCTGAAGGTTGGCCAAGGGACAACACTTTGGGTACACCCCAAGGCCCTCATAGTGCTGGGCAGAGGGGTGCCCACTCTGCTCCATGGTCAGGGAGCCTACTGAAGTCCGTCTCCTGCTGCTTTCTCTGGCTGGTTTCGTTAATTCATCCCACATGTTTCCTTGCTGGCTGGTGAAAGAAAACTCCAGTGTCAGCTTGTGCCTGCGACCAAGTCAGAGCGCGGCTTCCCCTGACATCTCTGTGATCCTGGGCAGATGCATTTTCAGGGCAGGGCAGCATGACCACCGGTCCACAGAAAGTCTATGTCAGAGGGAAGCACACGCATGGGCTGAGGGGCTCAGCAGGCACCTCTCAAGGACACTCTGGTGTTAAACCTTCCAGCGTTAGAGGCAGGAATGGCCTAGCCTTGTCAGCTACCTGTGGCAGCCTGGGCCCTCACTTTTGCTTGCTGTTTTGCAATTGTGAATACAGATTTCCTTAATAAAACTTATCAAGTGTAAGTACAAACTTACACACACTGCTATCTGCTATTGCTTCTTAGACAATCTTACAAATGGGTGCAGGATATTCTCACTCTCATTTACCAATGAGGAAACGGACTCACAGATATCAGCTAGCTTGGTTAGAGTCACCCAGCAGGGAAGCAGTGAGGCCTTGAACGTTGAACTCGCTGGTGGTGGAGATTGTGCAGGATACTGCAGGATGTGGGTTGATTTTGCAGAGCCAGAGAAGAGGATGGTAGAGGAAGGGCAGGAAAAGAGCCCTGAATTTAATCAATCCCTTTTCTCATCTGGAAAACAAGGGGCTTGGTGAATCCCAAGTTCACTTAATAGTCTTTGCTTTATTCATTCATTCATTCATTCATTCATTCATCTATTTATTTTGCTTGCTTACTTTCTCTCCAATGTGAACCCACTTCTGTTTTGTGTTTCCTTAGAGGTTTTTAACACTCAAGTGCATTTGTCTTCCCTCCCAGCACCAGGCCTGGGCAGGGCTGTCCTGATGGCAGGGTGAACAAATACGGTACTATAAGATGTAGTATAGGTAGTAGAGGATGGCAGTGTAGGGTCTCTGCCCTGGCTCTTGCCTCTGTCTGTCCTTGCCTCATCATGCACAAGCTCCCGTGGAAGTTTCAAAGCCCAATGCAGTTGTCACCACCACAGAGAAGCCTTCCTTACTATGACCCTGTGCTCTAGTTCCCCCTAAATAAAATTCATCCCCCTGCTCTGGTACTTTGTATCTACTTTTGTAGCTGTGATGTCTTGGCCCATTGCTTGTTTACACATCTGTCTTCTTTACAGATATATGGATGTCCTGGAAGAAAGGGAGGAAGGAAAGGAAAGAAGGAAAGGAAAGGAAAAGAAAAGAAAAGAAAGGAAAGGAAAGGAAAGGAAAGGAAAGGAAAGGAAAGGAAAGGAAAGGAGGAATGGAGGAAGGGAGGGAGGAAGGGAGGAAGGAAGCAAGCAAGCAAGCAAGGGAGGGAGGGAGATATCAAATTAGTTGGCTCTTTTCTGTAGTTGTACACTTACAGGAAACCTTCAAAGTGCATGTGACAGTCAGCAGGGTTGCAATACTGTCTGATGAGGTTTTGCTGAGCTTAACAGTCACACACACACACACACACACACACACACACACACACACAGCCACAGCTTCACCTTCGAGCAACACAATTAATTTTAATAGGCCCCTTTTCCCTTCCCTTCAAACTTAAAGAAATTTCATGAATTATGCTTTAATTTCTCTTTAGCAAAACTCATGGGTGACATTTGAAGTATTCAGATCCACTTATATATCTATGGCTATCACTCTTCTGTATTTATTTCTTTCTCTGGGAAGCTTTACTTTTTATTCATAAAAATGTGTGTGTGTATAACATCAAGCAATAATGAATTTTTAAAGCTGATTTATTAAAGCATCAAGCATCTTTGAAACTTTTCCCTCATTACTTATAATGAGGGAAGTTATGGTCAAAAACAGTAAGAGAAATAAAGTCCATAGGATTAGAAATAGTGTTAGCTATAGGTACATCTGCTCATTCCTATAAGTCATGTCTTCAGGCTCAAATACACAAATACACAATAATTAGAAGGTATGATAAAGATAGGGAAGACTACTCTGAGATCAAAAGGATATGAAGAACAAGAGGAAGAGAGTTTAGGATAGCAGGAACAGCATGTGCAAAGGGCCTGAGGTGTAAAAACATTTTAGTGTGTTCTAGAACTTGGCAGAAGTCCAATAAGGTTGTAACCAAATGAGAAAAGCAGAGGAGGGGCCAGACCACAACCTTGTGCGCTAGAGTGAAGCAACTGAATTTCATCCAAAGTTCAGTGGAAAGCCACTGAAGGTTCTAAGCCAAGGATTCTATACGTTAAGAAGAGTGTGGTCAATTCTATATGTTAAGAAGTTCCATGCAGAGTGGAAGAGACAGGCAAGACAGCATTTAAAGGGCCTGTTAGGAGACTAAAATGAGAATCCAAAGGAATGTTAACAAGGACCTAGAAAGACTAATGCTAGTAATTACAACTCACAGCTCTGTGCCCTATTCTGAGTGCTTTATAGACATTGACAAATTTAATCCTTATAACTCTCCTGTGTAATCAGTTCTACTTACTACCTCTATTTTACAGATAAGGACTTGCCAAGGCCACACACCCCTTGGTAGGTGTATAGCAAGGATTTTAATCCAGGTAGTTTGGCTCACAACTCAGGAATGAACAGTGATGTGAGAGAGGAGAGGATAGCAGGTTGGAAGGAGAATTGGCCCTGTGTGGTGAGTTAGTGGTGAGAGGGTGGCAGTCATAAAGGAGACAGAAGAATCAGATCCTGAAGGTCATGACTTGGGTACTGGTATAAATGGTGCTGGGGAAAGCAAGGGTCTATCTTTTGTCTCAGCTGCACACAGGACAGCAACTTAGAATAGCCTGCCTTGCCACTTGTGTGGCATTAAAAGAGCCCCCTTGTAATCCTGTCTCCCAGTTGGATCTGCACAGACTGAGGCTTCTCAGCCAGGGTTGGCACACATTTGTAAAATGTGAATATTTCACTGGAATGTCATGGGGATTATGATCCTGCCCTTCCGACCTCCCAGGAATTTTGTGACCATCAAATGAGAAAATGAGAGGCAGCTCAGCTGAGTGGGAAGTCAGAGCCTGGTGCTGAAGTTTTCTCCCTGTCTTGGGGGAACCTTTGGGGGAAATCAGCTAATGCCACCAAGCCTCAGTTTCCCCACTGGTAAAATGGGAATCATTCCTCCCTGGATGTTGTTGGAAGAATGTACTTTGAAAATGGTTGGGCTCTCTACAAATACAGTTGTTGCTATGGTCATGAAAACTACATGTCGGTGGGACAATGGACTCTACACAAAGCATATTGTCCAGGTAAATAATTTCCATTGATAAACACAGATAAATGTTGAGCAAAAGCAATATAATGACTGAAATTTTCAAATGATATCCTGAAGTGACTAAACTTTAAGCCTTGAGGAGAGATAGAATATGTTGAGTGGTCTCAGTCTTAAATATCTTTCTGGCATCTCCAGCCAGGAATTCATTCATTTCACAAGCTTTTTTTTTTTTTTTTTTTTTTTAAAGCAACCAGCCAAGGCACAGGAGTGAACTATTCAGAAACATTCCTGGGCTTCAATGTGGTTGCATTCTACTGAAGGAAGACAGGCAGTGAGCAAACAACCAGATAAACAAGTTCTCCAATTTCAGATGGTGTTAAGTACTATGAAAGATACAACCAAGGTGATGAAGAGAGAGACTTGGGGAACAGGGGCTGCCAGCTACTTTTACATGGGCAGCCAGAGCAAGAGGGAGGAAGCAATAGGCATATCCAGGAGGAGAAGCTCCTGGGCATAGAGATTCTAGAGTGCCGAGACCCTTTAGCTAGGAACCGATCTGCCCTAGCCAATAAACAAAAAGGCCCATGTTTCTGTAGTGTTGTGAGTGATGATAAATGAGACTGAAGTGATCACATCATGCAGACCAGGTCATACAGGACATGGTAGAGTTTGGCTTGATTCCAAGTACAATAAGAAGCCACTGGAAGATTGAAGCAGGAGGATGACATCATCTGACTTAAGCTTCTCAAAGAGCCCTCTTGCCACTGGCTGGAGATAGGGTTGAGGTGGGGCAAGCGTGACAGGGCAAGACCAGTCAGGGGACAGTCAGCCAGGCCAGAGGTGGTAAAGGAGTAGAGAGAAGTTTGGGACATTTTTAGGACAGAAGCAAAAGGTCTTGCTAATGGCTTAAACATGGGTAATGAGAGAGTGGAGACCTGAGAAAGATGCCCAGGTTTTAACCAGATACAAGGAAGCTCTTGCATCAGTCTCTTTGCTCCCGATTCTCATTAAGTATACATTCTTCTGTGAGATTGCAGTCAACCAGGAGCTTTTATGTGGCCACACCCAGAATTGTTCAGTCATCAAAGTGAGCAAGGCCTACTCAGAACAAGAGCTTAGGAAACTGGGAATGGACCAAAGCAATGGGAAAACTTGTGGGGTGGCAGTGGGAAGAATGTCTTAGCTTCTTTTCTTCTGGTCTTTTCATTGAACTTATCATTGACTGCTCCTCTCTTCTGAAATTCCTCTTCATTTCTGTGAGCAAAGCCAGAAGAACAGAGAAAAGCCCTCAAATGTTGATCCTCACATCCATTTCAAACCTGGTTGATATTTCTCTTCCCATGTCATTTCTGAGATTATCCCATGGTGCTGGGCCATGGAGGGGCAGAAAATGGAAGATGACTAGAGACATATTAGGGGAGATGGGACAGGAAGTCAGAATTTACACTAAAGAAGGAGCTGGGTTGCTGTGGAATTTGCTTCTTGTGTGCCTCTACCAACCTCACATACCAGGTTTGAGGTCCCTTCTGCATCCACAGTGGATGACCAAATTGAAAGAAAGACATACACCTGGACTCCAGAGTTTCATCTCTACAGCCTTGCAGCCCTGCCCCAAGTTAACCCTGAAACAAGAAAACAGGCTTAGTGGAGCTTTTATTACAAGGTTTCATAATCTCCTATTTGACAGCAGCTGGTGGTACAAAGTGTGGAGTCTACTGGATCTGATTGTTTAACAGATGGTTCTGTTTTCAAATTTACTCCAAATGTTCAGATGCTTTTTCACTATATTCATATTTCCCATCTGATACTACCCCCTGGGGCTGAGCTTTAATCTGGGTTATAGTTTGTAAGTTTTTAAAATTTTCTTTTAATCTCCCAACAGAAAGAGAATTCCCAAACACCAGAGGCATCCACAGGGGCCGGGTAATGACTGCACATGAATACAAGAGGATTATTCTCTGAGGCAAGTCTTGCCTCACTCAAACCTCTTGCCAGAGGTAGACTCAGATATGCCCTATTTGGAGACGCCTCAAAACCAGGCTCAAATGACCTTGAGATGGGAACAGTGTGTTCCTTTCCTTGGGCAGTACATGTTAGCACATCAAAATTCTTAGTGGCAAATTAAAACTCCTTTAGCTGAGAATAAAGGCGACGAAGCAACTGTGTTACTGGCCCATCATGTGTCTCTAATTGTGTCACCTCGCTCCTCAGTAGGCTTTTACGTTCATTATTTCCAGGTCCTTTTCCCACTGCTTCACATTAATGGTCTCCTTATTCTTTCTCTTCACTCCAGCTGCCTACAGCTGTCAGCCACCCACTCCAGTTTTGCCTTTCTAGTGTTTTCATCTTCCTGCCAGCATTATGAGATTTAATTTACAACAACAACAACAACAAATGTTCCCTGAGCCTCCTTTTCTTGACGAATTTCTGGTTTCCTCCACCATTTAGGATCTTCCCCAGTTCTCTGGGCACCTGCTCCTAGAGATGTCCTTTTAAAATGTTGCCTTTTTTCTACCCAAGTGCATGTTCCTAGGGGGCACAAGAGAGAGCAAAAGCTTTGGAAGGCAGGATGTGCTCAGGAGCTACGTGGTGCTAGGTAGAGAGTATTCTGGTTTGGAGAACTGGTTCTGAGTCATTGTGTGACTCCTCTAGGGACCACTATTCACATAGAAAATCAAGTGGATGGTGACTTCCGCAGCTCTAAGATAATGAGGCTGATGCCCCCCTGGAGTTGTGCAAAACAATGGCCTTCCCGCCAATTTGCTGTGAGTCTTGGGGCCGATTATTTCATGTCTCTGGGATTCTATTTTCTCACTGACAAGAAAGATTTGTAGGTAATGATACTAAGATCATTGCTGCCATTGTTTTTAAGACCATTGTAAGAAAAAGACCCGCCCACTGTTCTCTGTGTGTGTGTACCTCTTCTATGAATATTGGTCAGAGGTAGCTACATAATTTGTGGGGCCCAGAATGAAAATGTGGGGCAGGGCTTCTTAATGAGACATTTGAGAATTATGAGGCAGTGACTATAGAACATTAAAACAAGCCTGGGGCCATTCTGAGGGTGAGACATTGTGTGACTGCCCAGTTACCTGTCACCAAGCTGTCCCTGATGCTGCCACTACCATGTGACCATGATTAGTCTACTGGGTAAAGTCATGCCCACTCGAGACGGACAGTTTTCTCAGAAAGGAGAGATTTCCTGTGTCAATCAAATGAATACTAGATGGATCCTTAGATAGAAAACCAGAAAAAAAAGGGCCCTATGCATCTTTGTCCTAGTTGAGGTCCCTTGGGTTCCTTGTCAAGGATGGTGCTGCCCGATGGTGGTGGTTTCCACATGACATTCGCCACATCAAGCCAGGCCCGAAGCTTGGATAAAATCAGGTCTATGACCATTGAAGGCAGGTAAAATTTCAAAGTAGATTCTGTAATGTTATATTACTCTCCAGGTTTATTACAGAGACAGAGAAAGGGGGATTCAGCAGAATTATTCTTAGAAATGCACTGTATCTATGTGGAAAGAGTTCTTTGATAAGTTTCTAGGTCTGGAGGGTGAGATTCCAAGGGTATATTTAAATATCGCAGGATGGTTCCTAAATTGCTAAGATGATGAAAGAAGCTTATGTGGCTCCTGATGGGGTGGAAGTCTGAGAGATCACAACAAGGAAGAAGATACGAGAGATGAGTGGAGACTGGACACTGCTAAGGAGAAGGGCAAGAGAGAGATGCCTGCTGGCCCCAACATGGGTAGGGGGCTTTGGGATAACAAATGGTTAAGAAGGGATTTTTCCTCTGTTTAGTCCACGTGATCTAAGTCCCCACTTCCCCTGGGCTCCTATGTAGAATCTTTAGGAGTCTGGATTCCGGATTGCATGGTGCTGTGTTGAGTGTACCCTGAGTATGCCCAAGTGTGCAATGCTTTCTTGGGAATGTGAACAGACGCTGATTTCCAAGTATTGTTCAATTCAGTGTAAAGGCAGAAGCAGCAGCTGTGAGCAGGATACCCAGGGCAGAAGGGTCCTGAGGCTATAAGGTCCTGACAAGCTTCTGGACATTCCCAGACCTTGGTAATTGGTGATGGAGGAAGGGGTGTAGCAGTCGGTTTAAAGGAATTTCTTCTAGGACAAAGGCATAGAAAGGACTTCAGCTTACATCTGCATTTTCTTTCCTTTTGTTATTCCTGAGCCTTTAGAAAAGTCTTGTTTAAACATTCCAGCGTGGTCTCAAGCTGTAGTACAGACTATGAAGGGAAGGCTCATGTGTCCACACTTGGACCAGAAAGTGAAACAGGGAAGAAGCACCCCCTCCACCTCCTATGCTAACACAGTAATGGCAATTTTTCTTAGTGAAAGATGTTCATGGTGATGGTGAATTTGGGGGACAAGGTTGGTGGTTATATGATCCAACTTCCCTACCCCTACTCGAATGTGAAGATTTTCTCTTTATTCACTGGCATCCTTGAAGCATCTACAGTTTTATTTTATTTTTAAAAAGACACCTAATGTCCTTGGATGCATCTGTTGTAAATTCATCTACTTCACATGTTTGCCATTTGGGAATCATAATAAGGGCTATATATCTGTGCAGTTATATTTCTAAGCATTCTGGAATTTCATGAATCTTAAATCATACTATGATACATGTCTATGGAAGCTTCCCCCTAAAATAGAAATGCTGTTATAGATTCTACAGCATTAATATTTTTAAAAGTTGATAAATGAGTAGAAGTGCAATTTAGTCATTAAAATTTAACATATTCTGCTCATGCCTCTTATCTATCCAGTTATGTTCTCAGAACTAATTTTCACATTGTATTTAATGTGTGCTTTATTGATAGCTTCTTCGATCTGTATAAGAAGATAATGCAGGGAGCAAAATGAATGGGATTTTTGGTGTAGGGAAAAGTACCTTTCCTAATAAGTCACTTCTTAAAAATAGTATTTCAGTCAAGGTTCTCTGGCTGCAGGGAACAGAAAGTCACAGTTCACATATAGTTCAAACTAGTTCCAATATAAGGAGAAATGTTATGGATCTCCAAGGACAGAAAGTGAGTAGAATCATCTTACCTGGACATTTGAACAGAGAGTCACAAACTAAGACAAGACCCCTATGATAATTGTAATTCCTTTCATCTCTCCTTAGGGTGGATGAAAACTACCTTTCAATTTCCTGCCTTAGTCCATTTATGTTCTTCTCTCAACCCTGGGCTCCTAGATAACACCATGTGTCTGGTGTTTTGTGGCTAACAACAACATTGTAGGTCTAAATTATCTATGTGATGGGTGCTGAGGAGTCCACTGTGCTATGCAATCAGATCAGTAGTGTTCAGATTTGCTCTGGAGGTTTTATTTGGGGGTGCTGGAAGCAGCTCTGAAGATGTACATCTTTGGAAGTAGAGGAGATTTATCAGTTCTTGGGGGAAGATAATGCAGGAGATGCTGAATGAACCCAATTGTCATCTAGCTAAGACTGAACAGAGAAGAAATTGGAGGAGAGAGGAATTTTGATGTTATGTATTTAGCTTTTTGTACTTTGAGCTTTAAAAAGGCACTCTGTTTGGGGTTTAACTTTTGGGCCTTCATTTCACTGGGAATTGAACAATTAGAGGGAGTT
Organism: Acinonyx jubatus; assembly: GCF_027475565.1. Lineage (NCBI taxonomy): Eukaryota > Metazoa > Chordata > Mammalia > Carnivora > Felidae > Acinonyx > Acinonyx jubatus. Next base: position 120,515,730 of record NC_069387.1, read on the forward strand.
TCTGTTATGTGACTTTGGAATAGTCTTCATTGTATTAGTTGAGTTTATTGTATAACCTCTGGCAAGCTCTATCAGACGATGTGGCTGGGCATGATTGGAGATGGGAAATAGAATAGAGAGTGATTCTTTAGCTTATGAGAAAATTGGTCCTGAAGGTAATAAATGTCCTTGTCCAACCCAGAGACATCTGAGGCTATAGTTGAATGGCTCACTTCAGAGATCCAGGAGAACATATTAACAGTGGTAGGAATGCAGAAGTAAGGAAGATCAAATGTCCCAGTTTACCCGGGACTAAAGGGGTTCCTGGGGACATAGGGGTTTTAGTGCTAAAATCATAGACGTCCCAGGTAAATTAGCAGGATTGATCAACCTGGCTAAAGGATGGAGAAGACTGGATCTGAAATACGGCTGGGCTTTTGCCTGGGATGGTCATTATGATGAAGATGGGAAGGAGACAGCCTCCTGTGGTTGTCCCTAGCCGTGCCTCCTTGTGTCATGGTGGCCTCATAGTGGTTGGACTTCTGATACAGTGGCTGGGTTTTGAAGGAGGGAAAACAGGAGCTTCTAGTCATCCTAGAACCTAGGCTTAAAAGTTCAAAAACGTTATTTCTACCACTGCTTTTGGTCAAAGCAGAGACAAAGCCAGTTTAAATTCAAGAGGAGAGGAAAAAGTTCCCAACTCTTGATAGATGCAGCAGCATGCACATGCAACAAGGAGAGAAAGTAGTGATGGCAAGCTTTGGAGACTATCTGCTACAAACATCATTTTATAAATTATGAGGCACACAAGAATGTAACATGTTAATGATGTAGGGCTTATTGTAGGCCAAGTCTGTCTACCCTGAGGTAAGTAAGATAGTTTCTCTCCTTAAGAACTTTTCTTCTAGGAGAGACAGACATACAAATACACAAATGCAATACAGTATAATGTATATATATATTTACACATACATATATGTAAGATGTAGAAGTATTGTCTAGAAATAGTGATTTTTTTTTCTATTTGGAGGTGGTAGAAAATAACCATATTTCACAGACAGTATAGGGGATTTGAGGATGAATAGGAGTTTTCGTGGTATATAAGAAGGGTTAGAGCATAACAAGTACAGGGAAATCATGTACAGAGTTTCAGGAATTTAAGAGTGTGGTTTGCACTGTAAGATTGGAGCATAAAACATGAGAGATGAAAATGAAGGACAGGTAAGGAATATAACACAGAGCATCTTGTCTACCATGTTGTAGAATCTTATTTTATTTTATTTTATTTTATTTTATTTTATTCTATTCTGTTTTATTTTTTAAAAATGTTTATTTATTTTGTGTGAGAAAGAGAGGCAGAGAGAGAATCCCAAGCAGGCTCCACACTCAGCCCAGACCCTGACGTGGGACTTGATCTCACAAACATGAGATCATGACCTGAACTGAAATCAAGAGTCAGACAATTGACTGAGTTGCCCAGGTGCCCTGAATCAATGTATTTTAAAGTGAGGGAGTGCTTTAATTAATTTTAGTTTTTTAAAAGTTTATTTTGGCAGTGGTAAATAATAGTAATAATAATAACTAATACCTAATGAACATTTATTGTTTTTCAGACACTATTCTAAGTACTTTAATGTCCTTTGATATCACAAGAACCCTAAAAGGAAGGCTATCATTATTATCCCCATTTTGCAGTTGAGGAAGCTGAGTCATAGAAAAGATAAATCTTTTGCTCAATATCTCACAGCTGCTAAATTTGAAGAGAGGTAGTCTGTCCCCTTAACTACTATGCTGTATTGCCATCTACACTATGGCAGATTTTGTGGCGTTAAGAGCAGCTAGAGATGTTTCTACCACTTAAGACACTATTGAAATAATTCAGATGAGTGTCTTAATATCCAGAGAAAAGGTAGCAATAGTACAACAAAGTGACACAGATGAGTCCCAAAGCTAAGGGGATACAGATAATAGGATTCAGTGGGAAACTGAATATGGAAAGTAAAGAAAGAAAAACTGAGGATGACTTCTGAGTTTCTGGTTTGGGTGAGCTGATGAATGCCAGTGCCATTAGCAAGAATAAGAAATAGAAGAGGATAGTTTGGTTTGGCGAGAAAGAAAGTTCAATTTTGACACTGATTTTGAAGTGCTCCTAGATCAACTAAACAGAAGAGACAGTTGGAAGTTGAGAAAAATTCAATGGAAGAGTCTCCTAGGGCCAAATGCATTAGGAAGGTCAAGTAAGGTGAGGCATGTGGAGCCACCATTGGATCTGTAAATACAGAGGTCAGCGTGACCTTGACAAGAACAGGGCGAGTAGAGAGGTGGCTGGGAGCCAGACTGCTGTGGGTGAGGAGAGGAGGAAGTGAAATCAGCAAGGGGTGGCCTAGATTTCCAAGAACTTGCCTGTGAAGGGAGGGAGAAGGATAGAGCAGGAACTACATAGAAAAATGGAGGATAGAGAGGGGGCATGTTGTTGGCCCATTTGCTTGTATTTTTGAAGAGGGAGTTAATTTTCTGGGTTGCAAGACTCAGAGAGGAGAGAGAGAAAGACTCAAGATTTATGAGGAAGAAGGCACAATGTATAGATAGAAATGCCAGAGTAGACCAAAGGCCAGGGTAAACAGGACAGATGGCAGGACATTTCTCCTTTCAAAAGAGGAAGGAAGAAGATAAGAATGTTTAGCGAAATGGGTGTATTTGTACTTGTGGGGGTGGGGTAGGAGATTGGGAAATTTCATAAATAATCTCTAAGAAGTATTAGCAAGTCATTTGCTTACGGAAGAGAAGAGGACTAGGAACCTGGAATAAGATGTTGGAGGTTGAAATAACACTTGGGTAAACAGGTTGATGGGAGAAAAATTGTATTTATGGAAAGTTCATTATGTGCTAAGCAGTGTGCTTGGTCTTTATGCATAATAAAAGTGGTAATAATGAGTAATACCTGGGGTTAGGTCATTTTGAGACTGCCTATACAAATTCGGTCCTCAATAAATATTTATTGAGTGATTGTGTTTTGCTTTTTGTGGCCCAGTTCACAAGTAAGTCCTTCCTCTGATTGAATCAGTGAATATTAATTAACATTACTGTGTAAAAACCTGGTGCTAGAAACAAAGAGGGGTCTCAGCAAGTCACAATATTGTTAATGACACTTTTATTATTACAGTTATTTATTAAATAAGTATGATGTCCGCAGCAGCATGTAGTTTATCCTTGTCATTTAATCCTTGTCAATAGGTTTTAGTTTATGTCCATTTTCCAGATAAGAAAAGTGAGGTCAGATTGCTTTCTCAAAGTCACCCAGCCAGTAAGTGGTAGTTGGGATTCAAATTGAGGTTTTTTTTTTTTTTTTTTTTTTGACTCTAGGGAATTCAACAAGCCAAGTTATAGTACTGACTATATAAGAAAAGTCTTAGGCTCTCAAAAAATAACCTATCATTCTCAGTGTCTCTATACTCTACAACACGCACACACACACACACACACACACACACACACACACACACAATTTTATCAGTGACCTAAACATTGGCTTAATTGATGGCTATTACCCATCTTAGTAAGAGATTTCTGTCTCTCAATTCATCTATCCTTCTCATCTTAAGTGCAAAAAGTCTGTTTTCTAGAACTCATTCTTCCCACAACTACTCTCCACAGTTCTAGCAAAATCCATGGGAGTCACTGTAAAGTACAAGGTGTTATAAGACAGCACGCTGTGTTCCATTTCACCTCAGCAGATGTCAGTGTTCTGATCTCTCTCTCAATCTCTCTCTCTCTCCCCCCATCTGGCTCCCCTCCCACCTTCATTCTCCTGTCTTTCCCCTCCCCCCACTTTCTATGAGCAGTTGTCTTGCCCAGTTTCTTCAATGAACCCATCACATTGGACCCTCCATACAGTTACTTTTGCAAGAAGCTAATTATTGAACGTGTAGTCTACTGAGTACTGGGGAATTCTTCTCCATAAAGAAATGGGCATGGATAGGCTCTGTGACTGCATTCTACATTGGCCTTGCTGGAGAGAAGATACTTTCTGGAAAAATCAGTCAATTTATCCCACTTCTGGCAGCCTTCCCTTTTCACCAAGCCTGTGGTTAGGTTGCTGGAGCACAAGGACTACTGCGAGCCCTTTCTGCTTCCGTGGCCATGGAGGTAACAGAGGAAGCTGGAGGCTGCCATCAGCACCCCAAGGCCATCAGAATGATGCTCTGAAGCTACTTGGAAGAGGTGGCTGCTGGGGTAACTGGCTGTCTAGAGCTTTGCAGGGCTTTCAGTTCTCCATTGGCCTGGAAATACATTCAGGGCAAAGGGCTTGGGCTTTTTTTCCCCTTGTGGTATTTGGCTATGTTGAGCTCAAATCCTAGCTCAGCCCTGGCAGGACTGTGGACTGTATAAGTGAAAAATAGTGGAATGAAACCTCAGAACACGTTATGACCTTCAAGAAGGTTTGGTTTGGATTGGGTTCTAGAAATGGTCTGGGTTTTTTGGTTGCAGACTTTATTTTTTTTCCAGAACGCATTTTGAACCTCTTCAGAGAGCTGTTCATGACCTCTGAGAGGCATCTGAGACTCTGGTGGTCCTCACTTTGCCCTTCCCTAGAACCCCAGCCCCAACAGTAACAATAGGCATAAAAGAAGGGAGGTTATCATTAAATGAATGTCATGTACCAGCAACTGGGCGAAAGAACATCACAACCATCACTGCCTGTCATTTTCAAAAGACTCCAGTAAGGAAGGTATGCTTGGTGCCCATTATATTATGATGAAAGCAAGGCTTTGGGTTTTGATGTCTTGTCCATGTTCTCAAGATAATGGCAGTGTGGGATTTGAACATCAAGATGTTGGACTTCAGGGTGTGGGCTCTGAACACTGTTTCTCTTTCCTTTCCTTCCGTTCTCTTTCTGTACTTCTTTTTACTGCCTTTGTCCTCCTCTCCACTCCGCTCCCTCCTCTTCCTCCTCTCCTCTCATCTCATCATCCTTCCCTCTCTCCTCCGTTCACCAGGGCAATTCAGCTAACATTTTTGGAGTGCCTGCTGTAGGCAAACTATCATGCTGTCAAAAGTGAAGAAGATACATTGTTGTTAACCAAGGAGACCTTTAAACATTGACAGGTTGAAATTGGAGCTGGGTCAGTGAGCCTGTTCCTTGTGGGGGTGGGCCCTTAAAGGTAGTCTTGTTTAAGAATACACCCTCTTTCCTTTAATTTCTAAATGTGGCATTCAAAAATTTCTGATACTAAGATACTAATTAATTGAGAAAAGGAAGGATTAAGGATATCTGTTGTGAGTAGACTGCCATTTGTGGTTTCATGTTTGTGACTGCCACTGTATATTTAAGTTAGGACAGTATGGGACTGAAATTGGCTTAATTTGTTTGAGGATGGTGACATGACCCAAGCCAGACCAATCCGAGATCTCTACTGGACTTTTATTGGCATTATCAATAAAGATGCTTCCTGATTCTCTTGGGGATTAGCACTATAAGGACACAGTAAGCTTAAGGCTGCCAGCAATCATCTTACTACCAGATAAACAATGCCCATCTTAAAATAAAGCCAAAAAGATGTGCCCAGGATTGAGGGCAAAGAAAGACTCCTTTAGAAAAGCATTGGAATGCTGGATCTAGCCATACCTGAAGCTAACATATTACAAGCATCCTCTATTTTCTGAAAGTTCATATTATTCCACTTTGCTTTAAAAAAAACTTTTTTTAAAGTTTATTTGAGAGAGAGAGACAGAGGGAGAGAAAGTACAAGCAGGGGAGGGCAGAGAAAGAGGGAGAGAGAATCCTAAGCAGGCTATGCACCTATAGCATGGAGCCCCATGCGGGGCTTGAATGCACAAACCATGAGATCATGACCTGAACCAAAACCAAGAGTCAGTCACTTAACTGACTGAGTCACTCAGGTGTCCTGCCCCACCACTTTGCTTTTATGAAGACCTACATTAGTGCTTGTTTTCACTAACTGAAAAAAACCCAAAGAGGATTTATGAAAATATCCATTACTGTACTAATGAAGATATTTCATAATAGCAAAGTGGCATAACCCAAACTTTTGGAAAATGAGAATACTCTTCAGTTTATGCCACTAAGGCTTACAAATGCTTTCAGAGGAACACTCTGCTTTCAGATAGTGGGAGAAAATTTGTAGTTATATGAGCCAGTAAATTCCCAATTTTGCTTAAACTGGTTTGAATTGGGTTTCAGTCGCTTACAAACAAAATATTCTAAGCAGATACAGACAGAAATAAATGCAGCAAGTTGGTCATAAAGGCCAAAAGATGACAGAAGACAGGAGTTTGAATAGGGGCTTCCCTGCCTTGCCCACTGACTTATACCCAGCACCTAGAACAATGTTTGGCACATAATAGGCACTTAAAAAATATCAATTGATTGAATGCAAGATAGAATTCAGGTTGACTCAGGCAGCTTGCAGGTCAGACTTAGCTATCTTAAGTTTAGAGCATAGTGGTGGTATTTTTAACTTTTGCCATGCTATTGTGTATATGTTTCCCCTTAGTTCCTAACAAAGTTTTTTTTTTTTAAAAATTCATGCTTGTCTCTTGTGACAAAAAAGGCAAAGAAGAAAAGATTTATCGAGTCCTGGGCTATGAAGAGGAACAGAATACCCTTGGAGGTTGGGTATGGTAAATGAGGCAAGGAAAGGATTTACACAGCACCATGATGTAAAGATGTGGGGAGAGGTGGTCTGAGATCAGTGGTGAAGTGGTCTCAATCTCTTTCTCCCTCTTTCTCTCTCTCTCTCTCTCTCTCTCTCTCTCTCTCTCTCTCTCTCTCACACACACACACACACACACACAGAGAGAGAGAGAGAGAGAGAGAGAGAGAGAGAGAGAGAGAGAGAGAGGCTCTTTCTCCTCTCCAGTGGAAGCTTTTCTGTTGTTTTCAGGGACAGTTATGTCCTTTAGTTACTTGTACATACTTTTCTTTCTCCTCCTTTTTCTTATTTCCTGCTTCTCTCTCTTCTTTATGCTGTCCCTATTTTTAACCAAGTCTTTCCCCTCTCTCTTTGCTCTCTCTTTTTCTTTCTTCCACTTCATCTCCTATTCTTCAGTTATTGTTTTCAAATCTACATGACTTTCAAAGGCTGGTCCCCCTGGCCAGGCCTCCCCAAGCTCATCCCAACATCCACAACTTCCCTCTGCCCCCCCCCCATTATTCCAAATCTCAGTTATATTATGGAAAAACATAGACAGAGGCCCATACATAGATGAAAAGGAAAGAGCTTCTGGAGAGGGTACCAGAATTTGCCAGTTCACCAACACCAGTTGGCTCAGAACCAAAAGGATTCGAGCATGGCCAAAGTATTCTTCACAATCTGTTGCCTCAATAAAGGTTACAACTGTCTATTTACTAAGCAATTACAAGGAGCAGTGTGGGAGAACACAAAAGACAGGGGATCTTACAATCTGGTAAAAAGCTAAGACACAGGTAAGAGTGGAATCCTTAGTATTCTTGGAGTTCCAGATTCACATCCCAGTTCTCATCTGTGGAAGGCTAAATTTGCCCAAGATACTTAACTGTTTTTTTTTTTTTTTGCATTTATTTGTAAAATATAGTTAATTGTGATATTTACCTACCAGGGTTTTGTGAGGATTCAAAGATTCAATATATTTAAATTAACTACTTAATAATTAATAATTGATACTTCTTTCCCTCCTTCCCTAGTTGCAGAAACGAATCTTAAGTGTATAACACTTCTCTTCAAGAAGACATTGCCTGCCATCACAATTCCCACCACCAAGAGATCTGTGATAGTTTCTCAGCCTTATATCTGGGTTGCAAACTCAAAAGCCTGTTGGAGCCAGATAGATAATGTAAATGAGGGGAACTATTTAGGTTCACTCAGTTACATGGGGGTACTGTGGAATAGTGAGGATTGTGGCAAAATGGAGAGTGTGTGCCCCATCTAACAGGGAAACCCAATTTCCATCAATTATTTCCTTGTGAGACTATGGGCCCCGAGTTGCCATACCATTTTACTTTTTCAAGAAAAGATGAAATTCTGGATTTTTAGTAGCCAAATTTGCTGAATTTTATGAATTTATTAAATTCATTCTGATTAAAAACAACAACAGCAAGAAAAGACTGTGATGGGTCAACATACACACCTCTAGAAATCAAACACATTTCACTTCTTGGCTTGTGTCTCTGTCAGAACTATAGCTTATCTTTTGGGACCCCTTCTGCTGGGGCTTCTACATACAGAAGCTGCTTCTTTACTCACATTCACAAGAATTCCAATAATCTCAATGAGCATTTAGTGTGACAAGAGAGTTAGCTGGGAAGTTGAGAGTCACCAAAAAGTCCCATCACACCATATGTCTCTCTTGCCCCTTTCACTTACACTCTTCTTCACTTTCCCCTCTGCTCCCCCCTCCATGATCTCAGGAATAACTAATTTTTCTTTGCCTTAGCTGAATTTGTGAAGCTCTCTTCTTTGAAGTTCGGGCACCAGCTAACACGTGTGCCCCACAGAGATGCTCTTATCCCAAGATTGCCCCTCAAGACGTTTTTCTTTTTTTTTTTTTTAATTTTTTTTTCAATGTTTATTTATTTATTTGGGACAGAGAGAGACAGAGCATGAATGGGGGAGGGGCAGAGAGAGAGGGAGACACAGAATCGGAAACAGGCTCCAGGCTCTGAGCCATCAGCCCAGAGCCTGACGCGGGGCTCGAACTCACGGACCGAGAGATCGTGACCTGGCTGAAGTCGGACGCTTAACCGACTGCGCCACCCAGGCGCCCCTCAAGACGTTTTTCTATCAACGATGTTCCTTCCTCTGAAAGAATCCTCTGACCAAAAATACAAAAATCATTGTATATTTACAAATGAATGGGCTGATCAGCAAGGAAGGCATGGTTTTATAAAGTACCAAAAAGTGTGGTCCATAGGTTGAATGTCATACATTATGGAAGAGAGAGGTGCCTGAGCCTGCAGGGGGCTTCTGTCTCAGAGAACACCTGATGTTCTGCAGCCATCCACAGTGGCCCACAGAATAATGACTGAAACAAACTGTAGCAAATGAATTGCAAGTTTGTGTTTGTAGAGGGATTGTCTAAAAGTTCTGCAGATATTAGAATGGTGGACCTAGGGAGCAGGAACAGGGGGTTACATCAGAAAGACAGACTACAATACTTATGAGTATATGCTTGGAATCTCAAGTCTGTCATTTGCAGACTCTCTTTGAATCTCAGTTTTCTCATCTATAAATAGGAGAACACAATACTGTTTCCTATGGCTGTTGAAAGAATTTCATGGAAAACCACGTGTAAAGTACCTGGCCATTGTAGACACTAATGAACGCAAGCTTCCTTCCTTCTTAATTCCTTCTCATTCTTCAAGGTTCAGCATAGGCGTCATCCCCTTCAGGCTGTTTTCCTTGAACTTTTCTTCATTCTTTCCATGTTGGGTTAGTACTCCACTCTTCTCCACATTCCAGACTTGCTGACATACAACCTGTGTGTGTATCATCCTTATTGCATACCTTTGAATTACCTGCTTTTATTTTTGGATCTTCTTGAGTGCTAGGAACCATCTCACATTTACCTTTGTCTCGCTAGCTCCTAGCATGGCGCTACGTGAGTAATAGAAACTCATTAAAAGTTTGCTGAACTAGGGGCTCTGCAGTGAGGAGAAAATTATCTTAGGTGACCAGATAAACTTACAATTGAGAAAAACCTTATAAAGTATACCATTTCTGAAAGGTGGGTTGTTTTTTTTTTTTAAAGAAAAATCTGTATCTGTCTCTATAGAAGTTATTACCCAACATCAGTGCTTGGTCAAACTCTAGCACTTATGGAGGACATTAACAAAGGCAAAGCATGGAGTTTAACCCGGTGTCAACTTGAAAGTTTGGTCAAGATCTCAGAGAGAGAGAATTGAGTGGGAAGGAGAATGCTTGTTTCCCTTGTGGAAAATGTCTTTGAGGGATGGCAATTAAAGACCCAGTGTACTTGAAAGTGTCTCTTCCAATCTGAAAATAAACTAAGCTTCCTGAGCTGCTTTTGGAAAACCAAAGCTTGGAGGATTTTTCTGACTTTCATCCTGCCTGCGTCAGCATTTGGAAGAGAAACAGGGAACAATTAACAATTAAAAGGAACCGACTGTATTAGCAATCAGTAGATTTGGGGGAGAGGGAGACAGAAAGGCTAATGACTCTAACTTTATAATTGTGTGAAGCCTACAGAATTATGGAATTACCTAGAACTTAAGCTTTTCATCTTTTTTCATTTGATCTCTAGCCAAGTAACTACTGTAGGATAATTTAATATTCTCTGAGTCGTCAATAATAAGGCTTGCAATGTGATAGTTAAATGCACTTGAAATTTTGATGAGATCATTAATAATATCTCTTGTCAGTGACTTAACTCTAGTTAATAACTTCCTTGTGACTTTCGTCAAATAGATTTTCCTGGGGGATATTAATTTCCAAAGGTTTATGGATGTCCTTCAATTGTTAGCCAGTGACAGAAATAGCTTTTCTGCTGTGGCATGTTTTGAGGTTTTGCCCTTACTTCTAAGAAAAAGGCGATAATTGTGTAAACCAACTACTCATCTGTGTTTGGCATCAAGCTTTAACCTAAAACCTGAAGTAATATTTTCTAAAAAGAATAGTTTCATGTAATTTTCACCACAGCATGCCAACACCAACTATTCTAAAATGGCAGCCTGTTATTTTACGAGTTATATAAGTCTAATAGAGGAGAAAAAATCCTCTTACCGCCTCTCTTTGGGAACGGTTTCTTAGAATTTTTCTGACTAATAGATCACGTCAGTATGCTCATTTCTCATCTTCTGCAACTCACGCCACACAATGAATCCAAACCCACTCCCATTCCAGAGCCAACCCAAGTTTTCAAAGTGAACTGTATTTGTATCTGTTCCGTAGTGGGCACGAAAAGCTTCAGAAAGGGTCGGCAGAGAATCGTTCATCAAATCCTAAAACAGTTGAGCAGTGGGGATCCCTTCGAAGTTGGAAGTATTTGAGGGCAAGGAAGAGAGAACAGTGCTATACATTGAATAATATTCATTCAGAATTGGTCACTTCACATAGGAACCTGGAGCCTCAATGCCAAGCCCACAAGCATTTTTGTTGAATGAAGGAATGTAATAAATAGAGAAACAGGATTTGGATAAACTTAGAGTTGATTGATATGTAACTGATTAGGAAGAGGAATTCAATTTCTCATAGGTGACACACCCTCCACTTCTTTCTTCTCTTGTCTTCCTCTTCTAATCATGTGAATTACTGGACAGACTCTTACCCTTGGAACCAGGAAACCCTTTTCCACTATTATGTTCTTAGAAAACATAAACATATATTCTTTGAAATTTCTTCTTTAAAAAAATGAAAGAGGGAGAATTTCTCTTATTTTTATTTTTTTGAGAGAGACAGACAGAGAGACAGAGAGACAGAGAATCCCAAGTAGGCTCCACACTTAGCACAGAGCCCAGTGCTGGGCTCGATCCCAGGACTCTGGAATCATGACCTGAGCCTAAATCGGATGCTTAACCAACTGAGCCCCAAGAGAGAGAACTTTTTTTAACATGATCTCTAATATCTTTTAACCATGCAGCCCAGAAAAAGACTGTCCCTTAAACCAGCCCTTTGCTCCACATGTAGAAAAGAAGCAAAGGGCTGGGTTATAAGCAGTCCTTTTCTGGGCTGCACGACCCCATTGGAGGATAAAACACATTCAGAAATAGAGGAATAACGGTACAAATGAACACATACTTAAGTCCAAGCAATTCGCAGGTCTATATGCTGTCACCCCAGGAGATAAGATATCCTTTCACCCAATCAAGGGGACACTGGCCTGGGCTCTTGCTCCACTCCACTTGTTCTTCCAGGTCATTATTCCACCAATTTCATCACTTCTCAATTAATTTTAATATCTCCACCTGTCTTGTAGATTTCTCCTGGGCTCAGAAGAGTGCTCAGAACTTTCCTAACCTAAACAAACAACAACCACCTCACTTGGGCAATGTCTCACTACAACTATTCACCCTTCTTTGTCCTATCTCATCTCCATTTCCATAGTCACTACTTCTACACTGTCATCTGCCTTTCATTTCTTAATTCTCCCTACCCTCATTTTTTATCACTCGCTGTCCTTGGAGATGTTTTCTCTAAGATCTGGCGGCCTCCTCACAGCAGCTAAGATCATTAGCCCAGTCTCTAGACACTTTCAGTCCTTATTTATTGGATGGATCACTCCACTTCCTTTGCCACCACTTCTGTGATCCACTGAAATCTCTTTAATGTTTTGGCTCCCTTGGTTCTCTGCTCTCATTCTCTCTCCAACTTTCTTACCATTTCACCACGTCCATTGTGAAATCCTTTTTCCTCTTACTTTCTCTTGGATCTCAGTGATTTTCCTTTCTTTTGCCCAGTTCTTCTCTCAATTTATATGTTTTCTTGAGGCCATTACGTTCACTCTTAGAACTTACATATTTTTGCCTTATAAAACCACACACTTCCTGAGCATCGCACTAATATGTTCAACTGTCTGCTCACCCAGTGGTTTGATATCAGGCATGACTGACTTTGTGCTAGAGCCCATGAACTTTTCAAGGGCCAATCAACACCTGTGAGACCTAAATAAAGAAATAATAAGCTCCAAAAACATGAAAAAAAAACCCAGCAAAAGAATTAATAAGTGTTATTTAAGACATAACATTTTGTTAATTTCATTACAAAAGTAAATTTATTATTTAAAAAGTTCAACTTGTGAACAATTGAAAAAATTATAACCAATCAAAAATTAAATGCATTGCAAATAATTTCAAAAATCAAAATTATAAAAACCCTCTCAAGTTTTTTATTGAAAAAGTTAAATTTAATGTGGTATGTGGGTAAATTTTAATATGTTTGTTATGATGTGGGATGGGGCTTCCAGAAATAAGAGTGCCTGGGACTTTGAAGGTCTTACAAACAGCACCACTTCCTGTATTATCTCCATCTGGATATTCCACAGGCATCTAAGACTTGGCATGTCCAAGGCCAAATTCATCTTCTTCCCTCTGGTATTCCCTATTTTAGTTGGCATCACCCAGTCATCCAAGCTGGAAGTCGTCCTTGGCTTTTTGATCTTATCCAAGACTCCTCATATTCTCTCATTCAATCAATTGCTACATCCTATCAGTTTTACCTTCATATTAGGTATTAGATCGATTCATTGCTTCCCTTTCTCTTTTGCTGCTATAGTTTAAGCACTGGTCAACCGCCACTTTGACTTTTGCAAAAATCTTGTAAGTGTTCTCCCTACAGCTGCTCTGTCTGCTCTTTGCTTACAGTTGACTCAGAGTTCACTTTAGACCTTGTCACTTCTAGTTAAAATGCTTCAGGGACTTGCTAGTGATTACAAACAAAGCTTGAGCTCCTGAGCATGGCCACACAAAGCTCCAGTGACCAGCTCTCACCTGTTTCTCCAGTCTTATCTCTCACTTCTGCCTCCTTGGCACTTACCAGTTAAAAAATTGCTTTCTAGGCAACACGAGGGCTCTCCTGGCTTCTGAGTTTGCTCAAAATGACCTCCCTGCTTGGAATGCACTTTTCCACTTTTCTCATTTGACTTTAATTTATTCTTGAAGATTCAGCTGAGGTATTACCAGTTAAAGAAAGCCTTCCAAGAATAGCTCATACCTGGACAGAATTCCGTCCCCTGTAGTATCCACACCTACTTCTATCACAGGCTTACCACACTATATTGCAGCAATGTATTCACAAGTCCTTCTCTATCTACTCAGCCATAGGTCACAGGATGGCAGGGTTGCTCTCATTCTTATCTTCAAATTCTCACTCCATATGCAAGACAGGAATCAGCTTCTCAACCAGACTTCTTTCAGGGGAATCATTTCCCAATTAATCACTCTGGAAACCCAAGCTTGACTAGAGTACTCAGGTAGAAGTCAGATACACTCAGCCCAGAAATCTATCTAAAACAGTCCCTGTAAAATAATTCTTTAACTCAGGTTTCATTGAATGTGAATGAACATGTTCTTTGAAGTGGAGACTGCATCTAGGTTACATAACAATTAACACAAACTTAATCATATGTGACCATGGAGGCTATTAATTTCTAATTTCTCCTTGGTAAGAATTTGCTAAAATCTCTTGCCTAGGTGGGGCTGAGGAATTGTCTCTGTTCTGGTCTGGTCCAGATGTGTTTTTCCTTTAATTTTACACTTTCTGCTGATCCTATTCTGGGGTCTTATGTTATTATGGTCTCTGATGTTTACATGCAAGCCTCATTCCATTTACTACCATGATCCCTATTGGAAAGAGAAGGCTCATCCTCTTTGTCTAGCACTTGTTCAGTGTCCATCTCCAGGGTAGAAATAGGATCTGCACCATCTACATTTAAGGAGGTTGTTTTTCTCTAGCATTCTGCCAAATGTTCTCTGAGAGCTCCTAATTCTCTAGGTCCTTTTCTTCTCCTTTCCCTACACAACCATAACAGAGAGTGAAGGAGATAGGTAAAGGGAATGAGGAGACAGATTTGTTTTCTAATGGCCTCATAAATTGGGTTGTTGGATTTAATAAACAAAAAACCCAAGATGCCCAGTTATATTGAAATTTTAGAAAAACCATGGTTTGTTATTTTTATAATATGTCTCATGCAATATTTGAAAAACAGTTACAGTAAGGAAAAAAATCTATTATTTATCTAAGATTCAATTTTATTTTATTTTGTATTTTATTTGACAATATACTCTTAAGTTGTACTCTTAGACACACTTCATGTACATATTAAATAATTAAGAATATTTTTCACTTGCATAAGGAAATACCTTCACTCCCACTTTTCCTAAAGCAAAGATGCCTTCTTGTCTATCTTTAATTTCTCTATATGGAACAGGAGGCCATGAAATAGTTATTTTCTTCTTTTTTAAAACATTTTTTTATGTTTATTTATTTCTGAGAGAGAGAGAGGCAGAGTGCAAGCCCGGGAGGGGCAGAGAGAGAGGGAGACACAGAATCTGAAGCAGGCTCCAGGCTCTGGGCTGTCATCACAGAGTCCGACACGGGGCTTGAACCCACAAGCCGTGAGATCATGACCTGAGCCGAAGTCAGATGCTTAACCGACTGAGCCACCCAGGCGCTCCTTTTCTTCTTAATTCTATAGTTGGAAAACAACATCACAATTACGATGACACCTGGCATCTGGCACCATGTCTGGATTTTTGGGACTAAGGAGTATTGGGTTCTGTGGGAAACCAGAGGGCACGTGCTCCCTGTGAAGGTGATGTTGCGACTCAGTCTTAGTGTTGCCATTTGACAATACAGGTTCAGTATTTTAAGACTCTGGTTTTTTTCTCCCCAAAGAAATGCCAGATATCTTGATTTAATGTGAAAAGTCCAGCATTTTAATCATTGATAACTAATTCAACTGTTAATGGAAACAAATGAGCCCAAACTGAAACACACACACGCACACACTCTCTGCACTTGAGATCCCCCTCTCTTCCCGTGTTCATCTTGCTGCTGCTGGAGTCCTGCACTTTGCCTTGATGTCTTGAGGCAGAGGGACAAAAGTTAATCTCTGAAAGAGGCAATTCTGGGGGAGTTTCTGAGGAAAATGGCCCCTCCGTGGGACAGAAACACAGGTGTCATTGTAGCAAGATGATTTTTCTACACATTTCCCCCCCTGAGTTTTCTCTTTTGCTGTCCCCCTGTTAAACAGGGAGTGAGATCTTGCTTCCCTTTCTCAGGAAGTTTTATGGAAGAGAACAAAGGATGTAAACAATGACCTTTTCTAGCTTTTGTTTTCAAAGTTCCATTCCATTGAGGACATATTCTAAGGCTGTAGTCTAGAGAGTTTGAGAGCAAGAATGGCCCTGAGGGAACCATAAAGAGTGAGATTCTTCCAGACTAAAAAAAAATAATTCTCAGACAGTAGAAAGGGGCAGAGGTTTGTGGTTTCTGCGAGCAGTGGACAACATCCTTCTCCTCACCATCCCTCCCTGGCAGTGCTTCAAGGAGGTGGCTGGATCCCAGAGGGAACAGTGGCTGAGGAGACCAAGAGTAAACACTGAGCTCCCCAGAGGCACATCACAATCCCACGACCTGAAGGAACCATCTGAATGGAAAAAACACAAATCACAAAGTGACTCAATCTCTACTGTGATTGGTGAATAAAGGGGCTTCACTTTTGCTGGGTGCTGCTTAAGTCCTCAGAACTTATCTAGTGCCAGGTGGGAGAGGAAACCACAAAATGACCATGGTTGAATAACTGCATACTGTAATGGGGACTTAGAACTGAAATCAGTTAATTTCTTTTTTTTTTAATGCTTATTTATTTTTGAGAGAGAGAAAGGGGCAGAGAGAGAGGGGGACAGAGACTCCGAAGCTGGCTCTGCACTGACAGCAGAGACCCTGATGTGGGGCTCGAACTCACAAATCATGAGATCATGAACTGAGCCAAAGTTGGACATTTAACAGACTGAGCCACCCAGGCACCCCCTGAAATTAGTTAATTTCTAAAACACAAAGGAATAGGCACGAAGAAATAGGAATATTCACCTCAGTGTATGGACAGAGGTTCTCATTTACAACCCCTTGCTACTTCCCAAATAAATGTGTAATGTACAAATAACATTATTTGTACCTATCTGGAGGCAACAGCTAAGATTTACTAGTCAGACATTTCTCCTCATTCAATATATAGGGCACACTTAGTCAAGGTTGGACTTTCTCATAGACTAAAATATAAAAACATAGAAACTCTTGGATTACTTGGCATAAGAAATGTATGTGCTTTTGCCTTACCACTAGGTAACTCACCTAGATTACTATTTGCTAACCTCCTGACCTCCTGATGTATGTCCCCCCAAACAAGTGAGGAGTGTTAGCTATACTTAGTACGTGTCTGTAGTTTAGCACTTAAAATTAATCTTCATACCAAACGAACTTGTGATATAATAATAATGATAATAATAAATATGACATGTAATAATAATAAAATTATTATGTTATGATAGTATGTCTAATAATTTGTTATTAAATAATTATTATTAAATCTTATTTTACAAATGAGGAAACTAAAGCACAAGAGGTTAAATAACTCGTAGTCAAGATGACACAGCTAAAAGTTCTAGAACTAAGACTCAAACCTGAATGCTTTGACTGGTTTCCAAAGCAGAACTTCAAAACTGCCCCTCCCCGTCTGCTGTCAGGCTATTCCTGCTTCCTGAATGCTCTGGATTTGACCAGGTTAGTCTCCCCATTCTATGCTCTCAGGCTCCATATATGTTTCCTTCGTGATGTTTATCAGAGTTCACAAGGGTTTGATTATTTTCTGTCCCCTCTAGATTGTGGACATACAAAGGCAGGGATACTGGGAAGGTTTGCCTTACAGAGGCCAAGACAGGTAGCTGTCTCTCCACACCCTTCTTCCTCTTGTCCACAATGATAGAATTTTCACTCCCAGGCACATGACTCCCAGCTCTCTACATCACCCAGCCTCCCTTGTATTTGTGTGTGGCCACATGATTAAGTTTCTGCAAATAGATGTGGGCACAAATGATGGATGTCACTTTAAGTTTTCCTTTCCATTCTTGCCAGCTGGAATCAATTGTGATCCAGTGTCCACCATAGGAGGATGGATGGCCAAGCCTCCAGAGAATGGCAGAAGTGGGGGAAGAAACCTGGGTCTCCAAATGACCAAGTGGAGTAAAGCTACCCACCAGCCTGAGTCTTACCTCAAACTATTACATGAGAAAGAAATTCACTTCAATCTTCTTCAAACCACTGAATTATTTTGGTTCTCTTTGTTATGGTAGCCTAGCCTCACTCTAAATCTCCACTGTATTTCTGGAAATTTGCAAAGTGTTTGGCACAGAGCAGAGGCTCAACATGTATTGGTAGGGTAACCCACTGAATTTGTTGAGTAACCAACATGAATAATTGTCTGTGCACCAAAACTCCTTGAAAGTTGGGACTGTGTCTTCCACTTGTTTTCATCCACATCAAGCATAGCATTGAGCATATAGTAGGTGA
The DNA here is from genome assembly GCF_027475565.1 of Acinonyx jubatus. NCBI lineage: Eukaryota > Metazoa > Chordata > Mammalia > Carnivora > Felidae > Acinonyx > Acinonyx jubatus. The sequence continues at coordinate 120,533,729 of NC_069387.1, forward strand.
CCAAACAATGAATAGATAAATGAGGAAGAGAGAAATATTGGGTATGCATGTGTTCACATTTGTATGTCTTTTCACATTTTGCCAGTAACAGAAATACTTTTCAAATAGTTATAATTTATTTTTTTTCAAATAGTTATAATATAATATATTCTTACATGAAAAGCAATTCAGGGGTCCTGGGGTAGCTCAGCTGGTTAAGTACCTGACTCTTGGTATCGGCTCAGGTCATGATCTCACAGTTGTGAGAACAAGCTCTGCACTGGGCTCCGTGCTGATCATGGAGCCTTCTTGGTATTTTCTCTCTCTCTCTTTCTTTCTCTCTCTCTCTCTCTCTCAATCAATCAATCAATCAATCAATATTTTTTTTTTAAAAAGAAAAGCAATTCAACCAGAAGTTCATGTAAGAAGTTCATTCATGTAGATTAATTTTCAAACCAAAATAATTGGGAAGAGGTGAGGCACGGTATTATGTTTAATGCACTTGCAGTTACGGGACCTGGATTCTAGTTATATTTCTATGTCTGTGATCTTAGGCAAATCACCCAGTTACCCAGGCGTGTTTGCACATCTACATATTCATGAAATGAATAAAAAAGTGTGTTCATCTGGATATATTCATGAAATGAATAAAAATGTTTCTTCTTGAAGATTCCTTCTAGTTCTAAAAAGTCTACGATTCTATATACTACACTTTTTATTTTCTGGCAATACCTTGCCTCACATTCTTTAGATTCCAATTCCAGTATAGTAGGTTTCAGAATACTATATATATTAATATACTCTAGTAGTTTCAGGATACTGCCTTTGCAAAGGCAGGCACTGCAACTTAGAGAAGTTCAGTAACTTGCCCCAGGATGCACAGCTAATAAGGTGCTGAGTATTAATGACTATTCTGTGGTTCATACGAATGATTATTTTCATTTTTTCATTACTATGTAATGAAATCTTACTCTGGGCCAGGCACTGCGCTTAGTGTACTTAACATTCATGGTAACCCTGTAAGGAAGCATTGTTATCCTATTTAACACGTAAGCAAATTAAAGCTCATAAAGTTTAAATGTTTTCTTAATCTCCCATAGCTAGTAAATGCTAGGTGTAGGTACCAAATCCAAGTCAAATTGTTTATCCATTCATTCATCAATCCATTCACTTAGCAGCTGTGTATTGAGCACCTACCATGTGTTAATACAAGTCACTGTTTGACGTCGTAGAATCACAGCAGTGAACAAGACAGATATGGCTATGCTCTCATGAAGCTCAAATACTAGCTTCTTACCTGGAGGTGGGGTAGGCAATAAACCGGTAAAGACAAAAATAAAGAAATTTCAGATAGTAGTAAGTTTTATGAAGAAAATAAGGTAAATTAATATGACAGGGACATGAGTAGAAATGAGTTTTTATAGGAGAATCTAGAGTTCTATTTTAGGAGCATTAACTTCAAGATGCCTCTTTGGTATCTAAGAGAAGACTCTCCTATTGCCACCACTTGTAATAATAATTGGTGTAATTTATTGAGTGTCTACCATGTGCTTGGAATTGGTATATGTTCCTTAAATATATCAACTCATTTTATCTTCAAAAGGATACAGTGAGGCATTATCCCTATTTCATAGATGAGAAAACACGTCCTTAAATTCCCAAAGCTCTGAAGAAAATAAAGACCAAATAAGGATTCAAAGTCAGGCACTCTGACTGTATGGGGCCCAGGCTTACTTCTATTCAACACTGTCTGGCAAGAGAAATGTTAGAGGAGTGAGAAGTCCATAAACAAAGCCAGGACAGGCAGGGTTGTGAGTGCACATACAGCATTAAGACCACTGGACAGGATCTAATGGAAGAGAGACAGACAGAACGGCAAGGAAAGCTTGGCTGGAGGCCTAGGGCACACCAGGATTTCAAGGTCAGGTGGACAGCCTGGGAGATGGCAGGGAGGGAGGTGGAACCAGGAGAAAGTGGAATTGACAGTAACCAAGAGAAGAGACAAATGCTTCAAACAAGGAAGGTGGTACTTATGTGTAGATTATTGTTGAAAAGTCAAGTAAGATAAAGACAGAGAGGTGACAACATGGAGGACAGTGACCTCCATGATGTGAGTGACCTCGGTGTGAGGGGACAGAAGCCTAACTGTGGTTGTGGAAAGAATGTGAAGTGAGGAAGTGGGGCGCATGTATAAATATATGTAAATAACTCTTTAGAGAGTCTTGCTGTGAAGGAGATTATCAAAATGAAATGACATGGTAAAAAGAGGAGGATGTGTGGTCAAGGGAGGGACATACGTGCATGTATACATGCCTCCAGGCTCACATACATATTAAAGATGGGGGACACTACAGCATATTTGGTTTCTCTGATTCCAAGGCCCATGCTCTCAACCTCCATGCCACACTATCCCTGTAATTACATTAAATGAGAAGTGACTAAATAGGTTTATTAGTGGACTGAAATGGACTCCACATGTAATTGATTAAAAACAGCACAGTTATAAAGCTATGTCAGTGATGCAAAAGCAGTCCTCAGTGCTGGAATCACGATGTCAATTTCTTCATGCCTCCATTTCACTTACCCATCACATAGGCAAATAGGAATCCAGGGGGTGGCAGGGGCCTCCAGTGCATTTTAATAAGTTTGCCCCTAGGATATATGTTTTTGAATCAAAATTTCAGCTTCAGCCTTCCCTTAGCTGTGTGACATCTGCGCTTGGGTAGTTTTGAAAGCCAAGAAGTTGCCTCATCTTTTGGGAATTGGATTCTGTATGTGCACAGTCAAACCTTAGTCAAAATAGGAGTAAAATCTGTGTTTATATACACATTGACATTAGACTATTCATTCAGTCGTTTTCCAGAAAACATTTATGGAGTGTCCACTGTCTGATGAGTACTGTGTTAGACACTGATTATATAAAATGGAGAGGACACAGCCCCTCCCCCCGCAAGAGTGGAGATAAGAAGAAACCTTTTACAACTAGATGTCATAGAGCAAACCAAATGCAGTGTCGATGACAGCACAAAGTTCGATGGTACTCTTGTGAGTGGAAGCTATTTGTGTGTCTGAGATGTGTGTCAGGGGGTGGGTAGATGTGGGTGTAAACGTACCTGTTGGGAAGGGGAGGTTTAGATTAGGCTCTGATGGTGATTATGGTACACCTGGCACAGGGCACAGTGTAAGCAAAGGTCACTTGGGCACATCAGTGGGGTTCATTATATGAGCTGCCAAGAGTGTCTACAACACTGGAAAGGCACACGGTTGGTGAGGAGGTCTGAGTGGTGAAGAATGGTTGTGGGTAAAGCAGTAGGATCTGAGGCTAGAAATGTAGGTTGGCCAGATCATCCATCCATTCATTCATTCATTCATTCATTCATTCATTCATTTTTACACTTATTTAACAATGACTTTTGAGGACCTACTAGGTACTGGGAACCTGTATATGTTGTTAAGGATGCAGTGGTGAGCAAAAATGGACACAATCCCTGCCCACATGGAGCTTTTGGTCCAGTGTGTGAAGAATAATTGGTTGCTGTGCTAAGTTAGGAATTTATCAATTTTTTTGAACTGTAACTAAGATCTTTTCAGAATTGGTGATCAGATCTGTGTTTTGGAAACTCATATCTGGAGATCAGGTGGAGGGCAGACTTGAGAAGGGACATTACTTATGAGTCTGGTGCAACGGTCTCAGAGAGGGATGCTGAGGAGGGAAATTAGGGCATGCTGGCACTCAGCCATTTGTGACCATTTTATTCATTTAGGAAATACTTTTCGAGAGGCAGCATCGCATAGCTCTTAACACGGTCTTTGGAGCTCCATCTGGGTTCTGCCATTGATTATCTGGGCGAACTTGAAAAGTTATTTCATCTCTGTGCTCAGGGCTTTTAATCTCTAAAACTGGCATAACAATATCAGTGCCTACCTCTGCTGGCTTGAATAGTGTCCCCCCAAATTCACATCTCCCTGAAACCTCACAATGTAACATTATTTGGAAATAGGGTCTTTGCCGATGCAATTGGTTACATTAAGGTCATATTGAAGTCAGGTGAGTCGTAACCCAATGGCTGGTGGTGTTCTTATGAGAAAACAAACACACAGGGAGCACCATGCATGATGGGGGCAAGACTGAGTGAAGCAGCTAGAAGCCACAGATGCCGGGCATAGCCCACCACCACCAGAAGCTGGAGGAGGCAAGGAAGGCTTCTCTCCTACAGATTGCAGAGGGAGTATGGCTCTGCCAGTTCCTCGTGGACTTAAGAACTGTGAGAGAATACATTTCTGTTGCTTTAAGCCTCCAGTTAATTTGTCATAATTTGTTATAGCAACCACAGGAAAGTAATGCATAAGTTGTGGTGAAGATTAAATCTGTTAATACGTGTAAAATGCTTAGAACGGTGGCTGCTATGTAGTATTTGCTCAATAAAATATCAACCATTATTATGTGCCTGGCATTATTCTGTGGCAGTCCCCTGGGTGGGCTTATTTGATTGGGAAAATGTCCCATTGAACATATTGCTGGAAATTACATGTGAGTAGGTGCTTGGGTGGGTAAAAGTGATGTTTGACAATGCCCTTATCAAAAAAAGCCTTTCTGGAGATATGGTCGATTTTGTTGAGCATCATATCCTTCTAAAAGTAGAATGCACACCCTCTGTCATTCACTCAATACACTTCTGTATCCTCTTGGGCACAAAGGCTCCTCTTTTATCTTACATTCACCTAGGAAAGCAACAGAATTAGTTTTCTGGGGCTGCCATAACAAAATAGCACAGACTGGGTGGCTTAAGCAGAAATTTGTTTTCTTACAGTTCTGGAGGCTAGAAGTCCAAGATCAAGGTGTTGGCTCTTTTGGTTTCTCCGGAGGCCTAGGCTTGAAGACAGCCACCTATTCACTGTGTCCTCACATGATGTTTTGTGCATGTGTGTCCATGATGTCTCTTTTATGTGTCCAAAATTCCTCTTATAAGGATACCAGTGAGATTGGATTAGGGCCTACCCTAAAATGGCCTCACTTTAACTTAATCACTCCTCTAAAGGCTCCTATCATTAAATACAGTCACAGTCTGAGGTACTGCGGGTTAGGAGTTCAACATATGAAATTTGAGGAGACACAATTCAGTTTCTAACAGTAGCCTAGGACAGGTCAAGTTCTAAGGTTCAGTCATCAGTGAGAAGCCATTTGCTCATCTTATGAAGCTCCTATGGCCCAGGAAGACCCAGGTCAAGGATTTCATGTCTTCTGTCTGGATTGACAGGAAGTGGAGTGTGAGACAGGGAGGGGACCTGGTGTGGTTTCTGGTGGGGATGCGGGGGGGGGGGGGCACCAGGACACTGTGTAAGAGATGGGACCCTTGCTGTAATTGCCTGTTTCTATGTGTGCGTGTCCTCTAGACTGTTATTTTCTGGAGGGCAGGGACCATTTCTATCTTGTTCATCTTTGAATTTCCCAATGGCTGGCACATAGTTGGCATATTTGTGGAATGAATGATTCACTTCTGTAGACTTTTCCCTATGTGAAAGCTACTTTCCATGTAATGAAAGCAAATTCTTTCTGCATCTAGAAACCTTCAACATCCTACAATCTTGATCTTAAAGAGGTCTTGTCTTATTTTTTCTCTTTGGAAATGTTTGATGCTCACAGATGTAGGTACCATTTAAGAAAGGTTAACCATGCTCCAGACACCATGTTAAAGGCTTCACAAATATCTCAGTTAGTCCTCATGGAAACCCTGTAAGGTGGGTGCTACTTTATTCATTTAATAGGCGAAACATCCACCACTCAGAGAGGTGAGCTCCTGGCCCAAGTCACACAGCTGGCAAGTGACTGCTGGATCAGCGTGAAAACTCAGGTCCTTATGACCACCAGACTTTTCTGCCTCACAAACAGCATTCATGTCTCAGATTTGCCAATTCTTTTAGTTCTTCAAAATGGATTCCCAGGGATAGCCAGGCCTCCTGACTATTTAAGTCAAGTGTCCACGAAAAAATTGAAGATTTGATTCATAAAAGTATTAAGAGAAGATAATACACTGTTAAGCCAAATAATAGCAATACTGTTTCATAAAAACCTTTGCTTAGAACCCATGATTCTAGGGCAGAAACTTCCAAGTTGCACCAAGCTTCATCTTCCCTTTCTTTCAGCATTTGGTCTGTGGGGGGCAGACAGGGTGTTTATTTAGGTCCACACACTGAAATGAAAATTCACAAAAGGAGACTCGTTTGTATTTCTTTTGTCAACCAGACTTGAACTACGAGATTTTTCTTCTTTTCTTTTCTTTTGCTTTGCTGCTGCTGAAATTTTTTTTTCCTTAACCAATTTGACTTATTGTCTTAATATTGTGTAGACACAGCCCTGGTGATACCCCAGGATGAGTTTGGTATTCTTCAAGATCTAAACACAATGGGGGTGACTTAAGGACAGAGTTTCAGCTTTGCTTCTGACTCTCCTTGGTTTTGTGGGTTTAACTTAATGTTATTTGAAAGTTTTTTTGTGTGTGTGGTTGAATATATACTATAACTTGTTCTTTTGTGACAACAAGATTTATACTGGCGGTGTCTCTCATACCACTGGAAACTGGAAGGAAATCTACAATGTGAACCTCGGAGAGTTTTAAAAAGACAGCAAGCCATTATTCGGTGGTGATGGGTTCAAGCTGCCCTTGAGCCTAGTTACAGGCTTGTGCTGTATTCTGGCTCACCAGTGAGGTCAGTGTGCAAATGGTCTGTCAGATATTTAATACATCATATATGCATTTCGACCAATTCCTTTCCTTCTTCTTAATTAAGATTTCTTCAGTGAGTAAGACTTCAGGGGAAAGAAAAGGATCTGATGGAACTGTATTAAATGCCAATTTACTTCCCAAGTTTCTGAGTTTTTTTCACTTAAATTAACTTGGCCTGAAAGACGAAGGGATTTGAACAAAATATAGAAGCTAGTGTTCCATTTTGTATATCATTTTGGCTCCAAGGAGCTGCTCCTGGTAAAAATGAGCCTGTGAGATGTAGCTGTTTTATGCAAGGGCTAACAATACTAGTCTTTTATAAATCATAAATCCTCTTAACCTCAAACAATTTGGAGCCACCAACTGTAATCTATAAGGTTTCAACTCACAGGGATTTCATTTCTTCTCGGTGCCTTTCAGGCCATTAGGCAAATATTTATATGAAGTTCTCAGCTATTAGGGGATTTAAAATCATTTTGTGTGGAATAGAAATTTCTGGTCTATACTTCCTCAATTGAATTTTTTGATATGAGTTTTATGCTTTTCCTTTTGTATTTTCCTGTAGTTTTGACAGTCATTTGATTTAAATTTCTTTTTGATGTAATTTGTAATAGACAAAACTTTGATAGATTTTTTTTTTTTTTGGATGAAGAGAATGGTGAGGTAGACAAATTATTATTGCATAATTCTTCCTTTTAGCAGTTTTCCCTGTACCTTGTGTTTCTGGCTTTGAAAATAAATAGGAATCAATGATAATTATTACTTGACACTCTGTAGCAATTAAGATGCTTTAGCATAAGCAGTGGTGAACAACTCTGGAAAACTTGAGCTGAAACGGAATTTATTGAGTACTTACAAAATCAAAGAAGGGGCCAGAGGATTGAACCCTGATGAGTACAGAAATCTGAGCAAAACTGTGAGGCTGGGAGCAGGAACTATTGAACAAACCAATCAGGTTGCCACTATGGAATGAGACAACCAGTGAGCACCAACTGTTTATTTCCTTCCTCCATCCCTCCTGTGTTATCACTCTGAGAAGATTCACTCCAGTCCTGGGAGACTAAGTTTGATTAGTATGGCTCCATCACATGCTTCATTCTTGTCCTAGAGAAAGGCAGGGTCTGTTTTTTGGGATACCCCAAACTTCCAACAATCCATTTAATGGAATCTCTCTGAAAGGAAATAGGGGACTGTTAGGAAAGAGAACTGAATGCTGAGCAGCCAAAAACAACATCCACTTATTGCTTAACATCACACTTAGAGAAATAAGCAAAAAAAAAAAAAATCCCCACTCTTCTCAAATCTAACGCAGGAATTCCAAGAAATTCAATAAGTCTCTTTGCAAATTAATTTTACCTCAGTGAGAAGAATCTGATCATCTTAGATTCGATTCAGTGAAACAACTGTGAAATCCCTTTGGCTTCAAAGTGGAGAGGATCCCGGGAACAATACCCTTGATTCAATTCCACACTGTAAGCTGGGCAATTTAGAAGAATGGCCTGGGTTTTCTTCCAAGCCCTAATGAAAGTTAATGATCAAGAACTGGGCTACATGCTTTTTTATGGTTGCTTATTATGAGCTATTTAACTTTTACAGCTTTATTAAATGTTTTATGGAAAGGTTTATTTCATGTTTTATTACAGCTTTGTAGGATGGCCATGTTTGGCCAAGAAGCCTGACAGATGAGCACAAATGTTTTGCAAATATCACTGGTAAGCAGTTTCTGGGTAAAATCATGTTTCATTTTGACATTTTGTGGGGGCTAGGTAGGAGTGTTCTCTTTAATGAAGCCCAGTAGAGCTGGGTGATATGACGGGAAGGGAGTAGAAAGTAGGAGCATGCCCCACATTCTGATCTTTTAGATGGAAAAAATTAATTAATGAAAATAAAGTGTTATAGAAATCCACTTTGGCTAAAAGTGAACATTTGAGTAAAGAACGCCTCCCCCTACTCAAAATACATTTAGCTGATATTAAATGTACTTTAAAAAACTAAAAATAATATTTTACAGTGCATTTGTTTCACTGTTACAATAAACTTATGAGGTAGGTAAAAATAATAACTACCTTTACCGCTGGTTTAAAGCCTTTTTCTAAGCACTTGACATGCAATATCTCATTTAATCCTTATAAGAAGATACTAGATGAGCACTAATATTAACCCTATTTTATAAATGGGAAACTAAGGCTTTTAGATGTTTCCCAAGGATCTCACTCCCAGTCCAACTTATTTCCCACTCTGTCACAGAGACCTAACTCTGTGGTTTGATGTATGGGTTGTTCAAGTTATCAATTAATCTTTGAGACATCTTTTTCTTATTTTTCTACAAACAATGTAGAAACTATTGTGGACATGCATTCTAAGGCTATAGCCACACTGGCTAGATCTCAAGTTTGACTTGTGAATACTCTTTACACCCTCACCTGACTAAAGGTCACTATTTTCTTTAGAAAAAAAGCTCACATCTCGAGATTCTTGATTCCCACTTGCCACCTTTGCCGGGAAATATGGGCAGAAAGTTGAACTTTTCCCTGCAAAGCAAGAATCTAGCTATTTGGAAATCAAAGCCTCATGCAAAGCCTCATGCAAAGAATTCCTAAATACTTGCCTAATTTTTATGAAGAATCCAAATTTTGTTTTTCCTTACCAATTTTGTTAGTGTTGCAATGAGAAATTCAGCTGAAATGCCATTTTTTTTTGTAAAAGCACCCACATCTACCCCCAGAGAACTTGGCTTTGTGTAACATCTCATGTATGTAGAGTATAACACAGCATTTAACCCGTCATTAATTGACTGTGATGGGTACTTTACATATATTGTCACTTCACTTAATTCTCACTACAACACTTAAGTGGTGAGTATTATCATCTCCTTTTACACATGATAAAACTGAAGCTCAGAGAGTTTACAAGGTAGACGTGGGTTTCAAACTGAGGTCTCTGTCTCCAGGACTCCGTTGTCTTTCCTCTACTGTATGTTGGACTTTTTCTTGGAGGTGAAAGAAGACTTCAAGGATGTCCAGATTAAGCTCATTGGGGTAATTTTCTAAAGCATTGTGACATTTAAGTCAGGGAAATAATTGTAGATAGGTGCCCTCGATTGGGACTGTTTTCTGGCCTTTGGCTTTATGGATAGGGAAGTCTCCCAACTTACCTTCTGATTATACTGCCCTCTTCTCCCTACTTTGCAATTCTTCCCTCTTCTCTTGCCCAAGCAGTAATTTCAGTCACTATGGTGAAGTCCAAAGAACTTGCCAGACACATTTAGGGCCTCAAAGTTGACATGATTCTTGAACATTGTGAAACCTGGCATTTGTGTGTGAGTACCTGTGTATGTGTAGGTTTAGTTACAGGGGTGGGGGGTAGGATATGAACAGGAGATGTTATCCAAAGAGATATGTGTATGTCTTCTGTGTCCATAACGATCTTCTTATTGGGGAAGGGGAGTATAATCAAAAGGTGTGTGTGTGTGTGTGTGTGTGTGTGTGTGTGCAAATAAAGTTTGTGTGTACAAGAGGTGATTATGCAGTCATGTGTATATTCGCTTATGGTTTGTGTGTATAATCATAGAAGTGAACATGAATTGGGAGAGTACATGGGCTCAGGTAGAAGAGAAGAAAGATTTAAAATTCAATTGAGGGAAATGTATGAATTCACACAATTCAAAATGCATTCCCTGAAATACGAACCATTTAAATTTACCCTAGACTAATGGTATAGGAGTTCACTCAAGTAGAAATGAACCCCACACACATCAGCATAACCAGGGGTGTGACAGATCCATTTTGGATACTTCCCTGAAGAATCAGTACAAAAGGGACTGCATCATAGGGCATTACTGCCACTTTCCCATGAGCTAATTATTTGCATTTATCTTTCCTGATTTCGCCAGAGTGGGCTAACTCTCTAGTAACTGTTGAGCCTTTCAAATATATCAAGATATTGGTTTCCAAGGGGAGTGGATAGAACAATCAATCAGGAATTAGGTCTGTCACTGACTAACTTTGAATAACCTGGAAAAGTCATCTAGTCTCATTGTACCTCAGACTTCTCATTGCCTAAACAGGCATTAGAGTATTTGTCCAATCTACTCTGCAGGGCTGTTTTATGTAGCCAACAAAATAATATGAAAGCTTCTGAATATCATATATATTGTAAAGCAAATAAATTGTTATTGATTTTGTTGCTGTCTCAGAACCAAGTTATTAAATGTACTTGTTGTTTGGGTTTCTCTGTTAACTGATTAAATGAAACGAACACCTGATATAAACACAGGAGTCGACTTAAATTTGAGCACTTTTGGCACAGTGATTTTTAGGTATGTCATTTTATCTCTTGAACCTTAAAAGTGTCACACTTGTAAAGTAAACTTATGATACTCGAACTCACAGGATTGCTTTAAGGATTACATGAGATACAAGAGCACACTGTAAGCTTCAAAATATACACATGAAGAGGGTATTAGTGTTTCCCTTGTGCTCTACTAGCAAAGTTCACTTTGTTTTAGTTCATGTGACAAAGGGAAAGTTGAAGAGCTTTGCCAATAAATACGAATTTTATTTACCTCCCTGTCTCCAAGTACATAATTAACAGCTGGCTGGTGTGTTACTGTGAATTAGGATTAAGAGGCTCTATAACTAACTGCTCAAGCTTCTTGAAAGTTAGTTGACCATGTAACACCAAACAATTGGCTAGTCAATTGATCAATATTTAACTAATGACTGGGTTGTTTTACCAACCTAGGTATTTTTGGTTTTGTATCTTCAAGCTTAATATCTAGACACTAATTGATTTGTTCATCAAACATTTATGGAGTTCTTACCTGGTTCAAAGTAGAAGATAGATATCCAGAGATTAAAAAATACTTGGTCCTTGTTTCCAAATAGCTCCCAGTCTACTTAGGAGACAGAAAAGTAAATAAAATTAAAAAATGATTCTGCAAAGGTGCATTGGGTACATTAATAGATGCATAGATGTAGGTGCTGTGGGGGAAGAGAGGATGGGAGTCTAACTTTGACATTTGTCCCAGGTGTTAGAGGTTATGATGGATCTGAGTCTGGAAGGATCCGTGAAAGTTTACCATGCAGAGAGGAGGGAGAAAGATTTGAGATAGAGGAAATGATGCAAGTAAAAGAGACGTGGAAGTGTGAGAATGAATCATATATAGTGGAATTGAAAGTAGTTGATAATGACCCATTAAGATGCCTATGAAAATGTAGTTACAGCTTCTCTCCTAAGAGTGGGGGAAGTACGGGCCAATTTATTAAGGACTTAGAATCAAAATGAGAAACTTAAATTCTCTCTGCATTTAATGACACACCAAAGACTATAGGCAGGCAGGTAAATGACATATTTTCATTTTAGAAAGAAATAAAATCAAACTTTTGTTGAACATTCACTATATGCTCTGTGTGAAGCTGCGACAGACTAAAGATAAACTATCTTGAGGATTGTAATTTTCTAGAACTTATAATAGAGTACATGGAGGGGGCTGTGGATTTTTCAGCCCTTTTTTAGTGTAGAGGATAAGGATACCAGGGTGGAGGACTTCACGTCTCAGTCCATTAGAGCAACAGCAGAAGAGGCCTGGTGGATTGGGCAAGAACTTGTTCACATCAGTTTGTGCCCCTCTTCCACCCTGCCCCAATGTAATAGGGGGACTTTTCCAAACCTTTGTGAGTGGGGAAAGTGCAAGTCACATACCCTATTATTAGCAAACATCAATTATATAGGTCTCTCCTACTTTCAGGAGAAGAAAAAAGAAACCTCTGAGGAGTATGAAAATACACTCTGTAAAAGAGGATTCCACTAGGCCTATGAAAATTTATGGCAGAAAAAAGGAACACATTTCTTTGTGTTGGATTAGAAAATGAAGATCATTATCTTTAAAAACTATTTTTAAATGGGAACCAGAATTTTTTTAATAATAAGATTCAAATAGATATGTGCTTTTTAAAGATAAGAGCAGAGAACAATGAGAAGAGAACATTCTGGAATGAAAATACAGAAAGATGAAATGTGAAGACAATATGTTGAGCAAAAAGAGAACTAGGTGACATAAGGAAGACACAGCAACCAATTTAGTTACCTGACCTCCTTACTCCTCTTTCTGAGCCTGTGCTTCTACTCCCACTGAGGAAAGGGCACATGATTTGCCTTGCTCACAGTTGATTGGAAGAGGAATGGGCACATGATCCAAACTTGGCCAGTCAATTCTTTCCTTCTAGAAAGTCGGAATAGAGACCCAGGAGTGCTATGCAGGCTTGGATTGTGCTGAAGAAAAAAGGTAGAACTACTTTGGGGGCCATTTCCTTTTCTGTTCTTGGAGAAATAGAGATCTGAACTGCAGAGAGGAATGAAGTAAGAAGATGAACAAAGAAAAGCAGAGACAAGAGACCACAGAGTCTGGAGAGAGATAGACACAGAGAGAAAGTAGCTATCTTGGTCCCTGACAACTTTCCAGTTCCTCATTCCAGTCTCCCATGAGGCCTCACAAGACTTCCTGACTTTGGGTTCTATGAATTACACTTGTATTATTTTAAAAACATTCCACTTTTGGCTTACCCTAATTTGAATGGGATACTATTATTTGCAACCAAATGGTCCTTGACCAGAAAAGCAGGATTACAAGAATACGAAAAACAAAACAAAACGAAAAACCCAGTACTAGTGTAGACTTCTGTTTTGAAAGTCAGCAGGAGAACAGCTTCTACTGCAGAATTTCTGATTTCCCACAAAAATACATATAAATTAAAGGATTTAGAAACGAGTCACAAGAACATTGAAAATTTAGACTTGTAGTCAACCTAATTCCGGAATCAAGAGGCTTGATTTTTAATATTTATTTGGCTTAACCTCTCAGTGGCATTTGTCCCTGTGGGCTATCCCTCTCTCCTGAAGCATTGTCTTTCCTTGGCTTTCATGACTATATTCTCCTGATAGTTTCCATGTCTCTTTAGCTACATACTTAACCATTTTATGATTTCCTTTAGGGTTATTCCTGAGCATTTTTCTCTCTCATTCTACTCAGGGTGGTCATGTTTATGGTTTCTCTTATTACCCATATGCCAATGATTTTGAAATCTAATGCTCAGTCCATAGCCCCAAAGTATGCAAACATCTTCCTACTAGAAATTTCCACTGGGATGTTATGACAGTATTTCATAGGTAACCCAAATCATTCTCTTTCTAGCCATATCTGCCCTTCCTTCAATAAATACCACCTTCTCTATCTTCCCAGTCATTCAAACTAGAAACTTGTGAACTATCTTGAAATATTTCATTTCCCTTATCCTTAATATTCAGTCACTCACTAGGTCCTATTGTGAAGATGATAGAAAAAAAACCAAACAAGTAAGACACCCCCTCTCCCATTGACCTTTGATTTGGTGCCAGCAACCTTTAAACTTCATCTCCTTTCCATGTTCTTCACCTCTAGCTCAATCCTAATAGGGTCACACACTTCCTGGTAAAATGGAAAGCCTGTGTGTGTGTGTGTGTGTGTGCGTGTGTGTGTGTGTGTGTGTTAGAGTAGGCATATGCTGAAATAAAGAACTCTAATAACAGTGGATAATGGAAATTGAGTTCTAAATAAATACTATGAGATAACACTATCAGAGAACAAGGTGATGACTGTAGAGAAAGGAGGGCATTAAATGAAATTGTGGTTGAACCTGAGGATTGAAGTCAAATGAAATACACCCACCTAACCTTACCTCTCCTTACCATACCACCACCACCACAAGCAGCAGCAGCCCACAGCTGTACAGCTATAAAGGAGATTTTTCCATCATATGACAGAATATAAGTCCAATGCAATCCACATACTGTTTGTGGACAAACTCTATCTGAAAGCACTTTTCTATGTTTAAGAATGAGTAAGATGGAAAACAATGGAAATAACCATATGGAACTTATGAAAAAATATTGTAGAATAAGAGAAAGGGATAAGTATTGGAAGACTCAAAGGAAGAACCTATTTCTGAAAATGATCTCTTGCACTGTATTAAAATATAGATAAAGGTGCTATTAAAAAAGATAACCCATAATACAGTGTTTCAAAGAAGATAGAAGTTAATTCTCCTTTCCTATAAGGGTCTAGAGGCAGGATGGTCAAGCATGGGACAGCAGCTCTAAGAGATGCCTTCTATCTTGTTACTCTGCAGTATCTAGAGAAATACTACTCAAAGTGTGGTTCAAACCAGCGAGCCATCTTTGGACTTCTTGAAAACAGTCAGCAATGAGACAAGTACAGAAACTGGCAGTGTTTATCTTCTCTGATTTTGCACTAACAATACTTACCACTAACCAGGAACAGACAATTTTCAGATTGTACCTCTGTAGGCACACTTTGAATAGCACTGCCTTTGTGGACCATCTTCATTGTATGTGTGACACTAACTAACACCATGCTGCATACAGACAGATAACAACAAAAAATTCTTCAGGAAGGGCAGGCAGCAATTTCACTAATATAAAATTCACAAGACACAATGAAATAAAACAGAATATTATAAAAAATTAAAAAGAGAATAGGAGATGAAAAAGAGAAAAGAAATGATGAGCTAAAGATGTTGTTGAAAATACAGTTTAACAATAACCTTGAAATCTACATTGGAGGCAGCAGAGAGCATAATCAATGCTGCACAAAATCCAGTAAGTGGTGTAAGAGATATATCTGAGTTGTTCTCCTGTAATGCAGGGGAAAAAAAAGCTCAAAGAAATTTAAAAATTGAAAGGGAAAATGACCAATGTGGAAGCTGGAAACAGAGAACCAAAAGCTAAATAAATCACTCTCTTGAAAAAAAGAAAAAAACCACAAATAGAATCAAATTATTAATTAAAGATATAAGACAAAGCAATCTTAACTGAGGTGAAGTGAGACATGTTTAAGGATTTAAAAGCTCACTCCATTCCAGGAGAAAATCACTGAAAATGTAATTAAACTTAAAGTCATCCAGATAAGATTTCTGGACTAGAAGGATAAAGAAAAATCCACTGAAAATCCAGGCAGAAAAAGCCATAATGGGGAAAATCTACGTTTATTCTTTTTCATAGCAATAAATTCTATGGTTAGAAATTTTGAGGGAAGAAATTTTAAAAAAACCTATTAGCCAGGAATTTTATATCCCACCAAATTATCTTACTTTTTCATAGGTAAAGTACTAAAATGTCATTGAGTTAATTTGTTCTACAAATATAGCCATGTTTGTTAAATGTCAGGCCCTTTAGATACAATAGTAAGCAAGATATATATCTTTCTCAAGTTGGAAATATAAAACAAACAGTATTGTTAGATTATAAATAATTTGGATTTAAAATTCCAGATTATATCAGTGAAGACCATGAAATGAAGAAAACATGGGAGAAAATGAATGAAAAAATACTTTTTCATTCCCGACAAAGATAAAAATAACTAAAGGTTAAAAAAATGCTTTTGAAAATTTTATAAGTATCAATTTGTAAAATTAATAATAGGAAATCTTTAGAATAATACAGTACAAGATTGTAGATCATATATGTTAGTGTTAATCAAAAGCATCCATGGGCAAATTTTCTTTATTAAATGAGTCTCAAACTATATTAAAATAATCTAATCATTTTTGTCTTGGTAAGGAACATATATAACAAAAGCAAAGAGCAAAATTATTAGCAGTGGTAGATGTTGAAAATTCAAAGAGAAGGAAACAGATTGTAATGTTAATTTCAAGGCAAAATTCAAGGAAAACGTTACAGATAACAAACAATTATCTTTGACATACAATAAAGATATAACTATCATGAACCTTTTCTTGCTGAATGTTATACTATTGAACTAAAAAAAGATAAAGACAATTAGAAATACAAATAAAAAATTTTTTTAACGTTTATTCATTTTTGAGACAGAGAGAGACAGAGCATGAATGGGGGAAGGTCAGAGACAGAGGGAGACACAGAATCTGAATCAGGCTCCAGGCTCTGAGCTGTCAGCACAGAGCCCGACGTGGGGCTCAAACTCACCAACTGCGAGATCATGACCTGAGCCAAAGGTGGACGCCCAACCGACTGAGCCACCCAGGCACCCCTAGAAATACAAATAAAGTTGAATGAGTATATCCTGGAATCTTTTTCTCTCAATCCAACCCCATAAAAATGAAATAAAAGATATATTTAAATATTAAACTAATAAGAATAATATTTGAAAATAGGAAAATAATTTATATTGGCCCAAAGGCCAATCTATAGAAGAAAATGGAGAGTGGAGATCTCAGCACTAAGTTAAGTCTGCTTTTGCAGTAAGCCACCTAGAAAGTGCACAAGTCATAGGAAAGTGCACAAGTCAACCTAGAAAGCCACAAGTCATAGGAAGACTTTTAGCTCAGGACACAAGGATGAGAATTCAGTTGCAGAAGATGAATTCACAACCAAACATCACTGAATCTATGAGAAACAACTACACTTCATCAGGGTCTATCAAGCCTAACAAATAGAAACACTTTCAGCTTAGGAAATAGAGTTAGTAAACCAATTAGAAAAGGACTTTAAATAAGTAAGTTAAGATCTTCATAGAGATAAAGGAAGGAAATTTGGGATAAGAATAGGGCTTATAAAACAGGAGCAGATTGATATATCAATATATCTGAATCTATATATCATCTATATATCTCCTATTAGAGACCTGAGAGGAAGTATGTGTGCATGTATGTATGTGCATGGGTGTTTCTATATACAAAAGGAAATAACATGCTGGATAGAGCTAAAGAACAAATCAACAATGGGGTACCTGGGAGCTCAGTTAGTTAAGCATCTGACTCTTGATTTCTGCTCAGGTCATGATCTCATGGTTTGTGGAATTGAGCCCTATCTATGTCAGGCTCTGCACTGACATCATGGAGCCTGCTTAGGATTCTCTCTCTCTCTCTCTCTCTCTCTCTCTCTCTCTCTCTCTCTCTCCCTCCCTCCCTCTCCGTCTCTCTCTCTCTCTCTCTCTCTCTCTCTCTCTGCCCCTCTCCCGCTCACACATCGGCACTCTCTCTCAAAATAAACAAATATTTTTTTAAAGAAAGAACATACCAACAAGCAAACATCTTTACTGAGGAATTCTTTTCAAAACACAGTACAAAATAATAAAGAGGTAGGAAAGAGGGGGAAAAAGTTAAGAGACTGGAAATGAATCCAACCCTCACCTACTAGAAGTATAAAAACAGGAAAATAAAGGAGAGATAATGTTTGAAGAGTTCACCAAGTGACAAAGCAAATAGAGAATAAATTACACTTTAGAGTGCTATAAAACTTTACAAAGACAAAAGATAGAAAAACAATTTCTAACAGCTATGAGAGTGAAAGGTCAGATCACCTGCAAAGGAATGACTATCAGTTTAAACTCATTTTTCACCAATAACCTCAGAAACAAGAAAGCAGTTGAAAATATTTGCAAAATGTTTGTGGAAAAATATATTGAATCTGGAATTTGATACCTAAGCAAATTTTTATTCTATAGCAAGGATAAAATAAAGACATTTTCAAGCAAGCAAAGACACATGAACTTTTCTAAGGACTCTCTTAGCAGGAGGGGGAGAACTAGTAGATAATAAGGTCCGGCAAGAAGACAAATGAACTCAAAGATATAGTAGAATACAGGAGTCAATGGTGAACAAAGAAAATGGTCTCAATGCTTATTGTGTACAAAAAAATTCTGATTAACAAATTATTAAATTGTAACTAAAGGTACATATGAGACCTTAGAGGTGAGGAGAGTAGCTAAGAGAAATAACTTCTTGTCTTCTTATTTGGGATGAGAAAGAATAAAAATGCTGATTAATTCTACAACATTTTAAAAAAATATACATTTGAAAGCTAACTACGGGTAAACACTTGGTGAAGAAAGATAGTGAATAGCTTTAAAGCAATAGAGAGAAAATGGAACAAAACATGTACTCAGTCCAACCAAATGCTCAAGAGAGATAAAGCAATGACATGGTAAGAGAAAAACGTAAAATGTAAAGATATCTGTAATAAAATTTGAAGTAGTTTTAATTACACATTTAACAAGATTAATCTAATACCAAGCAAAGAGCTCTGAATTCAACACATAGGAATAACACAACTTTTAGTCAAACAGATGGAACAGGTGCAAAAGCTGATTATATACTATGCCACAGGGGAAGCCTTGTCAAGACTGATATTGCATAAGTCATGTTCACTGACTGCAGTAAAATAAAAATAAAAGTTCACAACCAAAATAGAGCCTTCCAAAAGACCAGATATCTGGAAATGAAAACAATACAAGTAAAACACATCAATTTTATTCATGGATCTAATGGAAGTATTTAGAATAGATATGAAATAAAATTTGTAAGGTATTAACTAACGTGATATGGAGAGACAAATTTATATCCTTAAGTGGTTTATTATATAACACAATGTTTAAAAATAAACTAATCTTTCCATCCTAAATGCTAGGAAAAACCCAGAGAAAATAGAGGGGAGGAAAATAAAGATAAAAGCAAAATTTAATAAATTAGAAAAATGCACAAATACCCAAAGTAGAGTTGATTAACAAAACCAAAAGTCAGTTCTTTGAAAAGTTTTATAAAGTAATACTCTGGGGAAAAATTCTATGAGAAAAGAAAGCACAAATAAATAGCATCTGAAATGAAAATAGGGACATAAAAATGCTCTAAAAATTAAGATATTTTTGTACCAAGGAATTTGATACATAATTAAGCAGAATATTTTAAGGAAAATTTAAATAACAAAAATGAACTCAACAACATAGGCCAATAAACATAAAAGAAATAGAAACAGAAGCCAAGGATATTTCCTAAGAAAAGGCACCAGACCCAGATAACTTTATGGGTGAGTTCCAGGAAATCTTCAAGGAATAGATAATTCTCATCTCATGCAAACTGTTCCAAACAATATAAAAAGGTGGGAAACAACCCAACATATTTGTAAGGCTAGCTTAACAATGATATCAAAACCAGACTATGTTCATAAGTCATATTTGGTGTATACTTTTTGGTTTGGTGTGTGTGTGTATGTGTGTGTGTGTGTGTGTGTGTGTGGATTTTATTCATAGGTAGTAAATTATGGCTTTTGTTGTGAACAAAAATAGGAACATCCTTCCTATTATTTGTTCTAATTGGTTATCACTGCTTCAAATACATTACTAATTATTGAAAATAATTCTGAAACTCAGCATAACCTAGTGGAGTTTGATAGAAAGAGACACTTTGCCCTCGAAGGGATTTATTTAGTTTCATGCTTGGTTTCAATAGTTGTCTCATAACTTCAGGGTATGTAATTTGTATAGTGTAGACATATACTCTGATTTATGTGCTTTTTATTTGGAAAGGAAAAAAACGGGATGAGAAAACAGTCTCTAAGGTCCCAGCCATCATGCATCAAGATCCCCTTTCTTCTTTATACATGTTACAGATACTTCATATGTAAGCTATAGAGAACCATACAGATGTTAGTCATTACAAGAACGGTCACTCTTCTGTGACAGGATTGGGAAAACAGTTCTGTCTCCAATCCTAGGGAAATAAGTTTCTCTTCATAGTTCCTTTTCTCTCCAGTGCTTTCTGAGACCATTGCTGGAAACAGAACTAATATATCAGTTGCCACATTTACTGTTCATGAGTTACTAGGAGATTGAGTTGGCTCTGGCCAAGGGCACACATTCTCGGAGCCACCACCACCTTTTCTTGCCATTATTGTCTTTCACTTTCCTACAGACTCAGTGTTACAAATGGTGAAGTGGCACCACAGGTGCATGCAAAGTAGTAAAAAGAACACGTAGCATTGGTCCTTGGTTCAAATCTTGACTCTACTGTTCAAACTGTGTGACTTCAGGCAAGTTAATTAATTTCTCTGTACCCCCAGCTCCCTATTTGTAAGATGCAATTATTAAATATGCCAGGGTTGTTAATGAGAATATAGAACATAATATATACAAGATTATTTAGCACAACTCTTCTTATAGTATTGCCAGTATTCCATATATGTTGGTTCCCTTATACCTAATTTATAAGAAATCTTGGATCTAGATCAGTTGATAACAGTGTCTTTATGAAAAATCTGTTTTGAATTTCAAACAACAAATTTGCAAGTTAATTTTAGAGTCATTAACAACAAGAAGTTTCCTGTAAAGTACTTAGCATCATGGCACTTAAAATTTTGAAAAAAAAATTAAATGTAGTTTCTAACCTACACACTCTTTTGAATAGGAGCTGAGTCGTCATCTGGTACCTGTTGCACAGCAGACAATCAGATGTTTGAAGAATGAAGGTGACATTTATGTGTAGGTGATAATTAACATGATTCAGCACTTCCTCGTTTACAAAGCTCATTCACTATCACAGATTTTATGTGTTCACCAACACCTGGGGAGTAAAGTCAAAAAAAATATCATCATCTCTATTTCATAGTTGAAGAAACTTAACTCTGAGAAGTTTTCAGTGACTGTCTTAAGGTCACAGTTAGGGCTTAGAACATAGGTTTTGCTGATTGTTTTTGCAAAATTCAGTTAATTTTCTCATGGTGTCTTATGCTTTGGGAGAGTGTGTGGAGTAAACATGGCAAGAATAAGAAGGCCATTTGAGAGTAATTTGGCAATATCCTGCAAGTCTGACAATGTGCAAGCCCAGCAGCTCTCTTCTAGGTATATACCCTAGAGAATTTTTCTACAGGTGCAAAAGGATGCGTGAACAAGAATACTTATTGGAGCATTATTTGGTAATAGCAATAATTGGAAGCAACTTAACATCCATTTGAAGGAGAACAAATAAGTAAGCTATGTTCTCTTCATACCATGAAATGTTATACAACATTTGAAACAACAGGCTAGCTCTCAGAAACCTGATATTGAGTGACAAAAAGAAATTTTAGAATGATACATGATAGTGTTTATGCAACATTTTAAAAAAGTGAAATGACAGATGCTATTTATCTAGATATCAGAGACTATTTATCTAGATACATATTTATCCTAGATACTATTTATCTAGCAAATACATATAATACACACTTGTTGTGAACTCTAAGGATGTATACCAGTTTCAGCATAATGTTTGCTTCTGGGGAGGAAAGAGGGAGATTAAGAAGGAGAGCAAAGGGGGCTTTAATCTGTAGTGCTCCCTTTCTTTTATGTAAAAATAAGAAACATGATAAAATGGTAACATTTGTTAATTTCTGGTATTGGGTACACGATGTTTTGTTTTCTTATTTTCTCTTTTAATGCATTGTTTAAGCTTTTCAAAATTAAGAAAGAGAAAAAAATATTCACTTAGAATGGAGCAGTACACTATAGTAATTAAGAGTGTGTTTCAGAGACCATGTTTGAATCCCAGTTCTGCCCATTTCAATGCTCTTAAAACGAAACAGGTCTCCATACCACAACATTTCTCTGTGCCTTTAATATGCTTATGTGTACTGTGGGCCTTTAGAAGAGAATATAACATTCAGAATTTCCCGAACTCATTTGGCCATGGAATAGGTTTCTTAGAACCCAGTCTGATGGAGCCTGCCTTACAGATATTCCATATTTAAGTGTTAACTTAAATGATCAGTTGTCTTCAATCTGGAAAGGGTCTCCCTTCATCTCCTTCCTATTTAACCCGTCTGTGTGTCTTTTCTACTCCCACTATCTCTAACGAGATAGGCTCTGTTAAGACAGCAAGGCTCATTTGATGTGGGCAATTTTTTTAAAATGTTAAGGTCTTTAAAAAAAAAAAGTGTTTATTTTCCAGTAGCATTTGTTATTTCCAGCTTTGGGCAATTTCCAGCATGTCTGTTAGATGTCTGGCCACATTAAATCCAATTTCCTCTCAGTTACTCAGAAATCCATTTTCATTTATTTTGTTCAGTGTTCATGCTTTATAACTGTGAGGGTCTGCCAGGCTTAAGCTTCCTAAAGAGTATCTTAAGCCATGGTTTCCACCAGACCCACAGGTGGCTTGCTTATTCCTCAGGAATTCCCCTAAGAGACACGTCAGAAGGCATCACACATGCCACACACATACTATAATCTTGTTCTTGTCCCTCCCACTCATCAAGCCCTATGGGCCAATGTCCAGAAGTAGAATTTCTTTGATTTCAATGAACCTGTTTTATTTTACTCAAGGCTTACAGATCTCTGTTGTAATGCCAGTTTTAGCCTAGGGTGTAACACTCAGCCTGAGTTTGGAGCTGTACCCTGCACATTGGGAATTAAGGGTTCTATTCCAGGTTCTGCCTCTGACCTTGGTCTCCATTTGACCTTGGGTAAATTCAGATCTCCTGGAGGGCAAGCTATCCAGACATAGAACATTTAGCTATGGTTTACCTTGGATTTGAAATGTTTCCCCCAATGATTTATGTCTCTGACATGGTTTCATTTTATATAACCCCAAATAGAGCCTCAGTTGTTTCCCTTGGCCTCTTCGAAATCACCAGAGCTGCTTACTCCATATATTCAAGTTTTGCAAAATTCCCCGGGATGTATCCCCTTATATGTAATAAGGCCAGCTCTGCTTTGTCGATTAGTTTGGTGATCCTTTGGGCCTCTTTTGGGATTTCAGAACTTACGCTCTCATAGTAAAATGTGCCAAAACTGACAGATAGAAAATAAGAATCAGCTCTTTAGAAACGAGAGGGCCCCCGAACTCACTTCTTAGAAGTTGAGACTTGAGCTCTAGGTCTTTCCATAATGAGCTCGGAGTACAGCATAAGCTATATTAGGGCTCAGAGCTACAATGACCTGGCCAAGTCTCCTCGCCACTGAGAATGTATAATTACTTTCAAAATGCCAACTGATTGGTCTTAAAAGCCATTGATAAACTCTGTCTTTTTAAATTAATTTGTCTAGTTGGGTCATGTCAGAAACAAACATTTCTATGTGTACCTGTCAGTGCACATATAATATTCATTGAGCCCTTTCTATAACCACCACTTTGCAATGGAGGAGACAAGCAAAGGATAGAACCTTAGTCTATGCCTTCTAGGAATTTCCAGTATGGCTGAAGAAACTTAATCACAAGGAACAAATTGAAGGTCACTTAATATTGATCTTCAGTTAGTATTGAGATTTGTGTGAAGGAAACTGGTGCTACCAAGCATCTGACCATCCCTATAGACTCTGAAAACAACAACAAAAATAGTATAATCCATTAATAAGCTTCAAAAGAATTGTAACAACATTGTCTGGTGTGTATATCTGTTTAAGGATGAGTGAGTATATTACTGAGGCAGTTTATGTACATAAGAAATACAAGAAGACTTAGATAATTTGGACTATTCTGATACCTCCCTAGTGCCTGGACAACTGTCCGTAGATGATGAATGTTTCTGATGCTTTGAAATTTTCATGAAATGTTGGGGTGGATGAATGACCCATAACACTGAGAAATAGGACAAGAATGGTTAACATCCTGGCCTTCATCCTTCTAGTCTTTGAGCTGATGTAACGTAGTTGTTGGATTATCTGTTCTCTGAAAATTCAAATCCATTTGTGCCTTGGCTTCTTCCAGAGAAATGTTTCTGAGATCCTTAACACACTGTGACAGGCCCCATCATGGCCACCTTCAAAGACTCCATCCTTGTTCAGTTTTGGATGACTTTCTTATTCTCAGCCCAAGTGACCAAAATCATTATTGATGTCCTGGCAAGAGCATTGCTGACATTTTTCCAGATTAAATAGGATTTATATGTGATCATTCAGGTAGTCTGCTTTGAATTTGAGGGAACATGTTTCTACTTCATGGAGATGAGGGGATCTGTACATGCTCAGGAATGACAGTAAAGTTAAAAGCATTTCATATCACCCTTTCCTTTCCTGTTGATTTTTATGAAGCTGTTTAAAAAAACAATCTTGGACTGCTTCAAGGAGGCCCATTCTTCCCTTCAAACGTCAAGCTTTCTTCTCAAAGCAGTATTTCTTGGATAAATGTAATTCAGACCTGTGTCTACACAGTCCAGTAAAGTGGAGCATTTCAGATAATTCGAATGTCAAAAGATGTTTCCCCTCAATTATCCAAATATTTTAGGCGAATGTGTTAAAAAAATTTTGTCTGAAATTATCTAGATCAAGAACTCAATTCCCCATATTACTTTACATAAGTACAGGGTGTATATATCTTTTGTTAAGAGTTATTAACCATAAAACCCCCACCATTGGAGTTTTAATTCATTTTTTCCCAGTTTCCTGTAGAAAGAGAATTGAGCAAAACATTCCGTGTCCCTTCTTTACCCCATCATATTCTCAGAAGCAGCTGCTGTTGCCTTGGCCACAGTACAGCTTTTATTTGCTGATTTGGGGACATTTATGTCCAATGTTGGCTGCGTTGTGGGGATGTTGAATTTCTTGGAATACAAGGCTATAAGCCATGGCTTGTGAGGCACCTGTGAGGAGAACACCCTTGCTAGTCTGTAAGCATAGACCCCTGGCTTTCCACTCACCACAGCCTAGACCCAGAGGAGGCTCTGGTGGCTTTTAACTACAACTGAGGGTAGACTAAGGCCAGGCTTTCACACACAACTCCCATGAAGCAAGGAGTCTCTCCTGGACTTCTTCAAAAATCTAGAGACTCACTACCTGCACATTCTTATTTGTCTGACCAGCCTTTGGGCCTAATTGGAGAGAGAGACACAGCTGGGTCAAAAGAACATTTCTGGACTCCTTTGGTCTTGACAGTTTTAACCCAAACCCAATTCACCCACGAAGACTTACTACTGGCACTCAGTTAAGGAGCAAACTGTTTTCTATGCCTCCTGCCTTGGGAAAGTTGCCGTGGTTCATCTAGATACTATCCGGAAAACCTTGCTGAAGGATGTGAGGACTCAGACAATGATGCAGTTGGAGGCACCACATCTGTGATTTAAGTCTGCTTTAAAGTCTTCGGTGGTGGCTCATGATCTAAAATTTCGTCTGTGATCTAGTCCCTGTCTACCACTCCCATGTTATCTCTCATCACTGCTTGCCTAATACTTTGTATGCCAGCAATTCCAAGCCACCCCAAGTCTCCACAGTCCCCAAACAAATCCATGGTATTTCTTGCCTTTGGGTTTTTAAAGTGTTCTTTCTATCTGCAATGTCCTCTTCCCGGTAAATGCTCATTATCTTCCTGCTGTATCCCCCCTGGGTCCCCTGTCTTATCGTGAAGACCCTACACAGGTGTCATTTCCAAGGAAAGTCCTCCCTGAGCCTGGTCCATCCAGCCTTATCCCTATTAGTAGGGATAGACTTACTAATAGGTCTATCATTGTCTTACACATACCACATTGTCTTATAATTATCTGGCTATATGTCTGCCTCCCCCACATCAAATCTCTTTTACCTTTCTTTTCCTAATGCCTGTCACAGAGATGGGAGCAGAGTAGACACTCAATACAAATGCTGAGTACATTGAATGAACAGATAAGTGTTCCTGAGTGGGTAGGGGATAATGTTTTTTGGTTGGGAGTTTTATTCAATGGTGGGTGGAGAATAAACATCACAGTAATAATAATAGTTATGTTCTATCTGAACAGCTATTATCTGATAAGTGTTTTAATATGTGTAACTCTTACAATAATACTATGAGGTAGGTACCATGATTATTCCTATTAAAAGATAAGAGGATAATTATGATAATGATAATAATTATGATAGCAATACTAAAGAATTTAAAATAAAAATTATAAGAGAACCACATAAGAGAGAAGTTAAGTGATTTTCTTAAGGCCACACATAATCACAAAAAAAATAGAGCCTGGAATTACTATTCAATGCTAAGCATAATATGCTAAATCAATTACATCTTATCATTTGGAGATGGGTATAGAAACTGGTCATATTGGAAACCAATTAAAATTCCCTCAAATGATTAGACTTTGAATTACTCTGCTGGGAAAACTCTAAAAGCACTAAAATCAAGAAATAACTTCATTCAGTTTGGAGCTGGCAGTGTCCATGTACACATGGGCTCCAAAGGCAGGAACGGCTTGTTAATTTGGCATTTAACTAGCAGAAATTTCTATTAACAATTATTACTGGGAAGAGTAGTTGATGCATAATAATGGCCCTTGAGTATTGCTTGGTCATGATGTGCCTTTTGAATTATCAAAGAAGATTGAAATTATGCTCATTCTAAGTTTAGTATTGCCTGTCTAATTATTCTTCAAAATCTTTGTTAGTAATCTCTGAATAACATAGGTCCATTAAAGTATCTAAAATATTTTAATAACCAGAACACCACAAAGAGAAAATGTATTATTATTTCAAGTCTGGTTATTTATCCTTAAAAGGTATGTAAGTATTGATGTAATTTCTAAAATACAAATTTGTAAGAAAATAGGAGCTCATAGTAGCTTTTTGGTTATTATATACTTTTCCATTAACAGATAGAATTTACTCATTAATAAATGTTTACCAAGCACCTACCATGCGGACAGACATTGTGTTGGGTGCTGGAGTTACAGGTATAATTAAGACAGATATAATCCCTGTCCTTCTGTAATTATGGAATCCATGAAAGTGTTGATGTTAAAGAACAGAATTCTGATTTTCGAAGATGAATGCTACCGTGGTTAAGACTAAGACTCCAAGGTCAAAATAAATAAATGGTACAACCGAACAAGCAAACTGCTAAGTACAGAAAAGGAAGAGTGATTTGACTTGGGGCCTGAGAGGCAAGAAAGTGTGGTGATCACTTGGGATGGATAGGGAGGCAGGGGGCATGTGGTCTTGTAACAGGAGACATGCTTTGGTCAGATTTTGGGGTCCTAAGAAGTCTGGGCAGTATCCTGCATAGTGGATGGAAAATAGGCTTTTGTCTGTATGCCAGTGACTTGGTACTGTCTGCATGTAAAGCCACTTGGGGGGAACTTTAAAAGGTCCCTTCTGCATTTCAGAGAAAGTAGTGTGAATGATTTTTGATATCATTTGATAGTGTTGGAGGAAGAATGGCAACTGCAGTGCAGTGAATGCATTTGCCGCCCCACCTGTGGAAAATGGAAAACCATCGATTAGTCAATCAATCAACAAACATTTATTGATCATCTTCTATCTTGGACAAAGTATTGCTCAGAACTGGGCTTGGCACTATGAAAAGAAAGAGGTCTAAATGTCTAATGTCTGAGTATCTAAAATATGAGACATTTTCCTTACAACATAGCCATGAAGAAGTATATCCATGGTATAATCAGATTGCAGTAGAGGCTCAAGAAAAAATCTTGACTTTACTTTATGCATCAGGCTTTGATGTACAGAAAATGTGTTAGTTTCCTGTAGGACAATTCAGCAGCAATGACGGAGAGCTAGAAAGAGCTCTTGCAACATCGCTTAAATGTCTGGTGACAAGACACAATCAGGGCACTGGGGAGGGAGGTCAACAGCCTGAAACTATTATCCAAGCAGGCACCCAGTAGAGTGCTGGCCAAGCAAAGAGCACACGAAAAAGTATGGGCTTGAGTTAAGTTTTTAGGGTCTCCAATTCCCTTCTCAGTAAGAACCTTCAAGTCAAGGGTCCAAAGTCAAATTGGCTCTGGCTATGGATTGGCAGTTCACTTAGACCGCTGGAGAGCTGGGATTTAATAGCTTTAAAGTTTTCTCCAAGACATGTTTAATAGGCAGATGTAAACCTATATGTTCTCCTTCCAACAACACTTGGATCCTTGTGTTCCTTGATGCTTGCACTGCTTTCCCAGGGTGTCTTTAGCAACATAATCTTTACTTTGCTGAAGGAGAAGGGCCTTTGGCTTGCATGCTTTCCCACCACCCTGTCAGTTATTACGTCTGTTTTCTTGAAATGGCTTGCTCCAGATTGTTTATTTGTTATGGACCTTGTGGTCAGCTGCAAACATAGTTTGCAGTTTTTTTGGTAACATTTATTGTTTTCATCTGATTAAAGAAAAATACATGCCAAAGCTTAAAAAATTGAAAAATACAGGGAGGTATAAAAATGAAAATTCAGATTACTCATAAGTCCATCATCTAGAGTTTTTCACTATTGGCATTTTAGAATATTTTCTCTCAAGCTTTTTGGATGGATGGATATATATATATATATATATATATATATATATATATATATATATGGCATGTCTTCATGTCTTTCTAAATAAAAATTTAATGGCTATAGAATTTTGGTTGATTCTGATTATTTTTCCATTTTAACTAACATAGGTACCTAAATCTTTATCCATATTTCTTTAGGAATAGATTTCCATAAATGGAATTAGAGTCTTGATTGTATAAATATTTTGAATGACTAGTGATAGATACAAATATACCAGTTTAAATCTCCACAAGCATAATAATGCTAGTGTGCTTTCACTGTATACCCTTACTACCATTGCATATTATTAATTTCAATTTGATAATTTAATAAGTGAAAAATAGTTTTATTCTTATTTTAAATCCTGTTTTTGGATTACTAGTGAATTTTGTAACCTTTGATAGAGAAGTGATTCTAGAAGTCTTGGTCCTTATTTTTCTGTACTTACCTTTATTTATATTGTACTGTTGTTGAGTTCCTGGCTTCCCTAAGTAGGACCTCTGCACCTTTTTTTGATTCATATGACATATTAACTGTCTGCCCTGAATGTTTCTCTTCACTCAACAATCATGCAGTCATGACATATTATTGAGGATCTAACATATTTTAGGCTTCTGAATCTAGAGATAGATAGATGAGAATTGAAGATCCCTGACCTCTATAATCTCATTGTATAGAGAAAACAAACACACATAACCTGTGAAATAAAATACAGTGTTTTGATGCCATGTAGTTGACAATATCTAGTCATTTTCTTTAGAAAGCTTAGACTCATATTGGCTATAGAGAATGGTATAAAAGTTATTATAATATTATAATACAGTAAGTCAGGAGCAGCTTAAAATAGTGGCTAAGGACATGTCTCTGAAGCCACTGTCTGGGTCACATTCTGACTCAACCACTAACAGTACTCTGTGATTACAGGCAGGTAAATTAGCCATTTTGTTCTTTAGTTTCCTCATTGGGAAAATAGAGGCAATAATAGGGTTGTTTCGTAGATTCACGCAAAGGATTTAGAGCAAGACCTAGTATGCAGTAAGTGATCAATAACGGTATCATTTTATTTTAGGAGACACAATGTGAGAAGCACTTTTGTTATTGGAATGTGTAAGAGGGGCTTTTTATCTAGACTTACAGAGTAGGGGCAGGAGTATGTGTGTCAGGGAAGCCCCTTTTGGAGAAAGAAACAGTTACCTGAAACCTGAAAGATGAGTACACAGTGCGACACATTTGGGAAAGTGCAGCAGATTGTGTAAGCGTATGATGGTATCGTTTCTATGAAGAGGGAATAGCAGATGCCAAGTTTTGGAAGAAAGAAGTGAATGGCTTTCAAAGTTCAGTGTGATTGGAATATAGGGCTAGAGGGTGTTTCAGTTATCTGTTGTGTAAAAAAACACCTCAGAATTCAGCGGCTTTAAAATACAATGGTTAGGAAAACAACAATGCAGTGACACCTGGGTGGCTCAGTTGGTTAAACTTGATTTCAGCTCAGGTCATGATCTCACAGTTCCTGGGACCACTGAGGGTGCTAAGCCTGCTTGGGATTCTTTCTCTCCCTTTCCCTTCTCTCCCCTCTCAAAATAAATAAAATAAATTACAACAAAACATAAATAACTGAAAATTTCATCAGAAACCACAGAGACTAGAAAAGAGTGAACTAATCTCTTTAAAATGATGATGTCATTAAGACATGACAATCCTAAATGTGCACATTCCAAAAACAGAGCATGAAGCAAAAACTGATGGAGCTAAAGAATAGATAAGTTCTCAATTATGAGAATCTTTTTTAAAAAAATATTTATTTATTTTGAGAGAGAGAGTATGAGCGGGAGAGGGGTGGAGGGAGACAGAGAGAGAATGCCAAGTAGGCTCAGTGCTGTCAGAGCACAGCCCAACACACAACTCCATCCCAGGAACCGTGAGACCGTGACCAAAGCCGAAATCAGGAGTCAGAGGCTCAACCAACTGAGACACCCAGGTGCCCCAATTATGGGAATCTTTAATACTCTTTTATCAATAATTGATAAAACAACTAGAAAATAAGAAAAATAAATATAGTCAACTTGAGCAACATTATCAGTCACTACAGAATGTACAGGCATTAAAAGAATGATAACAATGCTATGCCTGTAAATTCAACAACTAGGATGAAATGAACCAATTCCTTGAAAAACACACACTGCCAAAACTCATACCAGAAGAAATGTAAAACATAATAGTCCCATATATATTTAAAAAATTGAATTTGTGAGTAAAACCTTCTAGCAAAGAAAACTCTAGGCCAGATGGTTTCACTGGCAAATTTTATCAAACATCTTAAAAGGAGATAATATCAATTCTATACAAACTTTTCCAGAAAATCGAAGATAATGGAACACTTCTCAACTTCTTTTATGTGGCTACTATTACTCTAATACCAAGATCAGACAAAAACATAGCAAGAGAGGAAAAAGTATGGACAAATGCCCCTCATGAACATAGGTGCAAAAATCCTCAATAAAATATTAACATATCAAATCTGGCCATATCTTTTTAAAAAAGGATATTGGTGTTTGTCCAGGGGTGTGCTGTTAAACAAACCATTCTTTGGACAACAAAGCTCCGATTTGTAGTATTTTCCAATTTCCATACTCTCACCATGGCAAATTTTAAGCTACCCATGTGAAGCTACTAATCACAGAGCTGGAAAGAGATGTACATAATCAGCTCTCGTGAGCCAGTGGAAGCTGGCTTCATAATCCATGTTTCAGAATTTCATCTTTATCATAAGGAAAATGGGAAACATTTGAAGCTTTTAAGCAGGAACAGATTTGTGCCTTAGAATAATCCCTTTTGCTTCAGGCTATAAAATGGATTAGAGGTGGGCAAGGTTGGAGCCAGAATGACCACTTATGAATTGTTCATTAGCATTACTAAGAGATGGTCATGGCCTCAGGTTGGGTTGTGAAGGATGGGATGGAGAAGGTGGACACTTGTGAACCATTGTTAAGATGTCACCTCAATGAAACATAAATTGATTACAGGGTATGAGGCAAAAACAGTCACACACCCCACCTAGGAAGGTCCTTGTCATTATCTTTGACAAGCAGGGGCACACAAAGCTGCTCTTCATGGAACAGTTTTCTTTTTCTGCAGTTCCTCAGTTCCATGACAACAGGTAGCTGTTAATCTATGGAACAACGCTGGTTTTGTTTTGTTTTGTTTTGTTTTGTTTTGTTTTGTTTTGTTGAGAAAGAGAGCTTAAGCGGGGGAGGGGCAGAGAAGAGAAGAGGACAGAGGATCTGAAGCGGGCTCTGCACTGACAGAATGACAGCAGCAAGCCCGAGAAGGGGCTCAAACTCAGGAACCCTGAGATCATGACCTGAGATGAAGTCAGACGCTCAACTGACTGAGACACCCAGGAGCCCCCGACACTGGTATTTTTAAAAGTTTTACTCGAAGCAAAGCTCCTGCCCTTCATGGTCTTTCAGTTAGTTGCATCTCTAAGGTTCAGTATTGAATGCCTAATTGCACCATGTTCTGGGTATTTGAGATATAGTATTGAATGAAAATATACCCCTGTCTTTGTGGAACCTGTATTGTAGCTGTGGGGTGGAAGGAAGGCAGATGATAGAGATAAATGTAATGTAAAAGTAAGTGATTTAAGGTGGCCAAAAGTAAAGAGTACTTTATTAAACAAAAATGTGGAGTAGAACAAGGAGAATTCAAGAGTGATGGGGAGCGGGATTGCAGAATTAAGTATGGTGGTTACAGACAGACTCATTTTAGCAGGAACAATTGAGTAAAGTCTTGGGGAGATGGAAAAGCTATCGGGAGTGACTTCATTCTTGTCATTGAGATCAAGTATGTCCTCTCCCATCTTACACTTGTCTCAACTGCATTTCTGTAGTCATTGTGCTGTGTTACAAAATCAAAATTCTTTACTCTCTCTACCTATTCTCCCTGACCTATTGTGGAGGTGGGCTTAGGTGCACTTTCCATGTTTCTGTGGTATTCTGAGCACCCCTTGACTGCAGCACTGCCCCAGAGAGGTGCGACTGCCTCTTTCCTTGGCTGTTTTTCCCACTGGACTGAGAACTCCTTAAGCCTTTTGAGTGCCCCATTTAATTTTGTATTCTAGTGCCTGTAGCCCACCTGGCACACGGGAGGTGCCCAATAAACATGCCAGTAAGGAATTGATGAATACAATATTCTAACGAGTTTCTTATTGACAAGTAGCACCAAGACTTGAAGTGAACTCTAATCATAGGATTTGATGGGAAGTGATAAGTTTAATTGCCTGATTTAATTATCATCTCTGTGTCCCACTCATGTGTTTTTGACATTTCTGTGTGAGCAGCTATGAAACTGCAGGATCAGAATAGTATTCAAGTTTATGACTGTGTGTAAAAAGCCCATTGATGTGTAT
Organism: Acinonyx jubatus; assembly: GCF_027475565.1. NCBI lineage: Eukaryota > Metazoa > Chordata > Mammalia > Carnivora > Felidae > Acinonyx > Acinonyx jubatus. The sequence goes on from NC_069387.1 coordinate 120,566,839, forward strand.
GTGTGTTGCCAAACTAATACTAGATATACAGTTTCTTTGGCAAGAAAGAGAAGGAATATAATAGTTTTATCTGAGTGCCTGGAGTACCGAAGTGCCAGATGCCTCATCAATGGTTACTTAGATAAGAGGTAAGCTAGACCAGCTTAAAGTTAGAAACATTTTAAAACTAAAGCAAGCAGTGATATTTTTGTTTGCTTATTTATTTTATTTCTTTTTTTGGAGGGGAGGAAAAAGAGTAAAGAACTTTTCAACAATGACTGAACTGCTTGAACTACTTAGGGCATATAGGGTTCATCTTTGTCTTTTGACTTTCAAAGATAGAAATTTAGTGACGCGATCAAATGACAATTAAAACACACACCAATACACCCATGTACACAAGTAGTAATGAGGACTAGGGAAGAAAATGTAAAGACAGGACAACTTGGATAGTGGCTACCACAGGTACATATACTGTGCAGAGCAATTGGCTGACTATGGATCTGATATGTGTTAATAGAGCATTTTACAGCTCTTGAGAAGGTAGGCTTGAGGGATCCATGAGAGGCCAAGAAAAAATTTCTTTGGAGGAGGAGATTGTATGCCCTGAGCACCCCAGTCTTGTCAGAGTTCCAAAGGAGTGAAAGAAGTATGGATAAATGAAGAAAGATCTTAGAATGCCACATAAATAATTCTTCTGAATAATGGTTTGAGGAATTAGTTTTAAGATGAATGGTGGAATATTGGTTCATGGGATCTTCGTGAAGTTTCCACATCAACCCTGTTCCAGGAACCAAGATATCCATTCATTCAGTTAAGTAGTTTTCACTGACTTCTCTGTATTGCCAGCCACTTGGAACTGGGAACCATGGAGGTGCACAAGACACATTCTTGTTCTCTTGGAATTCACTACTGTGAGTTACAATGACTTACAATATAGTGTACAAAACGCCAGGATATGAGTGTGAACATAGTGCCTTGGGATAACCAAAAGTGATAACCACCTTTGGCTATGGGATCCAGGGAAGACTTCAGGGAAGGAACAGTACGCTGATCTGTGTTTTGAAGAATGAGTGGGCATTGGCCAAGAATAGGGTTGGGAAGGGCATTCTAGACTGAAGCAGCCTACCCAAGGGCACAACATGGTGAGAAATCCTACCCTGATCAAAAAGGGGCATGACAGTAATAATGTCTTAAGACAAAATGTGTGAGGAAAGTCAGGAAGGGAAAAAGACATGAGAAAAGAACAATGGAATATGATGTCTAAGGGGATGGAAAGTGTGATTGAGGAAGTCTTTTTGTACCACAAAAGGTGTTTGGATTTTCAAATGCTTTAGAGACATTCCCATAATGACAGTCCCCATTTATTAAGCGCTTATTTTTCTAAGCTAGGTCAGATTTAGACATGAAAGTGGAAGGGTAGATGCAGACATAGAGAAAGGAGGATAGCAGACATTGCGATGACGACAACCTGAAAGTTATTTGCAGAAGGGATGGTACAGAGTTACCAGTATTGCCCTCATGAGTAAGGAGTATAGGAGTCTACAAGAACAGACAAGAGCAAAGAGCATTAGTGGACAATTTTAAGGAATGAGGCTGGAATTCTTCTCCTGTAAGATTTAAAATTCTAACCCCTTAGCCCTGCCAGGGAGTAAGTTCCTATTCCTTCTAAAAGGTCAGTCCCCAGCATCTGATACTTGATAATCACAGAGCTTTTCAACCCTAATGGGGGAAATAGAGTGGTGGAGGTAAGAAAACTATGACCAATAAATGGAAAATTCTCTGATCCTCCCATTGCCATATTGTATTATTTGCTACAGACCTCAAGCTACATGCCTCCCAATATTGCCAAAATCCAGTCTTATGTGTTGTGTGTCCCTACCTTCCTCCCTCCCATTTCCCCCCAGAAGGAAGGTGGGAAGGTGGGAAATAATCTAGGCCAGTGCTGAAGTCAGAGGACTGTCAGAATGCTAGGGAATTTTTAATTATTTTCTTCCTTCAAGTATAACCTTGAAAAAAAAGTGATTTTACCAGTCAAAAAGAAAATAATTAGTTTTTTATTGACAAATCAAAACTGTATGCATGAAATGAGTTTTCTTACATCAGAATTTTTAAAACTCAAGTCCATAGATTCTTAGGATCCTAAAATAAATCTGTGGATATCAGAAATAGTTTTTTCCCATGAAAGAGAAGTCAGCAAACTATGGCCCATAGGCTGCATTCAGCTCTCCATCTGCTTTTATAAATTCAGTTTTATTGGAACTTAGCTACAACCCATTTGTGTATGTGTTTTCTGTGGTTACTTACTGGCCACAAGGATAAAGCAGTCTCAACAGAGAATGTATAGCCCATGAAGCCTAAAATCTTCAATATTTGGCCTTCTACAGACAAATTAGCCAATCCGTGCCTTTAAAGATGCTTTATATCACTGAGGTTTAAGATATACTGATCCAGGCACCAAATGCTTATGAACTAATTGGAGTTAGAGTTATGTGCTCCTGGCATCTGGCATTCCATGCACAGGTTCTGCCATCTATTAGCTGTCTGACCTCTGCTTTCTTACCTGTAAAATGGATGAAATAAGGCATCTACTTCACAGTAAAAGCCTAAGCTTACTTACTCACCCCACTCAAGTTTGGATATTTGGAAATTGATTTCTGGACAAAGGAGTTCCAGTAGGCTGCATAGGCTCCTTGAAACAAAGAGACCCGCACTTTACAAATTTACAATAGACTCTACTAAAGCTTGATGGCAAGATTTTGCTGTTTTCAGTATGCCTGGAACACATGAAAAAGAAATCAAAACTTGTAAATCACAGGTTTATCTGTTGCTATTATTGTGGCAAAGATCTGTTTCTGTTTTTTATAGAAATCCCTTACTACCTAAACTCTCCTTACTCAAATATTTACCAAAAAAAAAAAAAAAAAAGCCAGGCATATAGATGCCAGCAAAATTGCTTGTCACCTGTGATTATAGATGAGAGAGTGTCATAATGTATTCCTGTTGCATCTCATTATTTCAACATGTTATGTATTATCATTGTCCTCTTCCCCACATTAAGTGATGATGTCTCCTCAGAAAATGGTAAAGCTTGTAAAGAAAGTTGGTAGGTCTGAGACACTTTGGAAAGTCCATTCACTGGAAGATTGGAAAGTATAAAGCTAATTAAGAAGGGTGACTGCGTAAAAAATATGTTATCGTAATTTTGTCTACCTCTACTATGTATACCGTTTTATCCTATGTGGGAGAAAATATTTAAAAATTATTAAAGTAGTGTTGGTGTATTTGCACAGAAATCCTTAATGGACTGAAATGTGGCTGCTCAGTGACATTTAGAAATGTTTGGTGGTTAAGGGACACAACTGTATTATTATTATTATTTAGTATTTATTAAAAATAAGAGGCTATGGGCTTCCCACTATGTGAGCATTTGCTATCCAACAGGCTTTTAGGAATGGGTTAAGTTCAGGTAAAGAGGCAAGCTTGTACTGTTCTCTGGGGAACTGAATTACTATCTTGTTCCCATGTGTGAGCCTCTTCCTTGCTAACCTATCCATGCTGCAGACTTTGCATTGTTTTGCTAATCACCTCCCAAGAACTAGAATCCTCATCTCTGGTGGTGGGTGGGCCTCTGCTCTCCAGGTGCCAGCTGTCTCTGCCTGTTTGCTTGGGTTTCTTGGCATAGCCTGCTCTTGTATCCTGCTAATTCTTCTCCTTTCCTTTTCCAAATGTGTCTCCTTTGAAGCTGTGCGTGCCTAGGCAGAAGTCCCATCCTTTAGTCAAGCAAGTTCAAGTATGCATTCTTGCTTGTTCCCAACATTCCCTTTCAATATGTTCCTTCCATGGCTCAGGACATGCTGTGCTCTGCCTTGGGCTTCTCTGGTGTCCATTGCTTCACTGACCTACCACCTGTTGTCTGCTCTCATTCTTTCAAGGTGCTGTTCTGCACATGGCTATGAACTCCCAGGTCCTACACCTGGGCCTGTTTTCCTACCTTCACTCCTCCCAGATGATGGTTCTGATTCCAGATCCCTGCTTTCCCAACTATCTGTATCACCAACTGCAATGAACAGAGCAATGCCTAATCAGGTTCAGACACAAACCAGGCTACCTTTTTTGGGATTTGTTTGCTTCTGATGTCCTTTGTTGGTTAATTTTAAAGTGGTTGGTCCAATATAAAATGTTGCATAGAGAAACAGGGGTAGCTTGTGGGTAACATGATACGATGTGACTCAAGCATGAATTTCTGTAATTATAAGCCATATACAATGATCTGTCATGGACCCCTATCATACAAAGCATTTGTGACATGAGAAGTTTGGAGATCTAAGTTCTATTTCTACTCACTGGATGTGTGAACTGTCCAAGTCTCAGTTTCCTCTTTCATAAAGTAAGGGAGATAATGCCTGCTTTAGAAAATTGTTACAAATATGTAAAGAACCTAATACAGTGTCTTGACCCAGTGATTGCACAATGCCAAATAACTATATCTATACCTTTCACTGGTCCCAGAATTTTTTGGGGGGTAGCCTTTACTTTCTACAACTGCAATAGGCCTCAGATGTGTAGAGGTGCCTGGTTATTCTACCTTGGAGTTCCAGAAATGAGACAGTGGAGCACCAAGATGTGTCTAAACTAGAGCTTATTCAGATGTAGAAAAGATTAGACCTGTCCCTCTTATCCAAGTTCCTTTCCCTAAGAAGTGCCTTTCCTCCCTTCTATTCTCCCCACTGGTCTTTCTCTTTTCCCAGTCTTGAATGGTCTCATGGCTTAAGCAAATGCTTTGTTCCAGACTTAGCTTTGCAGTATCTCTTTAACTATTCCCTGCTTGGCCGTCTTACCTTTGCAGCTAGAAAGGATTCCTTTGCCCTTTCACATAGGGAAGAAAACATTTTATAGAAAGAATACCAAAATTAGTCAGGAAACTGAAACTGGTACAAGATCTATTCTTTTACCAGTTGAGTGATCCTGGAAAGTAATTTTACTTCTCTGCATGTCATTTTCCTCAACTCCCAGATTTTGAAAGTTGAAAACTATATACAACTATTTACAAAGTTATTTCTCTTAATTAGCTTCAGAACCCTGCAGAGTTCTAAAAAAAGATAGAAACTCAATAATATACTTATTCATAGATGAACTGAAGAAAACCTACGATGTTCTAATCCACTGTAAGTAATTCAAGTTGGGTTTCCCAAATTAATGGGATGATGGGAGATGGAGAATGATGTACGAGAAATATGTCAGATTTAAGGATCCCTGTCCATTCATCTAAAAATTTGTTCTGCCTCCTTTCTTCTTATTCACACACACCTTCCTAAAAGTGAATGAAGCCTTTGGAAGCTTTAGTCTTTCCTTCTCATGGTAGCTGTTCACCACTTGATGTTTTAGACTCTGAAGACTGAAGAGTTGGGAATGGTTTTTCAAGTGGCATGGACCAAGTGAGCCTTTTCAGTGAGCTCAGTGAGTGAAAATTCCATCTGTCTTTGGTCTTTGCATGAGAGAATCCCCAAGAGACTGACCTCTCCAGAGGAGCCACACCCCTCTCCCCGAGTCCATGTTATTCCTGTCTAGCTTACACCTCACTTTGCATCTACTCTGCCTCCTTCCCCATCAATTCCCCCAATCTTTCTCCACTTACCGCACCAATGGTGGTCTGGGCTGTGTGGCCCAGATGTTTTCCCCAAGCGATTAGAAAGTTACTTTTCAAGTGTCTTCATAGAGCAGATGTTCCCATGCATACCCCCCTCCCCACACACACCCCAATTGCTGAAACCTTTCTCTGCCCCAGAGAGCACATCACGTTGCTGCTGTGTGTTTGATCAGGAGAGTACAGAGCGGGAACAAGAGAATCACACACTGATGACTGTTTGGCATGCAAGCTCCTGCATGTGTGTGTGTTCCTTCTCCCTTTGTTCCCATTACAGTTGTGAGCAGATGTTCTCAACTGGCCCATGGGCTGTTCTTTCTCAGGCCCCTTACACCAGTGCTTCAGCCTATTCCCCTGCTTCAGGCTAATCACAATTTGCCCAAGACTCTAGTATCTTTCTTCACTTAGGTACACCCATTCCCTTTACTTCGTCCAGAGCTTTGCTGGCTCAGCTTGGGAAATCTCTATGACATAAAGGAGTTTGCTTCTAAGCCCAGAGTTCAGTTACAGGTTGCTCCCTACCCTTTGCTTACCCGAGTCTATTATCTATCTATCCTCTGCTTCCCTTCTCAGTCCACCTTTCCTCCCACGCCCCAGCCCCACTGAACTATTGCAGATCAGCCATGCTCTCTCTCACCTCTAAGCCTTTATGTGTGCCTTCCCTTCTTTCTGGAGCAGATCGGCCATGCTCTCTCTCACCTTGAAGCCTTTATGTGTGCCTTCCCTTCTTTCTGGAGCATTCTCTCTTTTCTTTTCCCTTTTGCCTGGTGAATTCCTGCTCATCCTTTAGCTCTTTGCTTAAGCATGACTTTCTCTTTGACCTCCACTTGCCAATCATTAGCTTCCATAGAACTCCTGTGTTAATTCCAACCCAGCCACTATTTGCTTTATCCTACAGTTGTCTTTTTACCCATTTCTCCATTTTGTCATTAACTTATTTTGCAAATCTGAGCAAGTATGTTTCCACAGTATCAAACAAGAGGGTTAGAATAGATTCAGATTCCTGTCTCTCTGCCTTCTTCTGACAATGTTCATTGAGCATCTACTCTCTGTTAAACACTCTATTACATCATGGAGTCATAAAGACTAGGCAAGGAATCCTCTCTGCCCTCAAACAGACAAGTCCCAAATACGGACTTCCAAAGTAGTATGATGGTATCACACTATCCAAGACCATATGGAAAATTGACACACAGCTAAAGTAAAAATTCCCGAAGGCAGAACTCAGAAAGAATACAGCAAAGCCAGATTGGAAAACAACTTGGAGGTAAAAAATGGTTTAGAGCATGGATTGACAAACTGCTGCTCACCAGCCGAATTTGAGCCTGCTGCCTGCTTTATAAATAAGACTTTATTTGAACATAGGATTGTCTATTCATTTACATATTATTTATGATTTCCTTCACAATGGCAGAGTTGAGTAGCTGTGATAGAAACTATGTGCCCTCAAAGTCTAATCGCTGTCTGGCTTTTTGTAGAGAAAGTGTGCTGACCCCTTGTCTAAAGCATGCATAACAAAAGTGGCCAAGAAAACTTTGGAAAAAAATCAAAAGGGGTGAAACTCCCCAAACAGATTTTAAAATGTATTATAGAGCTACCGTCATCAAAATAGTATAGTATCAATTTGCCAAAAGGTGAATGGCTCACTGGGAAGATAATAGGAAGTTTAAAATGAATTATTTATATAAGAATTTAATATGTGATGGAGATGGCATTTCAGTTCTATTGGGAAACATAATTTCATTCGTAAACAATGTTAGAAAAATTAGCTATTCATTTGGAAAAAATATTTCCGCTAGGTTTTTAACATTCCTTACCCACTTTCCCTCTCCCCAAAATAAGCAATGCACCATTGTTTTGCAGTCAATACTTACTTCTTTTCTTATCATTGTTTCTTGTTTTCTACTCCTTCTTTCCAGGTTCAATTTCTTATTACTATGTTATAGCCTTTAGCAAATCTTTCCATTCAGGTATGTGACCAGTGAATTTTCTGTTCTGACATGTAAAAACAAAATCTTTATTTTACCCACACTCTTGAATTGTAGTTTAGCTAAATATACAGTTATGCTCTCACAGACCATTTTCCTCAACACTTCAAAGACATTATTGCATTGTCTTCTGACACATCTTAGTGCTGACAAGAAATTTTCTGCAGCTCTAATTATAGAACTCATTCATCTGTACAAAAACTATCTTTTGGTTTTTCTATCTCTTAATACATTTTCTTTGTCTTTGATACTCTGCAAACTCCCGCAGTATGTTGAGATGAATATTTTATGTCTTTCCTCAATTTTAGAAAATTCTTCACCATTATTACTTTGATAACCCCCCTCTTGCCCATTTCCCCAGTTCTCTCCTTACTGAACTCTTTCACATTTGAGTTTCTCACTCTTTGTTTCGTGTATTTTAATAGCACTTACATGTTTTCCAATTCTGAGGGATTTGCTCAGATCTATCTTCCAATTTTCTAGCAGTGTTTTCAGCTGTATCCACTGTGTCTATACTACTGCTTAACCATCCGCTGTGTGTGGGTGTATGTGTGTGTGTGTTTAATTTCAATGACATTTTCCATTTTAAAAATTTCTATCTTTCCAGAGAATGAGAAAAAAAAGCCATAGGCTGGGAGAAAATATTTACAAAAGATATATTAAAAACAAAGGAAAAAACAAGGGGCACCTGGGTGGCTCAGTTGGTTAAGCATTTGACTTCGGCTCAGGTCACAATCTCACAGTTTGTGAGTTTGAGCCCCGCATTGGGCTCTGTGCTGACTGCTCAGAGCCTGGACCCTGCTTCAGATTCTGTGTCTCCCTCTCTCTCTCTCTCTCTGCCCATCCCCTGCTCCTGCTCTGTCTCTATCTCTCAAAAATAAATAAACGTTAAAAAAATTAAAACGAAAAAACTGTTACTCAGTTTAAAAAAGGCGGGGTGCCTGGGTGGCTTAGTTGGCTAAGCATCTGACTTCAGCTCAGGTCATGATCTCACAATTTGTGGGTTTGACTCCTGCATTGGGCTCCATGCTGACAGCACACAGCCTACTTGGGATTCTCTCTCTCTTCCTCTCTGCCCCTCCCCAACACTCTCTCTTTCAAAATAAAAACTTAAAAACAGTTCTTAAATTTTTTTTAAACATCCTGTTATTTAAAATGTACAAAGAACTCTTGGGGAGCCTGGGTGGCTCAGGTGGTTGAGCATCTGACTTCCGCTCAGGTCATGATCTCAGCGTCCATGAATTCAAGCCCTGAGTCGGGCTCTGTGCTGACAACTCAGAGCCTGGAGCTTGCTTCACATTCTGTGTCTGCCTCTCTCTCTGCCCCTCCCCTGCTCCTGCTCCTGATCTCTCTCTCTCTCTCTCTCTCTCTCTCTCTCTCTCTCTCTCAAAAATAAATAATAAACATTAAGAACATTAAAAAAACAGTAAAATGTACAAAGACCTCTTAAGACTCAACAATAAGAAAACAAACAATCTGAGTTAAAAACAGGCAAAAGACCTGAACAGACATTTCACTAAGGAAGATGTAAAGATAACAAGTAAGTATAAGATGCTCCACATCACATATATCAAGGAAATGTAAATTAAAGCAACAATGTAACTATAGAATGGCCAGAAACCAGAATACTAACAACAGTAAATGTTAGCAAGGATGAGGAGCAACAGAAACTGTTACTCATTGTTTATGGGAATGAAAAACTGTACAGTCACTTTGGAAGACAAGTTGGCAGTTTCATAGAAAACTACACATACTCTTGCTATATAATCTGGCAATTGTATGCCTTGATATTTATCAAAGTAAGTTGACAACTTGCATGTGCACAAAAACCTGCACACAGATATTTTTGCAAACTTTATTCGTAATTGCCAAAGCTAAGCAGCAACCCAGATGCCCTTCAGTAGGTGAATGGATAAATAATCTGGGGTACTTTCAGATAATGGAATGGAATGAGAGAAGATACTTGCAAAGGACTTATCTGCTTAAGGGTTAGTATCCAGAATATATAAAGAACTTATAAAACTCAACATCCAAAAAAACAAATAATCCAGTTTAAAAAAATGGACAGAAGACATGAATAGACATTTTTCCAAAGAAGACTTCCAGATGGCCAACAGACACATGAAAAGCTGCTCCACATCACTCATCGTCAGGGAAGTACAAATCAAAATTACAATGAGATATCACCTTGCACCTGTCAGAATGGCTAAAATCAACAACACAAGAAACAGCAAGTGTAGGTGAAGATGTGGAAAAAGGGGAACCCTCTTGCACTGTTGGTGGCAATGCAAACTGGTGCAGCCACTATGGAAAACAGTGTCGAGTTTCCTCAAGAAGTTAAAAATAGAACTACCCTACAATCCAGCAATTGCACTGCTAGGTATTTACCCAAAGAATGCAAAAACGCTAATTTAGAGGGCTACATGAACCCTGATGTTGATAGCAGCATTATCTACAATAGCCAAACTATGGAAACAGCCCAAGTATCCATCAATTGATGGATGGGTAAAGATGTGTGTATACACACACACACACACAGACACACACACACACACACACACACACACACACACACCTCTGCCCTACTGTATGGGCTATTACTCAGTCATAACAGAGAATGAAATCTTGCCATTTGCAATGATGTAGATGGAACTAGAGAGCATTATGCTAAGAGAAATAAATCAGAGAAAGACAAATACCATGTGATTTCACTCATCTGTGGAATTTAAGAAACAAAACAGATGAACCTAGGAGGAAAAAAAGAGAGAAAGGCAAACTAACAAACAGACTCTTAATTATAGAGAACAAACTAATGGTTACCAGAGGGGAGGTGGTAGGGGGAAGAATAAAATAGGTGATAGGGATTATGGAGTGCACCTGCCGTGATGAGCCCTGGGTGTTGTATGGAAGTGTTAAATCACTCTGTTGTACACCTGAGATTAATATTACACTGTATGTTAACTAACTGGAATTTGAATAAAATTGTTTAAAAAAAGAAATGAGCTAGGAAGGAACATGGAGGAAACTTAAATGCATATTACTAAGTGAAAGAAGCCAATCTGAAAAGGTTACATACTATATGATGCCAAGGTAAAACTATGGAGGCAGTAAAAAAGAACAGTGATTGCTAAAAGTTGGGGGGGGGAGGGATTAACAGGTAAAACAGAGGATTTTTAGGGCAGTGAAACTATCCTGTATGATACTATAATGTAGAATACATGCCATCATATATTTTTGAAAACACACAGAATGTACAACACCAAGAAAGAACTCGAATGATACAATGATATATTAGTGTAGGCTCATTGAGTGTAAGAAATGGGCCACCACTCTCATGCAGGATGTTGATAGTGGGACAGGCTGTGTGGGCAGGTGTCCATGGAACAAGAATTTTTGTTTCACGTAACAAGGGATTTCAAAGTAGGCAGTGCAGGACTGTACAACTCCTCAAGAATGTCACGAATGATCCTGCTCTGTCCTACTCCATAATCATTTGTCCTCATTTCACAACATGGGTGTGTGTCTCCAGAATCATGCATGTTTTCCAGACATAAAAAAAAGGGTAAATGTCAAAAAGGCCTTCTTCCAGTGAGGCTTTGTCTTTTTATTAAGGAAAACAAGTTTTTCCCAGGAACTTTTGCTTTAATCTCATTGTCCAGGTGAGCTGGGATAGTGGATATTTCTTTTTCTGGCTTGTTTAATTTTTAAAAGTTTAATTAAAAATTGTGTTAATACTATTATTGTTGTTATTATTATTATTATTATTATTTGAGAAAGAGAGAGAGAGAGAGTTGAGCGCAGGGAAGGGGCAGAGGGAGAGGGAGAAGAGAGAGAATCTCCATGCCCGACGTGGGGCTCCTTCTCACAACCAGGAAATCATGACCTGAGCCAAAATCAAGACTCAGACAACCGACGGGGCCACCCAGGCGCTCCTCTTTTTCTAGCTTTTGTAGTAGGAGAAGAAAAGTAAAAGGGAGGTTAGATGTTAAGGAAGTCAGTCTACAGTATTTTCTACAGCTGTTCTATACATCAGGTTTCTTTGAGTATTTTTGAAATATTGATTTGTAGGTGACTTTTGAGTGGGGAATGTTTTCTTTGTCTATATATTCACGCCTCTTTATCAATGGCTCTGTCTGTTCTCCATCTCTCAGCTTTAGTAGGTAGGTCTGCTCGTGGTGCAGAGCTTTTGTGCTTGTGCTGGTACTGTTGTCTTCACCTGTCTAGTCACCAAGCTTGGATGATGTTTTTCATTTCTGGTAGGAAAGTTATGTCTGTACCCTCCTCTTCCTTTGGACCTCAGAATCCTAGAGCTTAGTGCTCTAGACAGCAGTTGTCAAGAAATTTTTTTGGACAATTCTTATGTTAGGAAGACTAATTTTAGTTCTTTGTCTCACATGGAGCCCCTTTTCTTCCCATCAACCCACAGGAGCCAAACTTCCAGACCCTGTTATTCTAGACCAGAGCCCAGTATGTCTATTTATTATTTAGCGTTTCTGTTCCATTTCAACTTCACCAAAATGTTTTCCTTGTTTTTTTTCTTAATAATAGTTCAACTATATCATTTTGATTTTCTCCTTTTACACTTATAATCAGCATGTCTACGTATTTGAAACAGAGCAGAATGTTAACGCATTAACTAACCAAGCCGCCTATGATTGTTTTTCTTGATCACACATCTTTTTTGTATTGTCTGCTTGTGCAGTTAATCTTTATAATACATCTGCGAGGTTCTTAAAGGCACAATGTCATTTGTATTCCCCAAGAGGTGTGAGAGATGCTAGGACTGAACTGTAAAAATAGATGTGTGACGGTGCCAGTCACTAGAGTTCTGGGTGGTAGAATATTGGGTACATGAGAGTTTCCTGTATATATTGAATGGGAAATTGGAGGAGATGATTTAAGGGTCCAAAAATTTATGTTAACTCTGTCTGGGATTTTAGAGAATTTCCCAGCTGTCCTAATAATCACTTGGCCTAGAGGTTTAAAGAAGCAGCTCTGGAATCAAACAGACCTGAGTTTAAAGAGTAGTTCTGTGATTATTAGACAGCAATGAACTTGGAAAAGTTCCTTTAATTCTCTAAACCTTTGATTCCTTCCATAAAAAAGTGGACATAATAATAATACTGACCTCATAGGATTATGGCAGAAATAAATGAGACAACACACATAAAGCTCTTAGCACATCTAAGCATGTAGCAAACTAGTTATAGAAGTTAACTGCTATTATCACCAATGAATTTTCTGGCCATCCACAAAAAGGAAAACTTTTTTCTTGTTTTTACTTTTATTTATTTATTTTTTTGAATAGAGACACATTATAACCAAGGTAAACATGGCTAACCCAGAGACCCAACAAGCCAACCTTTAGTTATAATGTGAGTCCACGGCACATGCCTTCTTTGTACTTTTGACCATTAGACTATTAATTTTGTAACAGGATTTTCTGAGAACTGCTATCCCACTAAGGTCAAATTCTAATCAGCGTTGTGCAATTAAGAAGTCCCGTGCTTGTCAAATTGAGAGGGCCAGTTCTAATTTCTTGTAGTCTGTCAGTCATCGTACACTCTCCTCCACCACGTCCTCATCTTTGCCAGTTCTCTGGTTTCTTTCTACTGCTTTCTGTTCCTTTGTCATCCCCTGAAAACATTTGCCTGCCCAATTGAACAAAATAGTCTTCACTGAGCAGAAAAATGTTAATTTCACTGGGGCTAAAGATTAATGTATTGCTCCTAAGCGTGCTTCCCCTCCAAAGTATCCAAAGCCCTAAGTAATAGCTTCATGTACACTTCATACACTTGGATCTCACGTGTACTGTAGGCTGTAGGACTTCAGTCGACCATGAAATGATCCTGTAATTCTAAGCCATTTAAAGGAGCATTATTATGTAATTTGCCTTTTAGATATCACAACAGCAATTTACTTAGAAGCAGAAATAACCAATTTGTTTCTTTTCCTCCCCATCATAGTACCTGTTATGAAAGAACTGTAGTAATTAGGAAGTAACTGGAAAGTTATTTCTGTCAAGTGTGGCCACTGAGTAGACAATGAAAAAGGAATCCTTTGGCAGGAATTTTTTCATAGTTAAAATATCTGAAATGTTTTGAATTGATTTTCAGAGTAAAAAAAAAATCTATCTGGGCACACCATGAAAAAATAAAATAATTTCACTTTTTTTTTTTTTTTTGGACTGGTTTCTGCACAGTTGACTTGGTTTGATCCTTTTGATTGGTTTTTACCACTTAGATCAGAGAGCCCTATCTTTCCCATTGCATCTGAACTCATTTCCACCCCACCACACCATGTGGTAATTGTCCACGTATAGACTAGATCTTTTAAAATGGTGCTATCGTCTGCTATACTCCCCTGTTCAGTGGATGTTTCAGCTGTGAGTTTAATTTTCCGCTTGTATTACATGTTCAAACAGACTTGATTGGAATAAATTTTTAAAGACTGAATGTTGCTATTGGTGCTTGGGTTTTGTTTGTTTTGTTTTGTTTACCAATCTATAAGTCAAACTCAACTTTTAACATACCTCAAAGTCACCCAAGAAATTTGTTAAAAAATGCATATCCCTGTCCCAGCCCTGGATGTTCAGTAAACCTCAGAGCACCCCCAAGTGGCTTTAATGCCTTTGGTCTTTGAGCAACACTTTGAGAAAAATCATTTTGCATCGTGAAGGCATGAAATAGAAGCTCGCCTGTGACCACACTCTTCCTAATGGAAGGAAGAAATCACAGAAGTTCTTCTGTAAAGGACCAGCTAGTAGATATTTTAGTGGGCCATTACACTCACCTAGGCTGCTGCAGTGAGAAAGCAGCTATCAACAACATATAAATGAATGAGCATGGCTATGGGCTGCTAAAACTTTAGTTATGGATACTGGAATTTGCATTTCATATAATTTTCGTGTATCACAAAATAGTATTGTTTTTTATTATTTTTCAACCATTTAAAAATGGAAAGATAATTCTTAGCTCCAAGGCTTGTGCAAACACACTAATGAGCCAATTTAGCCTGGGGGTGGTAGTTTGTCAACCCCTGTCCTAGAGAAGGGGAGAGTCCTCCTCCTATTCAAGGCCATTTCTTCCTCTCAATCCAGACCCTATCCCTTCCTTCTTCTTCTGAGACCTCACTAAATCTACCATCCCCTTTCTCTCCTGTTCCTTCCTGTCTTTCTCGCTCCTGGCTTCTCCTTGGACTATAAACCAGTCCCACTCTAAACTAAACTACCTTGGCCCCATATCATCCTGCTTCCCACCCTCTGTCTCTCTTCTTGTCTAACTCTAGAAGAACAGTGTTGAGACTCAGGTGTTACAAACTGAAAACCTGTGGGCAAGTCTAGCCTTTAGATTTGTCATTTGATCAGCACAGTGTTGGGCTACATTGTTTAAAAAACAAGACTGTAATTTAATGACATCATTTAGAAATGGAAAGATTTCACTTAAGAATCCAGATTTCTACTTTTATTGTTTGTTGTTGTTGTTGTTGTTGTTGTTGTTTTAATTTGGAGATTGGGAAACTAAGGCCACATTCTTCAGTGGAGCTGAATACACGCTATTGGCCAGCAACTGTCCCCTTTGTTAGACAAGTGCTCCCCACTCTGCCATGATCCATACTGCTTCTATCATCTCCAGGATGATTTATTCTTGTGCTTAATCTGGGCTTTCTGGACACTTCATCCTACGCCATCTGCAAACAATTCCCTTCACCTTGTTAACCATTCCCAGCCATGCTATCTTCTTTGTTACTCAAATACCCCAAGCTCATTCCTGCTTCAGAATATTTGCATTAAAAAAATTTTTTTAATGTTTATTTATTTTTGAGAGAGAGAGACAGAGACAGAGCACGAATAGGCGAGGGGCAGAAAGAGAGGGAGACACAGAATCTGAAACAGGCTTCAGGCTCTGAGCTGTCATCACAGAGCCCAACACAAGGCTCGAACCCACAAACCGTGAGATCATGACCTGAACCGAAGTCAAACACTTAACTGACTGAGCCACTCGGGTGCTCCAGAATATTTGCATTTACTATTTTCCCTTAGCCTAGAATATTATTTCCCCACATATTTGCATGGTTGACTTATTATTCAGGGATGAGTTTAAATGTCATATCCTCAGAGAAGTCTTTAATGTTCTGCACCACCGCTCAACAACTCACTCTTTGCTCCATTTCCCTGTCCTGTTTTTTTCGTTTTCAAATAATTCCCAAATCATCATTTCTTTACTACTTTGTTTTCCCCCACATCACTACTGAAAACCTCCATGTCTATTATATTACCTGGCACATGTATGTACCGACACATATTACTGAATAAACTACCATAGTTTACCTATTTGGCTCACCTATCTGACCCAAGTGAATATTTGAATCTCTGATCCCTGGTCTTTACTCATCATAACTACCTCCTCACCTCCCATTTGTTCCTTAGCTCATCATATTGTAGTATAATAATAATTCTACTGTAATGGCTCTTGCTAAGATCACCAGCAGCCTCCAAATTGTCTCATCTCTTGACCCTTTTCTTCCTGGGACTCTGTTTTGATTCTCATCCCCTCTTCTTCCTTTCTGGCATTTTCCTTAGATTCCATTTTCAGCCCATTACTCTTACCACTATGTGCACTCTCACAAAGTACTCATGTCTAATTTCACAGCCTCGACTATCACTTCTATGCAGGAATTTCCAAATGTATTTCTTCAGTCCAATATTTTCTTGGAGTTTCAATATGCAATATCCAAACTTCTGTTAGATATATCTCTGTGGGTGTCCTACAATCATCTCAACCTAAATTGAACTCATAATCTGTCTTAAATTGGTTTCCTTGGAATACAGACTCTTAGATGGAGCTTTATAGAGAAAGAAATGTATAGAAAAGTGCTCTTGGCAACAGACTAAGAGGGATTGAAGGAAGCAGGACTGGGTAGAAGGAGAACTTAACTAAAATGTACTTACAACAAAGGCTTCGGGTGATCCAGTACGAGGTTCTGGAGTTTTAGAATAGGCTGAATTGAGGAAATGGAGATAGGCTTTTGTGTCCTTACAGTGACCAGTCATTTGAGGCAAGTTCTCCCCTAGAGAAGAATATATAGACCTGAGGCAGCTCCTTTAGCAGATGATAATTCCTAGGGAAAGATGAATCTGTAGACCAGCAGCAGATAATGCTCCTGGCAGATGTAGGAATGAGTTTCTCAATACCGAAGGGAAGATCTGGGTAGCTGAACATATATTACACCTTTCGAAATACTGAATTCTTTCACTTCTTCTAATAAATTCTCCTCATGTGGAAATAGCTTCTCCCAGGACTATGGTTTGATCTTTTCCTGGTGAAACTTCCAACAGGAAGATCGGTGGGATTAAAATTGTAAACCCCTCTTCTCAGCTGGTCTTGGTACTAAAACTGACACCTAACATCTCCTTCTTCTAGTATCCATTGTGAATTCCTTTCATATAGCACTTTTG
Source organism: Acinonyx jubatus (assembly GCF_027475565.1). Lineage (NCBI taxonomy): Eukaryota > Metazoa > Chordata > Mammalia > Carnivora > Felidae > Acinonyx > Acinonyx jubatus. Next base: position 120,583,910 of record NC_069387.1, read on the forward strand.
CTAAACTAGGTGGCTTACCTGGAAGAGTGACTCAGACCACCTTCTCTGAGGGGTCTGATCCTCTAATCATAATGTTCTTGTCAAGCTTTGGCTGCTTTCCCCATCCATTTAGTGACAAAACTGGATAGAGGAGTACCAAGAGATGCCCCACTGGATCAAGTGGATGTCAAATCGATTCTTCCTTATCCGGTTGTGTAACTGCAGCTCTACCTGTTCTTTACAATCAGGATAATTATCCATAACAGTATGCTGTCTCCTGTCTTTGCCTGCAGTTCTCTTGGTACAAGGAGATTAAAGGGAGTAGGGTGACAGCCATAACCTAAAGTTTAGTGGTATTCACGCTCTTGGTGGGAGCTTTCTGATTCTAGGAACAGACTCCTCTAAACCTAAGGAACCTACAATTAGTGTGTTTGAGAACACAAATTCCTGAGGGATCATTGGGAATGACAGTAACAAGAGCTACTCTTTCTTTCAGATCTTGGTTCCTAGACCTATGTATTCTACCTATCAGAAACTTAGTCCCATTTAATTATTTTTTTCATTTAGGGTGGACATTATGTTCTAAAGAATAGCAGTCCATAATTACAGATATTATCTCCAAGCTTATAGTTCATTTGCACTTTCAAATGACCTTCCATTCCTATATTAAGCCAGCATTGTCTAAGTGGTGCAGTATGTGAAATGCGTAGTGAATCCCATTGTCATGTGCCTCTGCCATATCTCATATAATGTTAGTAGGTCCTTTCATCTAATAATATGTTATGTTGGTAGATAAATACTGTTTAAGCTCTCTGATAGTGGTGTTCATAGGCTCTGTGGTCAGGAAAAGCAAACCTATACTTGGAAGACGTGTCAATTCTGGTCAAAATAAATTTTTGCCCCTTCCAGGATGAGAGGACGTCAGTGTAGTTGACTTGCCAAGTGACTGGCTGTTCTCCTCAAGGGATAATGCCCTATTGGGGTTTTAATGCTAAATCTCTGTTGTTGGCAGCTTGGACTTTTGGCAATGATGAAAGCTAAGACCAGCCTAGCCATGTAAACCCATGCTGTTAGCTTATGTGTAGCATCTGTGCCTGCCACCATGGCTACTCTTATTCATGTGCTTATTGTATCAGCACTGGAGTGGCCAATGACTGATGTCAACTGCTGAGTCATTCCGTTGACTTGATTATTTAGTGCCTCTTCTAGTAAGGGATACTCTCTGGTGGGTCTTTAGATATATTACTCACATTTTGTGCTTACTTTCATGAATCAATCCATATTGATTAATCCATCAACCCTCCTCTCCAGATCTTTTTTTCTTAATATCCCAGATTAGATTTTTTTAAAAGCCAGATAAAACTTTCTCTTTTTAGGCCTTGGACCAGCTAGAAAGCTATTTACCACTATCCATGAATTCATAAATAACATTTCCTCAACTCACCCCTCTTTCCACACAAGATGCAGAGTCAAATGTAACACCTGAAGTTCTATCTGTTGGGAGGATTTTCTCTCACCACTATCTTTTAGGGCTACTCCTGAGTTGAGCTATAATACAGCAGCAGTCACTTTTGGTTGTACTGCCATACTGAGTGGACCCATCCATGAACCTAGTTGGGCATTTGGGGGCATTTTGTCATTTTTCTTCCTTCAACTTGATCAAAAGGAACTCTCATGAAGGCATAGGTGTGAGCTGAGCAAGAGGCACTAGTGCAGTTGACGATATGGACATTCTTGGGGAGAGTCTTAGACTGAGCCGTTGCAGCCACGCTCCCGGCAACTGGGAGAATGAGAATATAAATCCTAGACAGTGCACCAGAGCATTCACTACACTATCATCCTCACCAAACCTGTTTTTCCTTCATCCTTTTTCTTTTGGTGACACCATCACTCACTTAGTCAATGAAATTGAATTGACTCCTTCTCCATAACTTTTGCCCCTTCTTCCTGAATGCACTCAATCACAAATTATTGATTACTACCTCTCTAAATATTTATAGACTCTGTCTTCTCCTCACTATCTTTGATTTAGTCAGCTGGAATGTACAGACCTGAACTTCAGGAAAACCACTCCACTCTCAATGTAGAAAGTGGGTTGATGGAGGCAAGACTGGCAATAGGAAAAAATTTAGAAGGTTAATTCAAGGAAAGAAATAGTAGAAACTTCAAGGTCATTTTAGGTTTAGAGGTAAAAAAAAAAAAGTGGCCAAAATGCAGCACTATTAATAAGGCAGATTTGAAAAGTTGTAGGTGAGTGGCAGAGGAATGCAGAATGACTTCTAGGTATCAACTTGAACAAGGTAAAAAAGGAAAATAACATTTATTAGTTTCTAGGCTCTGTGCTAGTTATTTACACATACGATCGTCTGGAACCTAGAAGACCTGCATTGCTTACATTTCACTTATTTTAGGATTTAACTGGTTTGGCTCTAGGTTTCTGCATCTAGATTTCTTTATCTGGAAAAAGGGAAAAAATGTTCAATTTGGCTGTGAAGAAATATCAATCTTGCAAATAGCATTCTTTAGTCATAATGCATTTTGATTTTTCTCATTTATTCTGCATCTGTAGAATCTATCCAGGATCTATCTGGCACACAGTAGGTATGCAGCAATTATTTGCTGAACTGAATTAAACCATTTTTTTGAATTAGATCATTGTTTAAACTATTAAATAATTATTTATGAACTGAAGACTGTGGGCCTTCGTGAACCATACATGGGTTGCTGGTAATAGAGTTGGGCAATGTGACCAGGGTAACATTTGGTTCATACCCATCTCCACCTTCCACCATGTTTTCTGGGTTGGAATAAACTCTGAAAGTCTAGGGTGGAATCCTAATAACAGCAAAGCAATCACTTGGATTGCTTGGAAATCAGCTTGGATAATTCATCATTGTAGGGAACATAGGACAGGCAAGGGGAAATGGAATTTGGCACCAACAGTTCCTAATAATCATCCTTAGCTTAATAACACTGCGTTAGTAAAGCCATGGAATGTTAGAATTGGAAAGGGCCTTAGAGACCATAAAATCCAATCTCTTCCTCTTACAAATGAGGACAGTGAGAGCTAGGAAGGCTATGCAAAATTACTCAATGTTTCACAGATAATCAGTGATAGAGAGGGACCCAGAAGCCAATACTCTGTCTAGGTCAGGAAGCATAAATTGAGTGACTAATATATTTCAGACACTGATTGCAGAAATCAATTCCCTGACCTCTAGTCTTCTGTCTTATGGGAGACAGACACATAATCAGATTTTAACACCATGGATTAATTAAATGATAGAATACAGGTTCTATCATAGCTAATTGCTACCATTTTTTGAGTCCTTGTTATGATCAGGATTTTGCTGATAGCTTTCTATGGCTTAGTTCATTTAATCATCTCATAAATGGCTTTATCTGTTAATCCCTTTCCATCTCTATGCTGTGAATGAGACTGGAAATACACATTGGAAAGATTTCTTCAAATGAAAATCCTTGTTCAGATTGTTCCCCTTTACCCCAAGTCTTGGAGATCAACACACTCTTCTCCTACTGTGGATAGGGGCATAAGGGAGTAATAAACAGCTTTGGGAACCTTAAAAGGACCAGTACTAGAGGAAACCTCTGTGATAATCCAGCAAATGGAGGGGCAGCTCTCCATGTTTATGATTTCTTTGGGGCTCATATAGGAGTGTTACAAGACCATAAATTCATACTTAAAGCTGATAAAAGGCCTTTTAAGGCTTACAAGGCACACAGCAGAGTATTGGTTGGAGTTTCTGACACTAAGCCATGAACACAGCTTTCACTGCTTCTTAGGGATTGACTGCTGAAAACCTATGACAACATCAATTTACATTTTGACAGTTCCCTAAATACATCATACTCATGTCCTAAAATGCTTCACAGGAAGGTGGGGCAATTGGCTGTTAAAATCAAGGAATTTCAATGAAAACATAATCAAAAAGCCAAAATTTACTTTAAGGTTTTTACTGACCCACATGGGGGAAAATGTGCTCCCTGTACCCTCAACCATTCCAATGAACTGATGTCATCTCAAATAAGAAAGACTCAAGGGGTTACTACATAACAGTTCACATATTTTTAACACTTGAGTCCCCAAAACTTTTTCTACCAACTAAACAAATGTATGATATAATTAGATAACAAGATAAGCATCTTTAAAATCCCTTATTATAAACTCTTCCCTTCTCAAGGGATCAAGATGTACTTGATCTTTTATTATTGATCATTTATTATTTGCCAAACACTATTCTATGCCCCAGGGACCTTACATTCTAATTGCAAAGATGAATGGGCATAGAAAACAAGTGAATACAATAATTCTGGAAGAAGGTTGGGTGTATATGTGTGAGGGCACAGGTTTTTGCTAAGATGATTAGAGAAGACCTCACAGTAATTGAGATCCTAATGAAGAGAAAGGCAAGCCTTTACAGAGATTCGGGGCAGAGTAGTCCAAATAGAAGAAACAAAGTGCAAGCACCCTGAGACAGGAAGCAGGAAACCTTTCCTTGATTTTTAATGTTATGGTGTTTTATCCCTTTTCAACAATAAATGTTTTGAAGGTCTAAAGATTTATTTTAGTGTAAATGTGATCTCTAGAAAGAACGCATATGTGAATAGAAAGAAGACCAGAGTAGCTGAACAGTCATAATGGGGGATGGGTGGGACCCCAGTGAAACGAGAAGAAAAGCAGCCAAGAGTTGTGTCCTGTAGGATCTTGAAGACTATCTAAGGACTTTAGATTTTACTCTAATTTCACTGAGAAGTTGTTGCAGAGCTTGAGCAAAGAAGGCATAGTCTAAATTGTTTTACAAAATCACACATGCTTTGTGAATGAGGTGGCAGGGGCAGGTCCGGGAAGCCATTGAAAAGGGAGGTGAAAATCTCCAGGTAAAGGATAATAGGTGAAATGGTTTTCACTCTTAGAGGCTGAATTTGAAGGTTACTTCCTCAGTGAACATTTTCCTGACACTGCCTCTCCTTCCCACAAGCAGATATAATCAGTCCCTTTTTGGTGTCTCCATAGCCCTTTGCATATGCCTCTCTTGGGAACCTATCAGTTGGTTTATAATTAGTGATATGTTTCCTTGCATCTCTCCATGTAAATATAGGTCATTATAAAAGACTGTGTTTCACCCATCTGGACCTCGCCAACACTTAGTAGTGGGCCTGATACATTATAAGTGTTCAGTAATGTTTTAAAGTAATAAATGTGTGAATGAGTGAGTGAGTGTGAATGAGCAAATGAATAAATGCATGAATGAAGTGGCACTGTACTCAGCATTCTCCAGACATAATCCTATAGCTGATTTTAATGCACATGCTTTGTAGATAGTCCCGGATTGAGAGAAGTATTTTATTAACTTATTGATTTAATTCATGCATAATTAAAAGGTGATTTATGCAGATAGATGGGTATGTATGGTTTTTAAAGTCATAATTTTGGTTAGATTGTTTGTTTCTTTGGTGTTCATATAGTTTGTATAACCCACATATATATATATATATATATATATATATATATATATATATATAGTGTGTGTGTGTGTCTGTGTGTGTGTGTGTGTGTGTGTGTGTGTGTGTGTGTTGTATATGTTCTTTATATACTTTGGATATTAACCCCTTATCAGACACGTCATTTGCAAACATCTTCCATTTAGTAGGTTGCCTTTTTATTTTGCTGATGGTTTTCTTTGCTGTGCCAAAGCTTTTTATTTTTATGTAGTCCCAATAGTTTGTTTTTACTTTTGTTCCCTTCCTTAGGAGACTTATCTAGAAAAATGTTGCTATGGCTGATGTCAAATAAATTACTATCTATGTTTTCTTTTAGGATTTATATGGTTTCAGGTCTCACATTTAGGTCCTTAATCCATTTTGAGTTTATTTTTGTGTATGGTGTAAGAAAGTAGTCCAGTTTCATTGCTTTGCATGTAGCTGTCCAATTTTCCCTGTATCATTGGTTGAAGGGACTGCCTTCTCCCCATTGCATATACTTGCCTCCTTTGTCATAGATTAATTGACCATGTGAGTGAGAGTTAATTTTGGGGCTCTCAATTCTTTTCCATTGATCTCTGTGTCTATTTTTGTGCCAGTATCATACTGTTTTGATTACTGTATTTTTGTAGTATATCTTGAAATCTGGAACTGTGATACCTTCAGCTTTGTTCTTTTTTGTCAGGATTGCTTTGGCTAGTCAAGGTTTTTTTGTGGTTACAGAGAAGACATACACATGAAAAGATGTCCAACATCACTAATCATCAGGGAAATGCAAATCAAAATCACAAATAAATAGAACTTTACATCTACCAGAATGGCTAAAATAAAAAAGATAAGAAGTAACATGTGTTGGTAAAGATGTGGAGACAAGGGACCTTTTGTGCACTGTTGATGGGAATGTAAATTGGTACAGTCACTGTGAAAAACAATATGGAGTTTCCTTAAAAAAGCAAAAATAGAAATATCATAGGATTCTAATAATTCCACTGCTGGAATTATTTCTTTTCCCAAAGAAAATGCAAACACTAATTCAAAAAGATATATGCACCCCTATGTTTATTGAGCATTATTTACAGTAGCCAAGATTTGGAAGCAATCTCAGTGTCCATGGATAGATGAATGGGTAAAAAAGATGTGTTGTCTATACACAATGGAAAATTATACCATCATAAAAAAGGGTGAGATCTTGCTATTTGTGACAACATTGATAGAGCTAGAGGGTATCATGCTAAGTGAAATAAATCAGGCTGAGAAAGCCAAATACCATATGATTTCAATCATTTGTAGAACCTAAACAACAAATGAATAAACAAACAAGAAACAGAATCAGACCTACAAATACAGAGAACAAACTGATGATTGCAAGAGAGATGGGGATGCAAGAAGGGGAGAGGAAAATACCAACTTCCAGTTATAGAATCAATAAATCATGGGAATAAAAGGTACAGAATAAGGAATGTAGTCAATGGTATTATAATAGTGTTGTATGGTGACAGATGGTAGTGACACTTGTGTGACGATAGCGTATGACACACTGCATTATACACCTGAAATAAACATAACATTATGTGTCAATTATACACAAATAATTTTTTTTAAATAAAGACACAATTTTTGTCTTTTGGATCATTTGGCAAAGTGAATTTAAATCTCTCTTTTATGGCATACCTGTAAAGCAATTATTTATATTATTATTATTTATAATAATCAAAGCAGAACACACTCATTTACTAGCTGCTGTCCTGCTGCCATTGGGTATGTTGGAATCCTGCCACGTGTTCCAGGGCTGCTGCTGTGGACTCTCAGGTGAATGGGCAGTGTAGTGATGGAAGCGGGCGAGACCCAAACCCAGAATTCTCAACGTCTCCAACGGAGTCATTTTCAGAAATGGGAATGCTAGGCAATTCCATGGCTTATAATTCTGGTCATTCTTGATGGCATTGAAAAAATAAAACCTTTTATAGCGTAAAACTCCCACATCTCCATTTCCAAACAGTATAAAGAGCTCAAAGGTTGGAGTTAAGCATTTCTAGGTTAGAGTTGTGGTTCTCTGGACATGTGCTCTTGTGCAAACCACTTCACATTGCTGAGACTCATGGCTTCATCTGTAAAGGGAGAATAGTAATGCCTACCTTATAATTTTCTGAGAGGTTTAAATGAAATACTTTGTGGAAAATGCCTTGACCATTGCCTGGCATGTAGGAAACACCTAACGAATGTTAGTCTCCTTGGTCTGCTCCCACCATTGTGTATCGTGGATCTCCCCACCACTGGGAGATAGTGTGGTTGATGGAAAGACACTGGACTGGAATTTGGCTTACAGTTCGGGCTTCACTGCTAACTACCTCTGAAACTTTGAGGAACCTATTTGGGTTTATCTCCTCATTTGTAAACAGGAACTGTATTGGAACGGATTATCTCTAAGCCCTCTTTAATCTTAACAACTGTCTGCTTTTATGATCACAGTGTCTAATGGACCGAACCAGTTAAATAAAATTTCACCAGTAGTCATTGCCATTTACTTGATGATGTTCTCCACTGAGGAAATTCCTCCAGAAACTCAAACAAACAAACAAACAAAAAAAATCAAACAAAACCAAACCCCCCCAAATCCCAAGCTTTGATTTATTGATCATTAAATTTTGTGATTATGCAAAGTGGATTTTCCTCGAAATTAAGTACACCTGCAGTTAAGTACACATATTTATTAATAATCTGAAGTCACACTAAGGTTGGATTGGAGCTGTTTTATTATTAAACTAGCTGTCACAGTTGCTGACACTAAGGAAGTGGCATTGAGAACATCTCAGGGCTGGGTGAGTCCTTGAAATCCAGTTGTGGTTCATTCAAATGCCAAGCCCATGTGCTGATGACAGCAGGAAGAAAATTAAAATCAGAAATTTGTTCATATTTTAGTTACCCAGAGAAAAATGTCTTTTTCTTAATATATTGTGTCTATAAAGTTATGGAGAAGATAAAATCCTGCTTTTAAAAATTACTAGGATTAGATTTAGTAGGTGAATTCAGCACATCACTAAATACAAAGTCAATATATAAGCATTAATTATATTTCTCTCTTCCAGAAATAAAACAACTGAAAAGGAAAAAGTTTAAAAAGATGCCATTTGCAATGACATCAAATTACATCAAGTATTTAGACTAAATCTAACAAAAGGTATGTAAAATCTCTGCGGAGAAAATTACAAACTATTTTAAAGGAAGTTAAAGATCGAAGTAGAGGGCATATATTATATTTATGGGTAGATAACTAGAAAATGGAAGCTCCAGAAAAAGACACACGCATACATTGCCGCAACATAAAACAAATGTGATGCGGCATGCAGTGCAGAGAAGAACATTTTCAATAAATGTCACTGGGTCAATTGGCTAGATCTTGACTCTGCCATGTCATACTGTCCACAACATCAGCTCCAGGCAGAATGTGTATCTAACTATGAAGAATCAAATAATGAAAATTCTAGAAAGTAAAATAGAAGTATATTTTTATGACATTTGAAAAAGGCAACCATTGCTTAAACAGGACACCAAAAGTGCTAACCACAAAGGAAAAGATTGGTAAATTGGACTACATTCAAATTAGGAATTTCTGTCATCAAAAGATAGCTAAGGGAGTGAAAAGACAAGTCAAAGAGTGGGAGAAGATATTTGCAATATACATATAGAGGGTAAAGTGCTCGTAGAATATATTAAGAAGTGCTATAGCAGGCCTCCACTAGAAAAATGTACGAGAGGGAATGCAAATGAATACATAAAAGGATGCTTAGTCTCATTTTTCAGTGAGATGCAGATAACTGATATATGCCCATACATCTGCCAGAATGGCTAAAATGTGAAAGACTGACATTATCAAGTATTGTGACAATCTAGAACAGCTAGATCTTTTGAATATTGCTTGAGGCATTATAAATTGGCACAAGATCTTTATAAATTGTTTGGCTGTACCTAAAAACTGAATATGCATACACCTCCGTGACTCAGCCATTCTCTTTCCGACAGAAATGCATATAGTTGTTTATCAAAAAACTCATACCGGACATCTGGGTGGCTCCATCAGTTAAGTGTCTGACTTTTGACTTTGGCTCGGGTCATGATCACACAGTTCATGAGTTCAAGCTCTGCGTCGGGCCCTGCACCGACAGCACTGAGCGGGCTTGGGATCCTGTCTCCCTCTCTTTGCCCCTCCCCTGCTTGCTCTCTATCTCTCTCTCACAAAATGAATAAAAATGAACTTTAGGGAAAAAAGAGATACGAGGATCTTCATAACATCACTAGCCGTAGTGGCCCTAAACAGAACACAATCCAAAGACATAGCAATAATAGAATGGATAAATTGATTGTATCGTTATTTGTATAATAGACTATGATACAACAATGAAAATAAACTACTGCTATCTGCAACAACATGGGTGAATCTCATAAATGTAATGTGAGTTAAAGCCCAACACTAAGGAGCATATGCAGCTCAAAAGACATGGAACTAATCCATGTTGTTAGAAGTCAGGACAGTGTCTGCCTTTAGGGAGAGGAAGTAGGTAATAACCTTGAGGAGGAGCAAGAGGAGTTTCTGGGGTTGCTGGTAATATTCCACTTCCTGATCTAGGTGGTGGTGTAAGAGTGCATTCGCTTTGTAGACATTCGTCGAGATGGTCCACCTACCATGTGTGTTATGGGCCTATTAAAAATATATTTAAACTACTGGTAAGAGAGTGCTTTTTTTCTGAGAAGTTCATATATTATCTTACTAAAGAAGTTTATGCTGGAAAAGAATCTTGAAGGTTATCTAGTCCAGGGGTCAACAGACTATAGCTCTGTTCTGGCATAGTACATGAGCTAAGAATGTTTTTTACATTTTAAGGGACTGTAAAAGAAAAAAAAACAAGAAGAAAAGAAGGAGGGAGATGAGAATATGCAACAGGGACTGTCTATGGCCTTCAAAGCCTGAAATACTTACTCTCTGTCCCTTTAGAGAAAAAATCGCCCAACTCTTCTGGTCTGACACTCCCATTGGACAGATAATGAAACTGAGGCCAAAAATGATGTCTCGGAGCATCCAGCTAGATAGTAAGAGAGCTAGAACTGGAAGTTAATATTTTTGGCTCGCACGATACTGTTCTCTTTACTGGTTAATGTGCTTCATCTGTATCTTCAACCCAGACCTCTCACTAGACTTAGCTACCCAAGCAACTTAGGCTCAATTTGTCATCTTCCTTATCTAGGCTTCCCCCAATGATGACTACTCTCTAGCCTTCTCACCTATCTCGGCATCTACCTCCCTGTCCAGGCACCACTCAGGAACCAGTGAGATTTCCTAGCGACTCTTTCATGCTCCATTGCCTTTATTTTATTGATCACCAAGACCTGTCAATTCTTTCTTAATATACCTCATAACGAATCCTCTTTTCTATTCCAACCACTACTGCCTTAGATCAGAACTTTATCTTCTTTGTTCAGAACTAATGCTTAGTCTTTAAATGGTGTTTCTCTCTTCCTTTCTTTTAATTCAACTATAACCAGAATAATCTTGGTAAAAGGGGTGAAGGGGAGATTTAATGGCCCATTTGTCTGTTTAAATAGTAGATTTTAATAGAGTGGACTAATAACAAGATCTCCCTTCCCCCCTCCTTTTTAAAAAATGTTTATTTATTTTGAGAGACAGAGAGAGAGCAGGGGAGGGGCAGAGAGAGAGAGAGAAAGAGAGAAAATCCTAAGCAGGCTCTGCATCGTCAGCACAGAGCCTGACGCGGGACTTGATCCCATGAACCAGGAGATCATGACCTGAGCTGAAATCAAGAGCCAGACACTTAATAACGGAGCCATCCAGGTGCCCTCCCTCCTCCCTTTTTAAACCAGGACTAAATTTTAAGATTATGAAAAACACTCTCAATAAACATGATTATACGTCACAGTGCTAAAATTTTAAGTATTTCACCCTCCTAATGATGTGTAATTTTGTTCCTTCATACTCATTCATTTATTCACTCATTCTACTGAAAAACACCCACTGAGCAAGGCATTAAAAGAATTTCTGACCAAAGGTCAGAAAAGGATGCCTGCTAGCTAAGGCCGGCCACGCTCCTTCATTTACATTTGGTCAGTGATTGTTTTCACACTATATCACTGTGTGAAAATCAATTCAGTTTCCACCATCTAGAGGTGTTCAGTATGGTAGCCACAGCCACATGTGGCTATTTCGATTAAAATTAATTAAAATAAAAGAAAACTAAAAATTCAGTGCCTCCTGGCAGCAGCCGTATTTCAGGTGCTCAATCGCCACATGTGGCAGGTGGGGATCAGATTGGATACAGTTATAGAACATTTTCATCATACAGAGAGTTCTATTGGACAGCACAGCCCACACCAGTGAAGAGTATTTGAGTTCCTTGATATGGTAGATGAAGTGTGTTATTGTCTGATCCGTACCTTGTTCCTTCAGTCATCTCTTGTCACTCCCTTCTTGAACTCTATACTTCAGTGAGAGTGAGGTGCATATAATTTCCAGAAACAATGCTAGTTTGTGCAATCATGAATTTGCACATGCTATACCCTCTGCCCAGATAGCTGGTCCCTCTGGCCAACCTCTATTCTTTCAAAACCAACTCAAATGTCACTTCTAGGAAATCTCCCTTCAGTACTCTCTTGGGAGTTTCTACACCTTAGGCATATTTTTGTTGGTGCATTTATAACATAGAATCAATTTATTTTTATTGTTCTCCTGCAGACTGAAAAATACTTAAGGGTAAGGGCTATACCTAGATCAAGAGTCAGCAAATGTTCTCTGTAAAGGGCTTGATAGTAAATATTTTTGACTTTGAAAGTCATGTAGTTTCAAACACAATTATGGAACATTGCTGATACAGTGTGAAAGCAGTTATAGACCAAATGTGAATAAATAAGAATGGCAAGCCTTAGTCAACAGGCATCACTTTCTTCCCCCGGTCAGAAACGATCATAATGCCTTGCTCAGGACATATTTTTGAGTAGAATGAATAAATGAATACGAAGAACAAAACTATATAACATTAGGAGAGTTGAAATGTTTAAAACTTTACCACCGCAAAAACAATGCTAGGTGTAGTTATGTTTAATTTTCTTGATCTTGAAACTTAATCCTGGTTTCAATAAAAAGGGAGAGAGAGATCTTATTATGTAACTCACTATTAAACACATCTATTAAACACATGTATCATTCCATGATAAGTTTGATTTTTGAAATATTTCATTCTTTTGATATATCCAGCTTTCTTTGCGATCTTATGTACTTTATTTTAAGCATTAAGAAACATGATGAACAAAAGGGACAAAATAGTTAAAGACCTCTGTCGGTGCCTGGGCTCTGTCTGCGGGTACTGGCGTTCCTAGAGCACACCAAGGGAGGGACTGTCTGCTTTGTCTAGACTGGAGGAGATCGCAGTACAGCTGTAGCTAGGGAGTCCCAGCTCAGCCAGAGGAGCCCTGTGTGGTGCAAGAGCAATTACCAAGCTAAGAAGCTGCCTGCTGGAACCCTCCCTACCAAAGAATGCTTGGCCGCTTTCTGGGTGTCTGTCTGGATTTGGATCCCCAAGGGTTGGAAAACCTGCCATCCCAAACACTTTCCTCTGCCTTTGCCACGGAGTGAGCTAATGGGACCAAGACTCTACCTGAAAGCTCTTTTTAGCTCTATTGTGTGTCTAAGCCAGGGGGTGGGTGGAGAAGATGGAGAAACTCTGAGCCTTGGGGTTGTGTACATTGGCCAGGGCTAAATGTGCATTGATTAATACCAGGGTAAGAAATTGCGGCCTGAGAGTCTATGGCTAAGTGGATGCTAATTATATTTTTTCTCACATCCTGCCTCAGGCCAGGGTTCAGGCTGCCAAGTGTAAGTGTGGGCTGGAGAACTTTTTCTCGTTGCTATTGTTTTCAAAAGCCGTTGCATATTCAAATCCTTTATAATACAACTGAATGCACATTAGGCAAATTAAGCAAACAAGAGACTCCAGTCCTGGAGTAATCTCCAGAAATTTATAGTTACCCAATCAATTCCCTTTGAGGAAAAGAAAAAAAAAAAGCTTAAATTCCTGCTCAGAGAAGATGGACCCCCATGCTCTCAAGTCTGAAAATGCCCAACCCTTCAAGTTATCCAGGCAGTACCGATGACTCAGCGTGTGGATTGTGTTAAGTCAGGCCAACCTGGGTTTAAATCCAAGCTCCTTATGCATAAAATGAGTGCAATAATCCCTACCTCATACTCCAATGACAAGGGAGAGCTCAGGTATCATACTCCAGGTAGAGTGTAGGTTCTAAATTGCTTGCGTTGGGATCTTTGTTTTTGCTAATTGAGGCTCATGTTGGGCAGGCACAATGCAGGAACATCTCTTCCTTATCTTTAGAATGTCAGACCTACAGTGGGGCCACCTCCTAGTAGGCACACTTGATCAAGTAGTTACCTGATGAAGATTATTTTTTAAAGATCTTTTTTAAAGATTTTATTTTTAAGTTATCTCTACACCCAACATGGGGCTTGAACTCACAACCCCAAGATTCAGAGTCACACGCTGTACCAACTGAGCTACCCAGAATCCCCAAGATGATGACGATGATTGTCTGGTTTCAGGAGTAGAATTTAGTGATTCATCACTTACATATAACACCCAGTGTTCATCCCAACAAGTGCCTTCCTTAATGCCCATCACCCTTTTAGCCCATCCCCTTAGCTACCTCCCCTCCAGCAATCCTCAGTTTGTTCTGTGTATTTAAGAGCTTCTTGTGGTTTGCCTCCTCTCTGTCTTTACCTTATTTTATTTTTACTTCCATGCCCCTTTGTTCATCTGTTTTGTTTCTTAAATTCCATATATGAGTGAAATCGTATGACACACACGATTATTTTTTCAAGTCTTCCTTTGGCTCTTTGATTTACCAGGTAAATTTGAGCCAAGATATAAGCCTTGTAGCAGGTCATACCACAACCAAACAGACCCTTCTGTATCACTTATACTTGCATACCACACATTACTTATTTATTAATTTTTTGCTACTGGCCAGTTTTATCACCTGGGTCATTCTCCTTGTCCTTGCTTTCACCTCACCTTTTCTGGAGACATTTTGAAACTGCAGGTCTCTTTCAGTCAGAGACACATTGAGTTCTTATTACTACATTCACAACTATTTGGTTAGTTTCATCGCCAGGATCACCACCCCTTATCACATTGAGTGACATCATTAAGTATCTAAGTTCCTGACTGGGCCAGGAGACTTCCAAGGGGAAAATGTTCTTGAGGATTCTGTAGGGCTTTTTCTTGTGGTTGAAGAAGACAGAAGTGCTTAGATAGATTACTGAGATCTAATAGCATCTCCTGTTGGAAGGCTTTAAAAGTGAAATTGTTGAAATGTTTGGCCATTCATTCAACAAACAGTTGTGAAAATGTAAATCCACTCAGCCCACTAGAATGTAAGCACTCTGAGGCTAGGATTCATATGGTTGATTCATGGCTGTGTTCCCAGTGCTTTGAACACAACTAGCTCAAGAAATTTTTGTTGAATCAACAAATGAGAGCCTTGTACAGCCCCCATGGGTTACAGATGTACAAATCATTATGAAAGAAATGGAAGCACAGAAGAAGGAAGGCCTGAGCCAGCTTGAGGGAGTCATGGAAGAATCATTAAGGGGGTGACTTTTGAGCTAAGGCTTGAAAGATGTTCCACAATTGTCAAATGAAAATATGATGGACTTCCAGACAGAGGAACCAGTATGTATAAAGCAGACAGAGAGGTAAGATAGCATGGTATATTCCAAGAATTGAAAACAGTTTGGGATGGCAGGTGTTAGTAGGAAATGACTCAGCAAAATGTCCTAGGAGAAAATGTCCTAAGAGAAAAGATCCTAGGAACTACAAAACTCCTAAGTGTCTCTTCATCCTCTTTCCTGCCCAGTGTAGAGAGGCGGGGTAAAATCAGAGGCTCTGGGGCTAGACCCATAGGCTCACACAATAGTTATATTACTTATTGCCTATACAACCTTGGGCAACTTCTTCCCTTCTGTGTGCCACAACTGCTTCATCAACAAAATGAATATAACAAAGAACACTACCTACTAATGAGAGGTGAGTTAGGAGTAAATGAGTAAAACACTCAGAACAGTGCCTGTCAATAGTAGGCATAGAATGAATGCTAGCTCCTGTGATACTAGGAAATCTGGTAGGATTAGCAGACAGAAAAGCAAATGCAACCCATAGGAAGAAAGATGCCAAGATTTATAATACAGAAAGGAAACTTCTCAGTTTCACCAAGAATAAGACAATATTACTGTTCATTGAACAAAACCCTAACTTGAATCATAAAAACAGAGTCACAGCCCCTCAGTCAATTCCAAGGTTTGAATCGGTTTATAGAAGCCCTTGAATGAATGGATCCCATTGAGGAAGAACTCCAGTATACTGCCAAAAATTTACGCTGTTAATCTTCCTCCTAATCTTCCCCCAGAGGGGCCTATACCCTTATTCCAGGATAACTGTGGACTGGGGGAAAAGAAATCATCAGAACTTTTGCAGTCTGCTGTACCCTGGCTCTGAAGTGACACTAATAATAGGAGACCCAAAATATCACTATGGTATAGTCAGAGTAGGGATTTATGGAGATCAGGTTAGTGAGGCTTTAGCTCAGGTTTATCTAACAATATGCCCAGTGGGTCTCTGAACCCACCTTGTGGTTATTTCCCCAGTTCTGGACTGCATGATAGGAACAGACATACTCAGGAGGTGACAGAATTCTCGTACTGGTCCTTGACCTGTGGAGTGAAGTTATTATCATGGAAAAGCCCAAGTGACAGCTACTGGTACTGCCTTTACCTAGAAAAATAGACCAAAAGCAATACATCATTTTTGGAGGGATTGCAGAAATTAGTGCCATCATCAAGGACTTGAAAGATGCAGCAGTGGTGATTCCTACCACATACCCATTCAGCTTGCCTATTTGACATGTGCAGAAGTTGGATGGACCTTGAAGAATGACAGTGGTCTATTGTAGGCTTAACCTGGGTGAGGACTCCAATTATAACCTCTAAAACAAATGTGTTGTTATTGCTTGAGCAAATTAATCAATCCCCTGGTACCTGGTAGGCAATTACTGATCTGAAAAATGCTTTTTTGTCCATTCCTGTCTATAGGCTCACCAGAAGCAATTTGCTTTCAGCTGGCAAGGCCAGCAATATACTTTCACTGTCCTATCTCAGGGGAATGTCAACTCTAGAGCCTAACTAGCCTGCAGGAATCTTGATCACCTTTCCCTTCTACAAGATATCATACTGGTCCATTATATTGATGACACTATGCTGATTGGTAAGAAGTAGCAACTACACTAGACTCATTGGAAAGATGTTTACATATCAGAGGATGGCAAATAAATCTGACTAAAATTTACGGGCCTTCTACTGCCATGAGGTTTCTAGGACCCCAGTAATGTGAAGCAAGTCAAGCTATACCTTCCAAAGTAGAAGGTAAGTGGGCTTTTTTACATTTTGGAGACAACATACTCCTCATTTGAGTGTATTACTCCAGTCCATTTACTAGGCGACCTGAGAAGTTGCTAGCTTTGAGTGGGCCCAGAACAAAAGAAGGCTCTGCAGTGGTCCAGGCATCTGTGCAAGCTGCTCAGCCACTTGGACCATCTGATCCAGCAGCTCCAATGGTGATTGAGTGTCAATGGAAGATAAGAAAGCTGTTGGAGCCTTTGGCAGGTCTCTATAGGTGAATTGAAGCACAAGCCTGCCATTTCTGTGGATAACTATTCTTCTTTGTAGATACAGCTCTTGGCCTGCTAATGTAGTAGATACTGGACATTTAACTATAGACCAAAAAAGTACCATGTGATCAGGGCTGCCCGTCATGACCTGGGTGTTGTCTGACCCAGCAAACCATTGAGTTGGGTGTGCACAGCAGCACTTCATCATCAAATTCAAGTGGTTATAATGTAATCAGGCTCCATAGGCCATGAAGGCACAAGTGAGTTATGTGATGAAGTACCCCAAATGCCCATAGTCACCACTCCTGCTGTTTTACCTTTTCTCTCTCAACCTGCATGTGCATCTCAGAAGAGTTCCCTACCATCAGTTGGCAAAGAAGACTCAGGCCTGGTTTACAGATGGTTCTGCATTAAATGCAGGACTACAGTCCCTTTCTGGGACATCCCTGAAGGACAGTGGTGAAGAGAAATCCAGTGGAAAGAACTCTGAGCAGTGCATCTGCTTGATCACTTTGCCTGGAAGGAGAAATGGCCAGACATATGATATATACTGATTTATCGTCTGTGGCCAATGGTTTGGCTGGATGGGGAAGGACTTGGAAGGAATATGATTAAAAACCTAATGACAAGGAAATTTGGGGAAGAGGTAAGTGAATAGACCTCTCTGAATGGGTAAGAAGAATTTGGAGAAATTTGTGTACCAATCTGAAGGCCCAACAAAAGGTAACATCAGCAGAAGAGGATTTTATCCTATCCAGAAGTGGATAGGATAGGGGCACCTGGATGGCTCAGTCAGTTGAGCGTCTGACTTCGGCTCAGGTCATGATCTCACTGTCCATGAGTTAGAGTCCTGTGTCAGGCTCTGTGCTGACAGCTCAGAGCCTGGAGCCTGCTTCGAGTTCTGTGTCTCCCTCTCTCTCTGTCCTTCCCCCACTCACGCTCTGTCTCTCTCTCTCTCTCAAAAATAAATTAACATTAAAAAAAATAATGTGCACAGGATTATCCATTCTGTAAATACCAGTCAACATCTTTCCCTAGCCACCTTTGCCATTGCCCAATAGGCTCATGAACAAAGTGACCATGGTGGCAGGGATGGAGGTTATGTATGGGTTCAACAATATACACTTCTGCTCAATAAGTCCAGCTTGGCTACAGCTTCTGCTGAGTGCCCGTGTACCATCAGCAGAGACCAATACTGAGTGCTTGATGTGGCACTCTTCCCCAGGATCATCAGCCAGCTGTCTGGTCCCTTCCATCATGAAAGGGCAAGCATTTGGTTCATACTGGAATAGACACTCTAGATGCAAATTTGCCCTCCCTGCATGCAATGCTTTTGCTAAAATTACCATCTGTGGACTTACAGAATGCCTCCTCCACCATAGTGATGTTCCATACAGCAGCACTTCTGATCAAGGAACTCACTTCACAGCAAGACAATCATAGCAATGTACCCATGCTTATAGAATTCACTGGCCTTACCATGTTCCCCACCATCCTGAAGCAATTGTCTTGAAAGAAGGGTGGAATTGCCTTTGAAGACTCAGTTACAGTGCAAGCTAGGTGGGAATACATTACAGAACTGAGGCAAGATTCTCTAGAAGGCTATATATACTCTGAATCAGCACCCAATAAACAGTACTATTTCTCTGATATACCTAGGATTCACAACAGCAAATATGGGGTAGAAATGGGAGTGGCACCATTCACTATGACCCCTAGTGATCTACTAGCAAAACTTTTGCTTCCTATTCTTGTGACCTTATGCTCTGCTGGTCTAGAAGTCTTAGCTCCAAAAGGAGGAATGCTTCCCTCAGAAGACACAACAATGATTCCACTGAACTGTAAACTAAGACTGCTCTCTTGCCACTTTGGACTCATCATGCTTCTGAATCAACAGACTAAGAAAGGAGTTACTGTGCTGATCTGGTGATTGATCTCGATTACCAAGGCAAAATTGGATTACTATTCTACAATAAAAGTAAGAAAGAGTACGTTTGGACTATAGGGCACATCTCAGTATTACCAGCCCCTGTGATTAAGGTCAATGGAAAACTATAATAACCCAGTCCAAGTAGGACTACCAATGGCCCAAACTCTTCATGATTAAAAGGCTGGGTCGCCTCACCAGATAAAGAACCATGACCAGCTGAGATACTTGCTGAAGGCAAAGAAAATACCGAGTGGACAATGGATTAAAGAAGTTATACATACCAATTACAACCATGGAACCAGTTCCAGAAATGAGAACTGTAATTGTCATGAGTGTTTCTTCCTTATTTTGTTACAAATACGTTTATGTGTGTATTTGTATATTGATATTTAAATATATTTGTTTTCCTTCTCTCTTATCCCTTTACCATGGACCATAAGATATATTGATTTTATATTGTGGTATTTAAGTGTTGTTAACCTTACATCATAGTATTTGAGTAATGAGATACCAAGGAGAAGAGTAAACACCACTTAAGTAGTCTACTTTCTCTTCTGGGGAAGGGGTTACTGCATTTTTGGTTATATGCAGGATAGTTGTATCATTTTAGGTAGAATTATGACCTTGTTATTGTCTTCATGTAGAGATTAAGTATGGTTTAAGGAGATGCATGTGGGTGCCAAGTTGATAAGGGGTGGAGTTGTGATGATTAGTTTTGTGTCAACTTAACTGGGCCACAGGGTGCCCAGGCATTTGGTTAAAGATCCTTTTGATTGTTTCTGTGGGGATGTGTTTGGATGAGATTAATATCTAAATTGGTAGACTTAATAAAGCAACTTGCCCTCTCTAATGTGGATGGGCCACATCCAATCAGTTGAGGGCCTGAATAGAACAAAAATGCTGGCCTCTGAGTAACAGAGAATTCTTCCTGACTGATCACCTTCAAACTAAAACACTGGCTTTCTTCCTGCCGTTAGACACAATTGGAAACATTGGCTCTTCTTTGGTCTCCTGGTTGCTGACTTACCCTGCAGATCTTGGGATTTGCCTGCCTCTGTAATTGTGTGAGCCAGTTTCTTATAATAAATTTCTTTAGGGGCACCTGGATGGCTCAGTCAGTGGAGCATGTGACTCTTGATCTCAAGGTTGTGAGTTCGAGCCCCCTGTTGGGTGTAGAGATTACTTTAAAAAAATGGAATACTACTCAGCAATGAGAAAGAATGAAATCTTGCCATTTGCAACAACATTGATGGAACTGGAGGATATTATGCTGAGTGAAATAAGTCAGTCAGAGAAAGACAGATACCATATGTTTTCACTCATATGTGGAATTTGAGACACTTAACAGAAGGCCATGGGGGAAGGGAAGGGGAAAAAAATAGTTTCAAGCATAGAGGGAGGCAAACCATAAGAGACTTAAATACAGAGATCAAACTGAGGGTTGATGGGCAAGGGAGGGGAAAATGAGTGATGGGCATTGAGGAGGACACTTGTTAGGATGAGCCACTGGGTGTTGTATTTAAGTGATGAATCATGGGAATCTACTCCTAAAGCCAAGAGCATACTGTATACACTGTATGTTAGCTAACTTGACAATAAAGTGTATTTAAAAAATCTTTTAAAAATAAACTTGGATGCACAGATCTCAAAAATAAATACATAAATAAATGGACATTTAAAAATCAGCTACATCTCTCCATATCAACAACAGAAAATAAAATTTTTAAAGATTTCATTTACAATAGCAACAAATGTATAAAAAACAAGAAATGTTACAAAATATGTATATGACATTTATAAATAAAACCATAAAATATTTTTAGAGAAAACTTAAAGGCCTCAATACATGGTAGAATATAAACAAGAAAATTTACTTCTATCAAGGTGTCAATTCTTCCCAAATTGACCTATAGAGCTGCAATGCTATCCCAAGCAAAATACCTAGAGGTTTTTAAATGTTTCTGTGTAAGTTAACAAACAAATTCTAAAATATATGTGGACATAAAAGAACCCAAAATAGATAAGACTTACTCTCACCTTTTACACTATTCTGAAAAATCTCAAATCTACATGACGTAGAGAACAGTACAAAAGAATCCAGTATAACCTTCACTTAGATTCGCTTGTTAACATGGTCACGCTAACTTTTTATCTTTCTACATATTTATTTACTTTGTGTCACCGTTTGAAACTAAATTGCAGGCAGGTCTTCTATCACATTTCTCCTAAGAATAGGATATTCTTCTATGTAACCAAAATACCATTGTCACACCAAAGAAACCCATCATCAATATAATGTTCTCTGGGGCACCTGGGTGGCTCAGTTGGTTAAGCGTCAGACTTCGGTTCAGGTCATGATCTTGCTGTTCATGAGTTCGAGCCCCATGTTAGTCTCTGTGCTGACAGCTCAGCGCCTGGAGCCTGCTTCTGTGTCTTCCTCTCTCTCTCTGTCTGCCCCTCCCCCACTCATGCTCTGTCTCTCTCTCTCTCTTAAAAATAAACTTAAAAAATGTATATAATGTTCTCTGATATATGCTCCATGTTTAAATTTCTCCAGTTATCCCAACATCTTCATGGCTATCCCCTCCTCCCATTGCCAATCCAGGTCCAATCAAAGTTCACATATTACATGTACACTGAAATATCTCTTTAGTGTCATGTTATCCTCAGTAGACGCTCTGGGTTTTTTTGTTATTTGACATTTTTGAAGATGCCAGGCCAATTGTCGTACAGACTGTCCCATGTTCTGGATTCGTCTAATTGTTCCCTGCAGATACAGATTAAAGGCTTTGGCAAGCACAGTAGATGAGTGACGTTTCCTATTGCCACGCATCATGTCATGTCAGTTCGTTCCATTACTGGTGATGCTAAATTTGATCACTTGGTTAATTTTGACATCCATCATTGTAAAAGTATGTTTCCTTAATGTAATTAATAAGTTTATCTGTGGAGTGTTACTTTGAAATCCTGAAACCTTCCCATTTTCGAACAAATTATCACCCAAAGCTTTAATATCCATTGATGATCTTAATCTGAATAAATTCTTAAACTGATACCTGCAAAAAAGTAAACAAAATAAAATCTTAAATAAATAAATAAATCTCTTTATTTACACACACACACATTCACAACCCCCACCACACATACTTTGTATGAATCCATAAAGTAGTGTGTCCTTAAAATTTATTAAGTTGGAATTGGATTAATATAGACAATAAGACTGGTCTATAAATATCTTCTAGCAATCCTGGGCCTTCCTCTCCAGCCCTGCCTCCTTCCCTCCTTGAGCCAATGGGGGCACTAACCCAGAGACTTATAAATTATTTTTTATCAACATCTGCTTTGCTTTTTCCTCTCTTGGGTTTACCTTGGGTAAGCTGTGCCTCTCTCCATCATGTATCAATGATTTCAGGCCAGCATTCATGGGACTGTAGCCAGTACATAAAACATTCAGAAGACCTCCCTGTCAGCATGGGGTTGTCCAAATGCATGCAGGGGTCCCCCCAATAGGCACACTGTCCTCACAACACCCATTCAGCTCTTGGCTGGCTATGCCTTGCAGATTCCTCTCTTGACCTATTCCCAGATGGTTCTGACCAGTCCTTTTCATTTCATTTGTATATTTGTATAATGCAATGAAGCATATCCTTGCTGGGACTGCAGAGCAAATTGGTGGCATACCTTCCGAGAGTTCCAAGGTTGTCATGGGCATGATAGCAATACCCTGCTTTAACTAAAAGTCAGTTCTAAACTCTCCAGGGAGTTCCAGAGGGTGCATGCTCTTCATTCTTTTGGATACATAGCAGACACCCAGAGTGTCCTGAGGTGCCCTAATAACAAAAGCCCATTCCCTCCACATACCAAGAGAAGAGGACCAGGTCAGTTTTATTTCCTTAGTGATCTGCTGAAATCTCTCTCCAATTGAAAGTCATCTTTTTCATAACACTGAAAAGATGTAACATTAGCTTAATCATTCCCAAATGAATCCTGAAAAATATTTGGAAACAGTACACTTATACAAAATCATTTCAGCATTACTAGAAAGTTTCAGCCATATGCTATAAACTTGTACTTTTAAGTGGTGACCATGTGGTCTGTCTTCAGAACATCCAGTTCTTTCTTTTTTATAGAATTAAAACCCCTGACACTTGTTTTAAGACCTAAGAAAACCTTTAGTACTTAGCAAAATGCAGAACCTGGCATGGTCATAAAGAAGATATATTTGATTTTACTCCTTGAAGCCATAAAAAAAAAAAAAAGAAAAAGAAAAAGAAAAAAAGACACAGGATACTGTCTGTATGAAAACTAAAATGGCAGCTGCAACTTCTTCCCAGAAGGCCCTAGGAGGAGACATGTAAGGTCACTCCTTATTCTCCTGGGTTCCAGGAAAGCAATTTACCCCTCCACTCCCCATCTAAAGCAAAGAGCACTGGGGAGAGATCCAACTCTCAACAGAGCCTGTCTTGATTGAGAAAGTTAACACTTCAAGAAAAGGATTCTGTCTTCTTTCAGGGCTCTTGAAAAGGATCCTTGCCAAACCCAACCCCAAGATAGAAAAAGTTCTTTTTCTAAGGCTCGGGAATTCATCATCAACTTGTATTAGCAAGCGGACCTGTGAAGAATTCTATCAAATCATGCAGCCTAAGTGACTAAATTTAATACTAAAAACAAACAAACAACAAAACAAAAACAATTTCAAAATAAGAGTCTAGGTGGGAAATCAAGGAGAAAACTCTGGTGCCAGGAAGCAATGGAAATCACATTGGATGTATAATGTACTCCCGGGCAGAAAGGCCATCACATTGGAATCTAGCACCTGTGAGATGGTGAACAAAAGCTTCTAAGAGGGTAACTCTCTGTTGGAGACACAAGGGAGGCAGATTCCCAGTTCCAATCTACAGAGAGTTTAATACTACTTTGAAGGAAAGCATTGGTGTGCCATTAACAACATCCTCCTACCAGTCTGGCTTCAGCTTTTCTGGGTTTGGGGAAGAGTTTAGGCAAAAAAAGATGGTTGAGAAGGTGAGAAATAGATGTACAACCTTCTCCTTTCACACACCCGTTTTGAATTATGTTGATTTTGTTGTGCCTAGTAGAGTGTTTTACACAAAAGAAATAATATATACTCAACATTGAAGGAATTAACTAATTTTGTGTTTATATAGGCCCATCCATTGGGCAAAAATATTTTGGTGCAATTTGATTCCTTCCAAAGGAATTAAAAATGAGCAAATGTGAGAACAAAAGAGTGACCTAATTTGAACACACAATATCTAGCATTTTAGAAAGACCATGCCTCTCTTTATAGCGAATCAATTTAGTGGTCCAAAAAATAAAGGAGCTGCATACCATGAAATGAAGCAAAGGCAGTTAGGTCTGTAACAGGATGTTGAAATTGAACTTATGACCAGGTCCCAAAATATAACTGATAGGAAATTCCAAAATGAGGAACTGGTGGATGAGTTTTTGACCCCTCATCCAGGTCAAGGCCATAAAAAGGGAAAGGTAACAGTGATCTACTATCCATCACCTCTAGTCTAGTGAGAGATTTTGAGGAAACCACTACGCAATTAGTAGGCTGACCCTATACCTGGGAAATTTGTAAGACAAAGAGGGTTGTCCAATGTTTTTGGCACTGGAATCAGGACATGACTTAGGGCATGTTGGGGCAAGGGATGCAAGATTTCTTAAGGATCAAATGTGGACCAACAGAGAGAGAGAGAGAGAGAGAGATGGGTTATTTCTGATCCTTGAGGGTACAGAAGGATCCAGCAGCAAGAATCTGGTGAACACCTTTGGTAAGGAAGGAGTCAAGAGCATCCACTCAAAAGAGACATGTACTCACATCTTCTTGGATCAAGGGATCTGTGGAGAGAGGAACCCAGTGGAGAACTTCCTGAGAGCCTATCAAAATACTCCCATTGAGACAAAATCCACCAGACTCAGAGAATAGGAAACTAGATGATGTGATTCCATTAAGACCTTTTTTTACTACTCCCTTCTGACCTCTGAGGGGCCAGAAACTGCTGGCCAGCAAGGGAGGGGATAAAGAAGAGAAAAGAAGAGAAGGTAGAAAAATATAGGAGAAATCAACTAAACTTCCCCTTCCAGACTGCAGTTTTCCAACCTGAAATATACCTTAAGTAAGAAGGAAAGAAGGATTAACCCTAAATCAATTTGGGATTTAAAAAAATATTTTAGATACTCCTTGAGCTTACTATATTGAGAATATGTTCTCAATTTAAAGTATTGTACAACTGTTTATAACCTAAATGTACAGAAAAGTCATGAGAGTGCCCACAGGCAGATTCTGATTGGGGGGGGGGGGCCCTCATTCAGAAAAATAGCATAAAATTGTGATTATAGGAAAAGGAGTCACAATAAATTACAGATTTTTATTTTTATTTTATTTTACTTTTTAATGTTTATTTATTTTTGAAAGACAGAGACAGAGAGTGTGAACGGGGGAGGAGCAGAGAGAGAGGGAGACACAGAATCTGAAGCGGGCTCCAGGCTCTGAGCTGTCAGCACAGAGCCTGATATGGGGCTCGAACTCATGAATGGTGAGATCATGACCTGAGCCAAAGTCGGACGCTTACCTGACTGTGCCACCCAGGCGCCCCTAAATTACAGATTTTTAAAAGCTGACAAATAACATGCATATAATCACAAAATAACATTTTTGTTAGCTCTCTGGCACATTGATGCAATAGATTTTCTAATGAAAATTTCCGATTCAGTATTCTTTAATTGCTTCTTCATAGGACAATGGTTTAGTAATATTTTCTGCAAAGAGAATGAAAAAATATGACATTTTTGTTAATCAAACTTTAGAGTACCAATATAGATTTGTGTCCTACAAACATAAGCATAATGATAAGTTACACTTCCTTTGTTTTCCATTTTAGAAAAGAAAAAAAACAAATGCATATGGCATTTCCAATTCCATAGGCTGCATTTTCAAGTTTGTGGTAAGTAGGCATCGATGAGAAGTGAATCCTCTGCTTACAGTCTTATATGTGTGCTAATTAGAAAATTGTTCAAGTTTCTGGTCCTGACGTCTCCTTTTTTACCCAGGTGTGGTGTGACACCTTCACATCTAGATACAAGCTCTGCTTTCCACCCGATGGTAACACCAGTGATTTGGCCTCATAAGCAGAATAGGCAAAATTCAGTCAGGCTCCTGCTTTTGTGGAGTTTTGGCCTTCTAGGTAGAAACAGGTGCTAATCACTTAACCACACTGAAAGGACATGAGGTAAGTATTTCCGAGGAAAGGAGCATTGATCTACAAGAGTGCATAAGAAAGGAACCTCATCAGTAATTGTTTTGCGATGCACACTGGATTCATAGAAGAAAGGCCGAGGAAATATGGCTGTAGTCAGAGGAAGCCTGTCCTACTCCATCTTAAAGCCCTTTTTTGAACATCTTAGAGCCTGCACCCATCCCGACACCTCTTTTCTCTCCGTGCACTTTGTATCGGATTTTCTTCTTAAGGCCTGTTCTCAGGCTCTGTTACCACTACTGGCATATCTATGTCACTCTGCCAGCTGTGTTGTTTTCCTGGAACATAAGCAAAGGGAGGACAGTCTGGCTTGAATCTTAGAAAACTCCATTGAACTCAAGCTGCTTCTTGGCATCTCAGAGCCTTCTTGTACACAGGCTCGGCTTCTGCCCAAATTAAGCAATCTTTCGCCCCTACCTTCTAATTCCGCACCTTTATCCCTATCCCCATAACAGCTCTCACCCGATAATACACGGTGGGGGGTGGGAAATATCAAGGGAGACGAGATGAATTGAGTCAGCAAATGTAACAGGTGCTTTAAGATGTGGGTTGTGTTTTCCAGAGAATGTATCTTCCTCTTGTGAGCCCTTGGTATGTTTGCCACCCTATGCTTTCCAGGTAACCAATATTTGAAAACCTGCTTGTGCTTGTGTAGTGGGTCATCTGCTTCCTAATGTGGGTCGGAGATGCTTATTTTAAAATATAGATGTCAAGTTCCACTCTGAAACCACTTTTCAGAGTATCAAGAGACAGGGACCTGGGAATATGAACTTTTATTTAGCTCCACCCCGTCTCCCGTGAATGTTTTGTTTATTAAAGTTTGAAAAGGATTGCACTGAGGATAGTACATAAATGTTCTTCCCCATGTCCAGCATGAAGAGGTAAGTTGGATACTTAGACTGTAGGACACCAAAATGGCACATGCAGAGTAAGGGAAAAATCTCAGCTTATAAAGCAATCCCTAGAGGAAAGTATAAAATATGCTAAACTGAAAGGTCAACATCATGAATAAAAATGACCAAGGTACAGATTGATTCTTTACAGCATTGTGGAAGTAGGAAAAATATCCACATATGAGGTATTAATTAAGCTGTAATACATTCACACAAAGAAATACTATGCAGCTGTATAAAAGAATACAACACTATATATTGCTAAGATATGTTGTCAAATGAAAAAAGCAAAGTTCTTTTCTTAATAGATATTTATTTATTTTTAATTTATTTCTGAAGTCCAGTTAGTTAACATACAGTGTAGTATTGGTTTCAGGAGTAGAACCCAGTGATTCATCACTTACGTATAACACCCAGTGCTCATCCCAGTGAGTGCCATCACCCCACCTACCTCCCCTCCAGCAACCCCCAGTCTGTTCTCTGTATTTAAGGGTCTCTTATTGTTTGCTTCCCTCTCTGTTTTTATCTTATTTTTCCTTCCCTTCCCCTATGTTCATCTGTTGTGTTTCTTAAATTCCACATATGAGTGAAATCATATGATAGTTGTCTTTCTCTATCTGACTTATTTCACATAGGATAATACCCTCTAGCTCCATCCACATTGTTGCAAATGGCAAGATTTCATTCTTTTTGATTGCTGAGTAGTATTCCATTACGTGTGTGTGTGTGTGTGTGTGTGTGTGTGTGTGCGCGCACGTGTATACGTTCACATACCATATCTTCTTTATCCATTTGTCAGATGATGGATATTTGGGCTCTTTCCATAATTTGACTATTGTTGATAGAGGAAAAAAGCAAAGTTCTGAGCAGTCCATATGGTGTACTTTCTTTTACAAGAGAAAGAGGAATGTACTTCCTAGGGGGAAGGTAAGCTCTGTATTCATATTTCCTTGTGTTCCCGTGACAAAATGCTGGAGGGATACAGAAGAAACGAACAAAAGTAGTGTGACATATTGTTTGCAGTAATAACCTTACAGGCTCACGCTTCTCTTTATTCACTCTTTTTGGGCAGTGCCGGGCCGCACTGTCTCTGGGTTGTCCACAGAATTTGCTTTGGCCAATGTGAGGCAAGGAGAATTGGGGAATTGCGTTGTCTTGCTGCTCTTGGAGCCTTCTGAGTGCCATGTGAAGAAGCCCAGGCTAGGCCAGTGGATGATGAGAGACATATGACCCAGCTGCCTATCCACTTCCCACCCCCCATAACCTAGTCAAGAACTTATCAATTGCAGAGTGATGTGGAATAGAGGCTGTATTAATGGGATTAGACCTTACACATTGAAAGACATTAGTCGGAGACCACGAAGGAGAGCTGCTAAAGAAATCTATGGAAGCCTTCTGCTTTTTCATCTGATGCTGTTCCTGAAGTCACTGAAGGTCAGCAGGGCAGGTAGTCAAAAAGAAAAGGTGAACACAACGCAAGAGGGATTGAGGACAAACTAGAATCTCTGTCTCCCATTGCATTGAATCTGTTTGCTATGGAGATGTGCATGTGCCTGGCTCAGGACTCAGGCAAGCAAAGGAGGACATCCATTGGAGCTGAAGGAGTGTGGGTCTTGCCATTGCCCCACAGCAAAGGGTGACCTAGTTGGTCAACAACAAAGAGCAGGAGATGCAGTGGTGCCTGGGGCCCTAAACCAACATTCCAAGCATAAATGGCAGTCACTTCCTTCTTACCCTCCAACATCATGCAAACGTATCGTGTTTTCTACCCTTATACAGAACTATACAGGGAAGGGAAATGCAGTCGCAGGTAAGCTAAGTGAACACAGTATAATCATCACACCAATCTAGATCACCAGCCTCTAGCCAAGTAGCCAACTAACCCCAGAAGCAGGGAGCATACTCAGTTCCATCAAGATCACCAAGACCAGAAAACCTGTTCAGCCCACCACAGAATCACGAGCTAAATAAACTGTTGTTTTAAGCCCCTGAGCTTCTTGCACAGCAAAAGCTGATACAAGTGAATATCTAAAAATGATGAAGTGGGTAGATAATAGAAGAGATGGGGCAGGGCTAGTAGCTAGACCTCTCAGTGTATACCTTATTCTGTAAGACTTGTATCATTTAAATTTCGTAAACCATGTAAATGTATTACTAATAAAGAATAAAATTAACTTAAAAATATCTGAAAGGACTGCAGTATTTTACTGGGTAGCTTATTCGTTATTGAAAAGACACCATCCAACGGGGGATAGGTGTATTTCTGAGAAACAAAAGGAGAGATGTGTGCCCACAGTCTTGAGTCTTCCACAGTCTTGTCCATTTCAGATATGGAACCAGCGTCCACCCAGTGTCTCTGTCAGATACCCACCTAGGAGTCAACCTGTCTTTTTGCCTTCCTTCCATCCTTGATTCCAATCGATCCTCAAGGTTTTGGATCCCATCTCTGAGATATCTCTCAAATATGCCATATTCTTTTTGTCTCCACTGCCATCGTTGGAACCCAGACTATTCCAACAACATCCCAACTCATATCCCTGCTACCATATTGCCTCTCTCCAAACCATTCTCTGTATTTACTAGGAGTTAAGATATGAACTGGATAATGTCATCCCTTCACTCCACCTCCTGCTTGAAGTCTTTGAATTTATGCAAAATTCTTGCCCTGATTTATAAGATCCTACAAGACTGTGCTCTTACCAATGTCTCTGATCTCCAGTGTCACTCTCCTAGACATATCCCACTTCACTCCAACTACACAGTAGCCTTCTTTTGGTCTCTCAAACACTCAACACTCAAGCTCTTTCATAACTTTGGATTTGCACGTGATGTTCCTTATGCCTATTTCTTTCTTTATCTAATAGAACATAAACTTCATGAGGGCAGGACCCTGTCTACCTTGCTTGTTATTGTGTTCCTAAGTCCTAGCATAATGCTTTACAAAGTGGACTCTCAACTTCCTTGACCTTGTGGTGCAACAGGGGCATGTCTGACTCCAAAATGGACCCTCAACAAATACTTGATAGATGAATGAATGGATGAAGTAGAGTGGATTGAATTAATCTATCTCCTTCCAATTCCATTTGAGTATCCCTATTTTTAAGCATACTCTGTATCTTCTGAGATTTATCTGGCTCTATCCCTCACTTTACTCAGGTGTCTACTGCAATGTCTATTCCTCAGAAAGGCCTTCCCTGACTCCTATCTCATGTAGTCTGCACTTGACCCTCTCTAGGTCCTTATATATTTGTCACTCTTTGAAAATATATTATTTGTGTGCTTATGGCAGGAACTGAGCTTGTCATATTAAGAGCTGTAGCTGCAACACCTAGAATAGTGCTTAACACATAGGAGATGTTTGATAATACATATATACATATAAACATACATACATACATACATACATGGAACAATAAATAGTGACTCTGCCTTGTTCTTCCTTGCTTCCCTCTGGGGACTGACCATCCTGGCCTTGAATTCCAGCCTAGTTCCCAGAACCCAGCCACCACTAACAGGACCATCCACAGCTGAGCATGTCAAAGTAGCATCTGCTTTGAATTCTCTACTTCTGAGTTTCATCTACCTCCTGGAACTCACCTTCTTTTGCTGTTTTCCAATTGCTACTAAATTGACCCATAACAAGATTGCTCTATACCCTTGAATATGCTTGGTTTGCCAAACTCAACCCTCTCTCTCACTGTGTCTCCCCATCTCACCTCTCTTGGAAGGTCTGGAGCCTGTTCCTTTGCCTCTTCCAGATGCCTCTACTTTCTTTATGTAACTGGATAAACCTCCCTGACTCCTGAGACATGACTGAAGAAACAACAAAATCAAGTCCAAAGAAAGTGAAGGAAATTCAGCAGTGCCTCTTGAAGCTTTAATTGTTCACTTAGAGCTGTGTTATTTTTCAAAACAGCTGCACAGAATCCCCAAGTTTGAATATACCACAATGCATTCAACTATTCCCCTACTGACAGCCAACATTCACAGTAAGTATCCTTGTGCATATCCCTTTGGAGACATTCATTGTGATGCCATTTATATAAAAAGAAAAAAAAATCTGCACATTTTCCATGGCATGGGCACATATGTATGTACATAAATGCACAGCAACTATCTATTAATAGTAGCTACTTCTGAAGATCAGGGTTCATGTTCAAAGACACTTCCACCTTCTCTATTTTAGTTTCATAATAAGCAAAATGCAAGTATGTTTTACTTGTGTGATTAAAGATGATTAAAGCATTAATGAAACAATTTTAGCTAAAAATAATTAATGTCATTTTTCCAAAGTACTTTTCTCAGGGATAGTAGAAAGTGGTAGTGTGATTAGGCTTTCTCATCTCTGGGTGAAGGTATGGAATGTTGCAAAAGGCAAGCTGTCAGTTTGCCCAGGGAGGAGGCCATCTGACAGGAGACCATTACCCGATTTAGCAGCCTGGTAACCCATCCTCCTTCAGCTCATTTTAAGGACTTCTAATTTTGTTTTTGTTTTTGTGTAAGATTTTATTTTTAAGTAATCTCTATACCCAACATGGGGCTCAAACCCACAGCTCTGAGGTCAAGAGTCGTATATTCTACTGACTGAGCCAGCCAGGCCATAGCCTTTTTTTTTTTAAATATTGGAAGAGTGACCAATATTTAAAAATTGACAGATTTGGGGCACCTGGGTGGCTCTAAGGACTTCTAATTTTTACTTTGAACTCTGTCTCTTGTGTCAGGAGAGTAGAGTCTAATAAATGGAAACCTGTCTCAGCATTTCATCATAGATTTCTGGAACATAACTGCATATCTATAAAGTCTATCCAGGACTTCCCAGAAAAGTCCAGGCCTGGATTCTGCAAATGCATCACAGTGCAGTGATTGGGTTCCAAAGCTAAGTTAGTGCGATGTCATGGGTCTATCATCTGGTATCCAGGTCATTGAGTTCTGTTACAAAGATGTGATAACAATGGAATAGTGCACCTTTGTATTTTTGGGGGTTTTCTTTCCCAGGTGCTTCCTGAAACCTCACATATCTTTGCAACGTAGCAGTGTGATAATTTAAGGGCAGCTGTCACCATCCCTATTTTACTGAAGTTCTTTGTTCTAGCAGTGCTGGCCTTTCAGTATCTTGGCCATCTATCCCAGGGCCTTTGCACTTGCTGCTTCTTTTCCTGGGAATGCTCTTTCCCTAATCCCCTGGTAGGATCCTTTTCATAGTCCCCAAATCATCTTCTAGAGAAACCTCTCTGACCATGCAGTTACCCCTCCAGTTACTTTCTGTTATATCACATCTTATATTCTGTATAGCACATATCACTATGTGGAGCTATGTAATTGATTGATTGATTGATTGATTGATTGATTTTTGTCTTCCTCTCTCCAGTTGAATGTATAAGAGCTTAACATTTTGTAGTGTTCACTGCAAAATACCCAGCACAGTTACAGATAACCTGTAGGCACTCAGGAATATCTTTTGAATACATAAATATATAATTTCCCAGAGACTAGGCTAGAACAGTGATTCTCAGTCCAGGCAGGCTCATTAGAATCTTCTGGAGGGCTTTTAAAAAATACAGCTCCCAGAGCCACCCTTCAGAGATGTCCATTTAACCATTTAACAGGCTGGCCTAGGTCTTGGTATTTTTTTTAATTTTTTTTTTTTAATATTTACTTTTGAAAGAGAGAGAGAGAGACAGAACATGAAGTAGGGGAGGGGAAGAGAGAGAGAGAGAGGCACAGTATCTGAATCAGGCTCCAGGCTCTCAGCTGTCAGCCCAGAGCTTGACCCGGGGCTCAAACTCATGAACTGCAAGATCATGACCTCAGCCAAAGTCGGACGCTCAACCGACTGAGCCACCCAGGTGCCCCTAGGCCTTGGTATTTTTAAAAGCTGGCCAGGTGATTCTAATATGTGTCCACAACTGAGTATCCTGGGCTGATGGTCTTTCTAGACTTTTCTGATGCTGTTGCAGTTCCCCAAGAGGAAGATGATGGTGATCAAGACCACAGGGAGGGTAGGTGAGATGTGGTTGGACTTGGGCTGGGATATAAGATATACAACTGAGACCAGCCAGGTGAAGATGTGCCCCAGATCACTTGCTTTATCAGCAGAATTGAGACAATGACCCACATTTTCTGATTAAAAATGGCAGAGCTCAAAACAATAATAAGAGAATATTATGAGCAATTATATGCCAATAAAATGGACAATCTGGAAGAAATGGACAAATTCCGAGAAACATATACACCACCAAAACTGAAACAGGAAGAATTATAAAATTTGAACAGACCCATAACCAGTAAAGATATTTAATTAGTAATCAAAAATCTCCCAAGAAACAAGAGTCCAGGGCCAGATGGCTTTCCAGGGGAATTCTACCAAACATTTAAGGAAGAGTTAACACCTATCCTCTTGAATCTGTTCCAAAAAACAGAAATGGAAGGAAAACTTCCAAACTCTTTCTGTGAGGCCAGCATTACCTTGATTCCAAAACCATACAGAGACCCCACTAAAAAGGAGAACTATAGACCAATTTTCCTACGAACATGGATGCAAAAATCCTCAACAAGAGTATTAGCCAAACAGATCCAACAATACATTAAAAAAACTATTCACCACGACCAAGTAGTATTTATACCTGGGATGCAGGGCTGGTTCAATATCTGCAAAACAATTCACATGATTCATCACATCAATAAAAGAAAGAACAAGAACCATATGATCCTCTCAATAGATGCAGAGAAAGCATTTGACAAAATACAGCATCCTTTCTTGATAAAAACCCTCAAGAAAGTAGGGATATAAAGATCATACCTCAAGATCACAAAAGCCATATATGAACGACCCAACGCTAATATCATCCTCAATGGGGAAAAACTGAGAGCTTTCCCCTAAGGCCAGGAGCAAGACAGGGATGTCCACTCTCACCACTGTTATTCAACATAGTATTGGAAGTCTTAGCCTCTGCAATCAGACGACACAAAGAAATAAAAGCCTTTCAAATCAGCAGAAGGAGGTCAAACTTTCACTCTTTGCAGGTGACATGATACTCTATATGGAAAACCCAAAAGATTCCACAAAAAAACCTGCTAGAACTGATTCATGAATTCAGCAAAGTTGCAGGATATAAAATCAGTGCACAGAAATTGGTTGCATTCCTATTCACAACAATGAAACAACAAAAAGAGAAATCAAGGAATTGATCCCATTTACAATTGCACCAAAATCACAAAATACCTAGGAATGAATCTAACCAAAGAGGTGAAAAATCTATACACTGAAAACTATACAAAGCTTATGAAAGAAATTGAAGACACAAAAAAATGGAAGAAGATTCCATGCTCCTGGATAGGAAGAACAAAATATTGTTAAAATGTCAATACTACCCAAAACAATCTACATATTCAATGCAATTCATATCAAAATAACACCAGCATTCTTCACAGAGTTAGAACAAATAATCCTAAAGTGTGTATGGAACCAGAAAAGACCCTGAATAGCCAAAGCAATCTTGAAAAAGAAAACCAAAGCAGGAGGCATCACAACCGTAGACTTCAAGCTATACTACAAAGCTGTAATCATCAAGACAGTCAAGACAGTACGGTACTGGCACAAGAACAGACACTTAGATTAATGGAACAGATTAGAGAACCCAGAAATGGACCCACAAACATATGGCCAACTAATCTTTGACAAAGCAGGAAAGAATAATCAATGGAATAAAGACAGCCTCCCAGCAAGTGCTGGGAAAACTGGACAGCGACATGCAGAAGAATGAACCGGGACCACTTTCTTACACCATACACAAAAAGAAACTCAAAATGAATGAAAGACCTAAATGTAAGACAGGAAGCCATCAAAATCCTCAAGGAGAAAGCAGGCAAAAACCTCTTTGATCTTGGCCGCTGCAACTTCTTACTCAACACGTCTCCAGAGGCAAGGGAAACAAAAGCAAAAATGAACTACTGGGACCTCATCAAAATAAAAAGCTTCTGCACCGTGAAGGAAATGATCAGCAAAACTAAAAGGCAACCGACAGAATGGGAGAAGATATTTGCAAATGACATATCAGATAAAGGGTTAGTATCCAAAATCTACAAAGAACTTATCAAACTCAACACCCAAAAAACAAATAATCCAGTGAAGAAATGGGCAAAAGACATGAATAGACACTTCTCCAAAGAAGACATCCAGATGGCCAACCAACACATGAAAAAATGCTCCACATCACTCATCATCAGGGAAATGCAAATCAAAACCACAATGAGATACTACCTCACACCTGTCAGAATGGCTAACTTTAACAACTCAGGCAACAAGAGATGTTGGCGAGGATGCAGAGAAAGAGGATCTCTTTTGCATTGTTGGTGGGAATGCAAGCTGGTGCAGCCACTCTGGAAAACAGTATGGAGGTCCTCAAAAAATTAAAAATAGAACTACCCTACGACCCAGCAATTGCACTACCAGGTAGTATTTATCCTAGGTATTTATTTATCCAGGTATTTATCCTAGGAATACAGGTGTGCTGTTTCAAAGGGACATACACCCCAATGTTTATAGCAGCACTATCTATAATAGCCAAAGTATGAAAAGGGCC
Source organism: Acinonyx jubatus (assembly GCF_027475565.1). NCBI lineage: Eukaryota > Metazoa > Chordata > Mammalia > Carnivora > Felidae > Acinonyx > Acinonyx jubatus. The sequence goes on from NC_069387.1 coordinate 120,619,815, forward strand.
CAAGTGTTCATCAATGGATGAATGGATAAAGAAGATGTGGTATACATATATATAATGGAGTATTACTCAGCAATCAAAAAGAATGAAATCTTGCCATTTGCAACTACGTGGATGGAACTGGAGGGTATTATGCTAAGTGAAATTAGTCAGTCAGAGAAAGACAAAAATCATATGACTTCACTCATATGAGGACTTTAAGAGACAAAACAGATGAACATAAGGGAAGGGAAACAAAAATAATATAAAAACAGGGAGGGGGACAAAACAGAGGAGACTCATAAATATGGAGAACAAACAGAGGATTACAGGAGGGGATGTGGGAGGGGGGATGGGCTAAATGGGTAAGGGACATTAAGGAATCTACTCCTGAAATCATTGTTGCACTATATGCTAATTTGAATGTAAATTAAACAAAATAAAATTAATAAAATAAAATAAAATAAAATAAAAATGGCAGAGCTCATCCGGGAACATGCTGCCTGTCACTTCTTGGATGCCCATTCCATAATATTCTAAAAGACCCTACAGTAATCAGTGGAGAGACTTTGACTACCTGCTTTCTGGGAATTTAGAATTGCATTTAAGTGGAATTTCTGCTCAAAGAAAGAAGCTTTTGGATATAAACCTCCTCTCATTATTGTTCTTTTCCTCCTCTTTTTCCTCCTGCTTCAATTTTCTCCCTCTCTCCATTTCCTTTTCCCTATAATCTTAGTACTTTCTATTCCCCCAGAACTTTCTAAAATACTTCCTCAAATATTTGGAAGTTTTCTTTTCTTTTCTTTCTTTTTCTTTTTTTGTTTGTTTTTTTAATTCCAAAACTTGGAGAGTTCACTGCATAGTGTTGTGGGCAATCTATGGATAAGAAAAATTCTTCATCCAAACATTCCATCTCATTCTCATGTAAAGAGGCCACACAGATTATAATTTGCCACAAATCCCAAATGATACTCTCATCTTCTCAGACCAGAAAAATGGGGAGAAAATTGGACTGCAGGCACTTGACCCTTCTCCAGACTGTGGAAGTTGCAAAGTTCCTGGAAAAACAACAGACTATCAAGGTCTTCTGGGCATTTGGGGAAGATGGGTCATATGCAATTTTGAGTTTGGGGAGCTTCTAAACAAATCTCCTCTTCTGTCAATTAAACAATTGATTTATGAGGAGTGAAGTTGCCACGTGGTTTGGATACACCATGCTCTGGGGATGAAAAGAGAAGGAAATGTAATTTTGTTTGGAAGACCTTTTCAACTGTTGGCTGTTTAGTAGTGAGAACAAAATCTGGGTGCGGAAAGGATGAAGAGGGGGTGGGGCTGACGCAGAATGGAAGGGTGGATTGGACAGAACGCACGGTTTGAATCTAGTGAAGCATTGCCTTGCATGCAGCCATGGGATGGTTTGGGGGCCCCATTTCCTAGATTCCTTTAGGGTCTCCTTTGTTTCTGATGAAGTGGTGAGGAGACACAGGGCATGTTGGGTTCAGCACTCTTGGCAGCGGTGGGGGAGCTTGTGTTTTGTGCCTGTGTCTGTAGACACGTGTGAAACTTAGCAGACCTGAGGCTTGTCTCCACAAGGGAGTTCGGGGGGGAAAAGGCCAGGTGGGACATGGCATGGTTATTACAATGACCACACAGCACACATTGTCCCTCCTTGATTCGGCACTTCACATTCTCCAGTGAAAAATTAGTGGAAAATGCTCATTTGTGTCAGGCTTTCCTCGTGATTTAAATGCTGTATGCTTCACCCAGGACACCTGTGTTTGTTGAGCAATACTAGAGGAGGCCTTTGAGAGGTTTACAAAAGACCAGGCAATGAAAGCGATGAGTAATGAAATGGAGGTTCCCCTGGGGTTGAAGAGAGAATGTGGGAAGTTGTTGGGAGGAGGGGGTAAAAAAGAATAGGGTAGTAGGAAAAGTGAGCCTCTTTATTCATCCATGCAGCAATGTTATAGCTGTTTATGGAGCATCTTTACGACAAGGTACTTTCTTAAGTCTGGTGGATTTCTCAAAGTGAGTCAGAGAGACTGCCTTTCTCATGTTTGCTCGACCTAGTCTTACTTCTTTTCTGTAGAGACTTTCCTGGCTCCCAGGTGAAGGTATTGCTCTCTTCTCGATCCTTCAGTATCCCTTTATGCAGACTTCTCCTCTGGCACTGCACATTTGTTGCATTCTAATTTTCTCTGTACACATCCACCTGCCTCATAAGGCTCTGAGCTCTGCAAACAGAGATCATGTCATGGTCATCCCTGATGCTCATGCATATGGAAGTGCTCAGTAAAGGCTGAATAAATGAATTTGAATTAATATTTAACTTGTACAGGTAGACTGTTCTTCACATATTTATAAATAGGATGCTGCTGCTGCTGCTGCTGCTGATGTAATTTCTTAATCTGTTCCGGGAACTGAGGAGGCAGGTTTGAAAGTGACATGTTGAGACCCATGGATTTTCTATTTTGTTCTTCAAACAATCAGCAATGTCAAAATGATCCCACAGAGGATTGGTGGGTGGGCCAAAACTAGTGGTCATTATTTAGACACAGTTGATACAGGTTGTTTTGTTTTGTTTTGTTTTGTTTTGTTTTGTTTTTAATCAGTGTGGTCCTTTCCTAACTCATTGTTCTCTCTCCCCTATTGTTCCCAAACCATGCCCTCAACATGTGCCACATCCATGAAGTACTCATCAACAATGTCAATAATAATAATAATAACCAATGTTTGTTGAGTTCTTCCATGTGTCAAGGCTTATTCTGAGTGCTTCAAATGTTTTGTTTCATTTATTCCTCATGAAATCACATGAGGTTAATACTACTATTGTTCTCATTTTAAAATAAAGAACCCTAGAAACAAGAATTTAAGTAACTTGCTCAAAGTCACACAGCTTATGAGTGGGGTAGAAGCAAGATTCCTGCCAGGCAGTTTGCCTCTAGGGACTGGGCTCTTAACTTCTCTGTTATTTTGTCTCCCTGATTTGGCTACTGACCCTACAGGAAGTTTTGTGTTGAGGATCTGTTGCTAGAGGGATTCCTTGAATTGACTGCCCCCTCTGAATCCTCAAGAGTGGGTATCATCCCCTCTGAGAATTTGATCTTTTCCAGACTGAGCCAGATATTGCTTTCTGTATTCCTACAAAACTTACTGCTCTCCTTTTTCATATGGTATCAATTCTAATTGTCTAATTTCTTGTCTGCTTCCCCCATGAGCTTGCGAATTCTTTAGGAACAAAAACTTTCATCTCTCAATGCCTAGACCCAGTTGCTTAAGAAATATTTGTTTCAGGGCACCTGGGTGACTCAGTCTGTTGAGTGTCCAACTCCTGATTTCAGCTCAGGTCATGATCGTGCAGTTCGTGGGATCAAGCTCTACATGGGGATTCTGCACTGACAGCACAGAGCCTGCTGAGGATTCTCTCTCTCTCTCCCTTTCTCTCTGCCCCTACCCCATTCATGCTCTCTGTCCCTCTAAGTAAAACATTAAAAAAAGAAATATTTGTTTAACTAATTAATTAAGAAAAAATTGCAATTTACTTCCAACTTCTTGAGAACATTTCCGTAAGAATGCTTATTACTATACTTATTCGTTCGCTACTGCATCCAATGATTTGTTCATTCTTTCAATTATATTTACTGAGGGAGGACCTGTCTGTGTTAAGCATTCTTCTGAGGGCTCAGGTGAGAAAACATGCATGGTTCCTGTTTATAAGAGGCTTGCAGTCCACTGACATTAATCAGAATTGTCTAATCACAAGTTGGGAGATTGCTGTGGGAGAAAGGGAAAGGGTGCTATGTGAAAATATAAAACTGGACAGAAGAAGAGTTCCTGAATCCTACAATCCTACCAAAGGTTCAAGTGGGTCATCCTTTAACCCCTGAGGATATGCCCCTGAGTCAATAGCCACTGATGATAGTGGGCCAATTAAATGCCAATTTGGAAAGTGTGGACAAGTCAGTAAGTTATTTTGTAACAAGTCTTGCTTTTTTTAACTGGTTGGGTTAAAGAGGACCCAATAATCACTGAATCCAACTTCACATACACTGGAATAGCTTACCTAGAATTAAAGTTCTAGGTAAATTGATTATGCAAGGAGAATGATAATCAGTCTCACTCAGTCTGTGAGGATTTGTTCTATGTCCCAATACTATTCCTGGTAACAGAGACCAATGGATACCTGGAAACTTTGTGAGGCATTTAGGAACTTATCTTGATATGCTCAGGTAATTTTACACAGAATCCAGAGCAAGTTATCCCAAACCAAGTCTGAGTTTTGCCAGCAATTTATTTCAATTTTGTCTTGGTGCTACCCTCTGGTGGGTAAAACCTGAGAGCAGAAATTGAACTTCTAATCCTGGAGAACATACTGATAGAGTGAGTTTTTGTTTTATTTAGGAGAGAGATCATAAGATATTATTAAAACAACTTGAACATCTGGTTTGGGGATAAAGTCATTTTATTGTGCGACTGCCAAGCCACAGAGCCAAGTTTACCAAGAAAGCCTCCCTCTCTCCCAGCCTTCGGTAAAGTCTAATACCCAACTATAATAATATGCACCCTCCAACACAAACGAAGAGTAAAGAGGAGCAGAGTGAGGTCTTCAAGACTCAAGGAAAATTCACCTGGTGGTTGGAAAATCAGAGCAATACAGAGCAGCTACACTCCCTACCGAATCTTTTCTCAACCTAACTGGTGCCTATTCAAACTCTCAATGAAAACATTCAAAAAAGAAGCAATATCCAAAAGAAGTGTTCATTGAATCCCAGTAAAATTCCTCCTCCCACCACTTCTACCTTTTCTCCACGAAGTTGAAAGATTGACATTCAGTCTTAGAGAAAATAAGAATCAGAGTTAGTAAAGATCTGAGAGGATGCGTGGAATGGGGCTCTTAAACTCTCTACATGTGTCAAGTGTTCCTGAAGTCCTTTCCTGCTGCTGCTCTATTCCTTAAGTTACCTGGACATGCCCTTAAGTTACTTAGTCTCATTCATCTACTCAAAAGATATTAGTGAGCATCTAGCAGGCAACAGGCTCTGTGCCAGGCACTGAACTCTATGATATGATGGTGTAGGCAACTAAGATACAATTAAACAGACACATACATAAAATTAGTGCTAGTTGTAAAAGAACTATGAAAGAAACAAAGCACTGGGAATGTAACCACCTGGCCCTCCCTTTGCTTCCATTCACACCCATGGCTGACCTTTTGGTCAATTGCGACAGCCTTTCCCACATTCCAGACAGCTGGTACCAATTGGTCAAACTGGCAAACAAATTTAAGTCTACCTGTTGCCCCCAAGCCTAGGTTCTTAGACAAGGATAATAAAACCCCTTAATAGGATGTACCTATGTCATGTGTGCCTACTCATAGTATCAGAGAGTTGGAAAACAGGCTAAAGATCTGTTTTTGTGACCCAGAGTGGAGCAGTGACCTGCCACAATCTCCCAGGTCACCAGTGGCAAAGCCCTGGTTGGGACCCAAGTCTCATGAATCCAATTCCAGGACCTTCACATGTTGTCTTCAATGGAGATTGTAACATTTTGGTCTTATCCCACTTGACCATCTCTCCATTCAGTAATTGTGATTTCATAACTTGAAGAACCCAGAAGAGGGAGGAACAGAAATTTACAAAGGTTAAGAGGAGTCAGGTAATTTTTCTGGTTGGCAAAATGTATCAATGAGAAGTAGATTGTAGAGCCTTTAAAAAGGAAAAGCGTGTCCGAATTTAGCAAATGAACAGGGATTAGGTTCCTTCTCTCTTAAATGTGTCAGATTTTCCAGAATGTGGATAAATTATCCTCCTTTTGAATCCTCACATTATCTTTTCGGGGGTGGGGATTTGGAAAGAAGGGAGGGGTGGGAGTGAGGGAGATGTGAGGGCAGGACTGGACCATCTCTTTTTCCTATTTGCTAAAGGCTCTTGAATTGACTACCCACCCAACACAAATGCTGAGAATGATCCACTATATGCCAAACCAATGACACCAGTTTCTGCATCTGATAGCAGTTTGCCAGAGGAAGTCAACTATAAACAGGTTTGTAGTCGGACAATCCAAGACTCCTCGCAGAATTGACTCAGCGGTTATTTTGTCCAAGGTACATAGAGCAAGCTTGCTAAGTCTGGGTCATTCTGATAAATTCTTGAAAACAGGGACCCTAGACTGCAAGGGGAGAACATCAAAGATCTCCTGGGGCTGCAACTAAGAGCTGGCAACTGGCCTATGTCCTCGCTTCACTCCAGCCCTGGGCCCGCAGCAAGAGGAAGCTCACTAGGCAGGAGTTTTCTGCCTTCTTTTTAAAGCCATTTGCTTAGCCATGACTCCCTTGAAGAGTCAGAGCTTCCCAATTTGAAAAAGTCCCAGTGGATCATCTAGTCCAGCCGTTTCTCCAGGGAGGTAAATTAATATTTTCTTTATCAAGACTATACTACAGGCTTTCCCGTGGAGAGAGAAGGGGTAACAAAACAGTGAGTTGAGTGGTCCCCAGAGAGCCCAATGGGAACAGGAGGTGACTCCCTGCCTCAAGTAAGAAAAAAAATTGGATTTAATAGGATGGTAGCCCTCAAACTTTTTGCAAACACCAGAATCACCTGGAGGGCTTTTTAAACATAAATTCTTGGACCTCACCCTTAGAGCCTGCGATTCTAGTAGGTCTGGGACCAAAGAATTTGTCATTTCTTTTTTTTAATGTTTATTTATTTATTTTTGAGAGAGAGAGAGAGAGAGAGAGGTGGGGGGGAGAGGCAAAGAGAGGGAGACACAGAATCTGAAGCAGACTCCAGGTTCTGAGCTCTCAGCGCAGAGCCTGATGCAGGGCTCGAACCCACAAACTGTGAGATCACAACCTAAGCCAAAGTCAGATGCTGAACCAACTGAGACACCCAGGCACCCCAGAGTATTTTCCATTTCTAGCAAGTTCTCAGGTGACACTGATGCTGCTGATCCAGAAACCATACTTGGGGAAATTTTATAATAGGTAAAGAGGAAAAAGAAGATAGCAACTGCCCAAAGTTACCACCTTCTGGAGGACTCAGACAGGGAATTATAAGAGCAGGCATTCTCCATAGTTAGAGGGACATTAGTCTTCTGTGTCCATTAAATGTCATATTTGAACTCAGTGGGGAAGGGAGGCGTGTGCCAGCTGAATTCCTTGGGGGGATTCACTTACAAAATATATAAAAAGATAAATCCAGGTGCTATATGCAGGGCAATGTGGCTGAGCTCTGGAGAGAGTGAAGGGGCTTCCCTGGGTCTGGTGGTCTGGTGAATTGGGGTGCACATAGGGTAAGCAGGAGAGGAAACAAGACCCACTGTGCCTTCACAGTATCACCAAGCATATGATAGGTTGTAAATTATATGTTCTTTTGTTTTTCCAATTATGTGAACTTTTATTCATATTTAGCAAAGCCCACAATGTGCAAGAAAGAGCCCCAGACCAGGAGTTGGCAGGGCCCAAGCCTGGCTCCACCTCGGTTAGTTTTGTGATGTGGGCAGACTGCTTTAGTCCTCTGCATCTCAGCCTCTTCTTCTGTCATCGGGAATCACAATATTTGCCCTATAATCCTGCTGAACTCTTTGAGGGTCCAACGAGCTCAGGTGTAAAGGCACTTACAAGAATATGAAGCATTATGGAAAGGGAAGAAATTATTTTTCATTCATTCATTCATTCATTCATTCATTCAACAAAGTTGTATTGGGTGTCAGCCACATGTTGGGCTCTGTTGGTATCCTGAGGAACAAAATAAACAAGGTTCTTGCTCTCTGTGGGGTAAAAAGGAAATAATAGGCTTTCGTTTCAGTCGATTTTTTCCTACTCCCTCCCCTCCTGACCTTGCCACTACTGAGAAAACTTTTAATGGGACGAACAGAAGGCTAATAGATGCAGCTTTAGAGGTTTCCTGGGAGTCCTCAGGTGCCCCCACACGCCCTCTCCAGAATACTGTGTACTCTCATCTCTAAGCACACACTGACAGACAAAGGGAAATAGTCAGAGAGCCAGCAAGAAGGGCAGAAAAGGCCTTGCAGTAGGGTCACTGGGTCCCAATCCTTGTACTCAATGGACAACCTTGGGTGAGGTATTTAAAACCTCTGTGGCTCCATTTTCATCTGTCATATGGAGATAAGTTGGGGCTAAGATTCAACAGTACTAGGTGTCTAAACATTGACAAACTTCTGCAACAGTTGGTATAAGTTTTTGCCACTTGAGTGTCCCCCATCTCTGCTACTCTGTGCGTTCAGGCCCCATCCAGTCCTGGGACCCCTGGCTCTTGCCATGCTCCAGCAGCTAGGAGGTAATGGTTAGCCCAGCTGACATGTTGATACTGGCCCCAGTGCAACTTCCATATCCCTTTTGATTGGTTAGTGGCTGGTGGTTGGTGGTGAAACCTAATGTCAAATATTTTTGACCATCACTTGAATATCACTTGTCTAATAAAGCTTTTGTGAAGATCGCATAATGATCTCAATAAATGAATGTGTCTATTTCTACTATAAGTGGATACTCAGTACGGTTTTGCTTCCTCTCAGGCAAAAGCAGATATCATAGTTATGAAGGGTGGGCAGAGGTGGGCAGAAAGGAAAGAAGGCAAGAAGTTGTTTGAGAAAAAGCAGAGAGTGAGAATATTGTGGGAGAGACACTTCTCTCCGGACCTGGGATGTGCTTAGCAAGTGCCTTCTTGGTGTCCAAGAGTCCTGTCAAAGGGCTTGAAGCCCCTTGAATGGAGCACAAAGTGTTATTGTTACATAGTAACAGCTCTTGCCCACATTGCTAATTTATTCCAGTCTAATCTCCTCTTCACGGGGGAGACAGAGCCTGAGCATTTCTCCCTTGCATAGCCCTCCAACCTGCTCCTGGGAGAATAGCTTCCTTGTTTCCCTGGGGCTCCCCTCAGATTTGCACTTTCTTGGCAAACCTGCCAAAAGGTATCAGAGTCACCAGGCACACCCCAGAACAGTGATATGTTTGGAATTTAATCAAGTGCCCCACAAAATGGGACTATTTACTTTACCCTTGGAAGCGCTCACTTTAAAAATATTTAAAAGTGATCAAAATACCAATCGTTAGGACTCTGCTCCTCACAGCGAGCTTCCTAGGATTTATGTGTTTTGATACACACCTCACTCTTCCCACGAAAGGAGGTCTGACATTTCCCCGACTCTGGCGTGTTAGCTCAGTGAGGGGTACGAAGATGGCTGGGATGCAATACTGGTTTTCAGTGATACTTCTCTGCCTTGTTCCTTGGCATATCTTTTCTTGCAGATGGGGCCTAGGAAAGCCTCTCACAGCAGTACCGGGTGTCATGGTCTCACTGCCCGGAATTACCAAGCTAAGAGTTCCAACCTGGTGGCTTTGAAGGCAAGCTGTAGGCAGCCACAGCAGCCAGAGGGTCCAGGAGCCCGGAGAGGAAAAAAAAAATCTGTTGCTACTCAGCCGTCTTTTCACGCCCCACTTGTTACTCCCACTGTGCCCCCTGCCCCCACCCTAGGAGCTGCATTAAGGCTTCTCTATGATTCTCAACCCTTAGACCCACCCTCCTCACCACCAGCCTCTCAAAGAAGCTACAGGCTCACCCACTGAACTGAGAAGATGGGTGTTCCCAACTCACCACTGCACTCCACCTCCAAAGCTTTTCTTTTGTTCCTTGGTTGGTATCACTCTCTCTTCCTTTCCTTTGCCCTTAGAGGAAGAGTTGTCCTCACCAAACTGAAAGTCTCCACCTGGACTGATGATCAAATATCCCTCTCCCACCCCCATGATCTTATCTCTTGGTTATTTTCTCCGTTTGGGGACCATTTAGTCCTTTCTCACAGTTCCTTTCCCCATTTGTAAGAATGTCCTTCCCAGCATGTAAACTCAATACAAATATCTATCTCTTAACAACCTGAAACTAGCCCACCACCCCTCTCCTCTCTGTCCTCACTGGAATTGTTGAATTAGTAGTCTACACTGGCTGGTTCTGCTTCTTACCCCCTTTCATTCCTCACACCCTGCAATCTGACTTCTACTCCAAGGATGTTATTGAAAGCCTTACGAGAATTGGTGAAATAAGTGTTTCAACTTTGACTCCCCAGTCAACAAAATCAGCTGTTTTTTCTTTTTTCTTTCTCAGTCCTACCCTCCCCCGACCCCCCTCCAGGGCATATGGCCCTATTGACCAAATGGGTGGTAGCTCTCCTTTTGCAGCAATGAGGTTTTTCTCAAGTTCCCTAAATGGCTTCTCCTTGGCTGAGAAAGAAAAGCATTCCCAGGATTCCTTTCCTTTGCTCCCATTCTTTCACCCCTCCCCTCCCCATCCCACCCCCACACTCTTTCCCTGCCCCGCCCCTTCTCTCTCTCAACAGGGTCACCCACTGCCACAGACCCTTACCTCGGTAAAACCAACTCCCAAATCCTTTCCTCCAGAAAACTCTCTTGCCTCCTGGATTCCAGACCCATAATTCTAAGAATCGGCTGGACTTCTTCTTTTATATGTCCTGCTGGCATCGCAGCACAAAGTTTTCAAGACCAAAACCATCCTGTTCTCCTCCAAACCTACTCAACCTTCTGCCTTCTTTATTTTTGTAAACTGTGCAAATATTACCTTAGTCATGCAAACTAAAAATATTTGACTCTTTGCTCTGCCTCACCCCATTTATTTAACTCACTTTTTATGTTAGGCTGTTTCCTGAGTTGTCTCTTGGCCGCTCTCCCTCCTTTCTGTTGTAATTGTTATCACCCAAATTTACACGTGTCAGGACTCCTGCAATAGCCTCTTAAATGGTTGTGTCCTTGATTTTATGTTCTTGTCAATTTGCCTTACACACATCAATCTTCCAGAAGCCCACTTCTAGTGAAAGTCTTTTGTTGATTTTGCCTCTCTGCTCAATTAAATTTGGACTCCTAAAAATGCTATTTAAGGCTTTCCATATGTTGGTGCTAAAAGATCTTTTTCAGGCTTAATTCTCACTACTGTCCTATAATTAACCTATTTTCTAAAAATGAGGTGGCATTTCCTAGTTGTGCCCAATGCTTTCCAATTTCTGTCCCTTTGTTTCTACTCTTTCTTTTGGTTTATACCCCCAAGAGCACTTTTGCTCAAATGCTGTAGAATCTATCCCTTCTCTGAATCCCTGCAAAACTTAGTTTGGGCCTCCTTGTGTCCCTGACCATTGTCAAATTTATATTGCCCAGTTTGAGAGATTAACCTCTCAACTTTTCTCCTGTCCAGTTTGTAAGACCTTTGTGGGGAAAGAGTATATCATAGACATCTTAAGAATCTTGTACAGCACCTGGGCTGATACTACTAAAGTAATTTAGATCTATTAAGCTTTGCATATTATTTCATGGCCTTATACATCCAGGAGAAAAGATTAAACTGAGTTAACTACCTTAATATTGGCTCCCCAAATTAAAAAAAAAAGCAATATCTGGAAAATACCCTCAATAACTAACAAAAAAAGAATTGGTTATTGAGTGCAGGGACTGTGAGTCAGTACCTTGTTTATGTCTCCCACAGGATTAAATCCAGTTCTGAGGACATAGTGAATGACCAGTTTTCATCAATCCATTATAGACCGTTGATTTACTCCTAAGGGACTCTCTGGGAAACTTTCCTTGATACCTCAACTCAGGTGAAAGCTGACAACATGTGTGGACCAAACCTGTGTCTAGAGCCATGTATTGGCTGAGAACCAACCACACAAAATCTTGTTTAACAATTGGTTGTTGACAAAGCTTTATTAAATGAAAATAAAAAAATAGTTGGCAGATTGGATCCAAGTCTTTTCAAAGCATTGCTTTTTACAGTGTGTGTGTGTGTGTGTGTGTGTGTGTGTGTGTGTGTGTTTCCAGGTGCATTTGTATATTGTGCCCTGGCTGCAATGGAAACAAGCAGTCCTATCTTCCTTGGAGCAGTTGGAGCCCTCTTCAACAGGTAGACTCCTCTAGCCATCTTGGACCATTTCTGTGCCACAGGCAAAGTTTCCTTCTTCCCAAACTTCATTTTGAAGCAAGTTCAAGGAAATTCAAAACAGCAGAGTTTGGTAGAAAAAATAAGAAGTCTTTTGTTCAGCATGTACAGTTTGAATCGTGTCAGGAAATATTGCTACTTCCATTTCATTACACTTTACTTTGGAGGAATTTTTTTTTTAACGAAGTCAGGAGAACTCTAAGTCAGGAGGCTGTCCATAGCTGAGCTTCACGGACAGATGGCCGGCTCAAATACATAACAAAGGGTCTGTTGTGATGTTGCCAATTCTATTTCATGAAATCTTTTTTGGTATAAACCGGAGAAAGCACTTTGTTCAGTTAAAGATTTTTTTTTCAGCCGGCTGTCTTTGCCAAGGTCAATGTTTCTATTACATGGGGGAAGTATACACTCCCTCTGGTGGCTGATTTAACACATTTGTCCTTACCAAAAGACCCATGGATCTCAGTAGCTAAAATGTCCTAGTGTGATGTGCGTTTATTTAACAAATATTTATTGGGTCCTAGTTATATGTCAGGCAACGTACTAAGGTAACTGGAGTTGGAAAACCCAGGGTCTTGCTCGGGGTCTGCAATATACTAACCATCAAGCTTGTTCACAAGGCAGCCACTAACCTCCGTGTACTTCATTTTCTTAATCAAGTGTACATCCTCACTGCTTATCTCCAAGCAGAGCATCCAAGATCGAAAAAGATAAAATAACAGTAAGGGGGATTATATGTTGTAAATTAGATGAAGTCACTTGAATGCTTAAAATAATTTAATGTCTTTTCCTTGCCTTTAAAATAAAATCCAACCAGGGCACCTGGGTGGCTCAGCAGTTTAAGTGTCTGACTGGTTTTCCTCTCCAGTCATGATCTCACGGTTCATGATCTCATGCTGACAATGTGGAGCCTGCTTGGGATTCTCTCTCTCTCTCTCTCTCTCTCTCTCTCTCTCTCCAAATAAATAAACATTAAATAAAACAAAACAACAAAAAAGTGAAATAAAATCCAACCACTCTTCATGGATTCAAAGACCCAGAATAATCTGAATGCTGCATTTTTATCAACCTCATCTCATACCATTTTCCTGCTGGAGAGTCTCATGCCTCCACACTGGCCAAACTCATTTCCTTAGAAGTGTGATTTCCCCCCTAGGACCTTCCTATGTGCATCCTCCTCTTCCTAGTAAACTCTTTCTCCTGCTCTTCACCTGACTCTTACTTATCCTCATTGGAAAGCCACTTTCTCAGAAATCCCTTTGCTAACCACCAACTCTAAAAAATGGTTCCCTTTATTATTTTCTTTCATAGAAGCTTATTTCCCTCAATTTACCCCATAAAGAAATGTATTTGTTTGTGTGTTTAAATTTTTTCAGACTAGGCTACGCTTTTTTCATTCTGCACTAGAATGAAAGCTCCATGAGCACAGGTGCCAGGACTCTATAGGTCACTTATGTATATATCTCACGCCTGTGTTACATAGCATCAATTTTGAGACTTTCTGAATAGATGGATCTTGTGGTATGTTAGAGAAATGTGAATTCATTATTTTTTTATAAAATAATATATAGTATCTAAGAAAAAAGAGGAGGAAATGAAGTTTGGGAAAGAAGAGGTTGATGTAGTTAAGTATTATTAGGATATGGACTTTTTTTATATAAATTTTTTTTTGTTTATTTTTGAGAGAGAGAGAGAGAGCGGGATGAGGGGCACAGAGAGAGAGGGAGACACAGAATCCAAAGCAGGCTCCAGATTCTGAGCTGTCAGCACAGAGCCCAATGCAGAACTCGAACTCACAACTGTGAGATCATGGGCTGAGCTGAAGTCAGACACTCACCTGACTGAGCCACTCAGGCTCCCCAAGATACAGACTTTTAAAATTATTTTAATTATGTACTCAATCATGTTAATGCCACATAGTTCATGACTGTGTATTTAAATAGAATTATAGAATTTTATCATCTAAACTACTTGCAGATGATAAAACTGAGTCCAGAGATGTGAAGGGATGTATCTAAAGTCATACAGGGAAGATACAGGACTAGAACACGTGCCTCTGATCTAGAGTTTTTTTCACTACTTTGTGCATGTTCCTGCATATCATTATTATTATAAGACCTCATTTTTTCCAACTTTAGAAACACTTTTCTTTAGGTTTGTTTGTTTAAGTAATCTCTACATCCGATGTGGGGCTTGAACTCATGACCCCAAGATCTAGAGCCACATGCTTTTCCTGTTTAGCCAGTCAGGTGCCCTAAAACCTCATTTCTTAAAGCTTAGTAGGTTTATTAAACTGCTGTATTAATTCCACACTAAAGCAACTGTAAACAAATTGGTTAATATTTATCAAGCATCTTGGGGCGCCTGGATGGCTCAGTAGGTTAAGCGTCCGACTGCTGATTTTGGCTCAGGTCATGATCTCCGGTTGGTGAGACCGAGCCTTGCATCTGGCTCTCTGCCGACAGTGGGGAGCCTGTTTGGGATTCTCTCTCTCCTTCTTTATCTGCCCCTCCTCTGCTCAAGCATGTGCATGCTCTCTCTCACTTGTTCTCTCTCAAAATAAATAAATAAACATTAAAAAAATGTATCAAGCATCTTTCATCCTGGCCTCCTGGAACTAAAAAAGACATATATCTCGTTCAGGTTCTTTCTCCTTCCTTCCTTCTTTCCTCTTTCACTTTTCCCTTACTGAGGGCATTTTGTCATCTTTGTATTCAGAGGGTATTTTCCATCTGGAAACTCATACTCTTCAGTTCTGGAAAATTTTCTTGGATTATTTCTTTGATCATTTCTTAGTCTCTATTCCTGTTGTTTTATTTCTCATAATTCTACTGTCCCTTCAAACTCTTCTATTGAATTTTTCATTTCTGCTATCACAACATTAATAATAACTCATTAATGTTTTTTGACTAATTCTTTTCAAACAAACCCATCTTGTTTCAAAGGCACAATATACTTTAACTTTATGAGAAAACAATTGGCACTATTTTTTTTAACTTTTTTAATGTTTACTTATTTTTGAGAGAGAGAGAGAAAGAGAGAGAGTAGGAAGCAGAGAAAGAGAGAGACACAGAATTTGAAGCAGGCTCCAGGCTCCAAGCTGTCAACACAGAGTCCCATGAAGGACTTGAACCCATGAACTGTGAGATCATGCCCTGAGCCAAAGTCGGTCGCTTAACTGACTGAGCCACCCAGGCACCCCACAAATGGCACTATTTTTGAAAGTTTTTTTGGTTTGTTTTCTTGCATTTTTTGGTCTTTATGATCCTTTTTTTTCTGATTAGTATGTTTTAGTCACTGTCTTTCATGTTGAGGTTTTACTCAAATGTTTGGTGATTCTTGGATGTCCATCCTTATGTAAGAGAAGACAAGGTTGCCAGATAAGTTAGCAGTCATTTAATTTATTAAAAAAATTTTTTTAATGTATACTTATTTTTGAGAGAAAGAAAGAGCGTGAGCAGGGGAGGGGCAGAGAGAGAGGGAGACACAAAATCCGAAGCAGGCTCTGAGCTGACAGTGGGACTCGAACCCACAGCTGTAAGATCACGGCCTGAGCCAAAGTTGGACACTTAACCAACTGAGCCACCCAGGCGCCCCAACACTCAGTTAAATTTGAATTTTATATAAACAATGGATACATTTTTAGTAGAAGTATGTCCCAAATATCGTATTTGTGTTTTCTAAATCTGGTCATCTTAAGAGAGGTGCACAAAGTAGCTGAAGAAAACTGTGTGCATGGATGGAACTTGTTGACTCCTGGGTGTCACTAGGTGATGTGGCAGAGCCATTTCATTAGAAGCTGCCCAAGCAGTAGTATCTTTAGGTCTTTACTGTTGGACTGGTCAGAGTCCCCAGACCCAAATCATTCAATCTTCAGCCTAGGGACTCAAATCGTGGCTGTCAGTGTTCTGGGGGGCCGAGGTAAGACAGGGGGTTGCTATTTTCATCGTTCAGAAGGCATACTTTAACTGAATCTACCTGTTTTCAATAAAGTCTCTCTGTTCAGTAATGCCTGGCATCCCTCTGTCTAGTAGCTTTCTGATACAGCCTCCCTGGAGAAGAAGGCAGCAAGGGAGGGGACTACTCTCAAACAGACTGTTAGCAAATCCTGTATCAACTTTCGCTGCACCCCGACTCTCAGAGGTACTCCTTCCTGCCAATTTCTGAGGCTTCTTGGGGTTTTGCAGCGCAAATCAGGTTGCTTCTGGGCTTCCCCCACTGTCAACTTGAATTTCAGTTTCATGGTTCTGCTAAGCCAGTTACCACTCAACCATCTGCTTTCTATCTTCTGAAATGTTGTTGTTGTTGTTTTCTTTCTTATTCTTTTTGTCCTTATGGGTTAATGTCTTTAAAATCAATCTCTTTACTGTCTTTTTAGTGGGTTTTGGAGGTGGAGTAATGTGAAGCATATGTTAAATCTGCCATCTCTAACTAGAAGCACAGCCATGAATTTTCAAAGTGACTACAGAAGACTCATTTAATTGCTTTTTTCTCGATTTTCTCTTTTGTAAAATGAGAAGGCTAGGGGAGATGGTTGTTGATGGACCCCACACAAAATTTTATGATTGTATAATGCCCTGCATTATCATTCTTAACGGAGGCCATCAGGTTACAACTTCCTAAACTTTCAAAACAAATTCTGTGTTCAGTCTCATAAAGAATAGACAAAGACACAGTTTACATTTTCAATTACATCATGCCTCCCTACTCTGCCACTTATCATGGGACCTTGAGCCAGGACTTCTCTGAGGTTTATTTCCCCTCAAGTGGAGACAATAATATCAACTTCTTTCATAAGGCTGCTGAGACTAGCAGATGAGTTAAGAGGGTGCTTCACATATGAAAATTTGCTATGCAAATGTTAGTTGATGTGGCTATTTTTCGGATGAGGCATCTTCTCAGCACAATAATCCTTGGCCTTTTAAAAGTCTTCGAGCTGGGGAATTATAGTATTTACCTTTCATTGACTGGACTACCATAATTAGTGCCACTAGTCCCTGCAGGTTGCCAATGAATCTGTTCCTATTAGACATGAATACTATTACTACTGCTAAAAAGGGTCAATCCTGATTGAAAACTATTAATGCATCAGACAATCCACCGAGTGCTTTATATATATCATCTGTAATCTTTATAACCATCCTGCAGGGTAACCCATCTTACTATTGAGCCCATCTTACAGATAAGGAAATTGAGGCTCATGGAATTTCAGTGGTTTGGCCAAGTCCAATCGTTCAGGAAATAGTGAGGTTGGGATTCAAACCAGGTCTATCTGGCACCAAAATTCATGCGTACTCATTTCCTTATGCCACAATGCATTCTTAACTCTTTAAAAACCACTAATACCCTTTATAACATTGAGGTCAGAATGTGAACAAGTTAAGTAGGTTAGCCATGAATGGGCTGGTCTCAATTCCAGAGTCCCCACAGTGGATTCTGCATTCTGACCTTAAGAATCTATAGGTCGTGCTTTCTCACGTCCTCTGCTTTTGTTCCTGCTATTTCTCTCCTTGGAATATCATCTCTCCTTTTCTCTGCTCAGCGACTGTCTACCCACCCTGCAGGGTTCCATCAGGTCCAATTTCTTTGTAAATCTTTTCTTTACCTCTCCAAGCAAAATTAATTTCTCCCTTCTGTATGCTCTGTGAGCGTTTTAATCTGTATCATGTAAAATTGCCTCTTTTTAACCATTTTTGACTTACAAAAATGACAGCATTATATCATTTAAGCAAATGGGTGTGCAGAGAAGAGTAGAGAAGGGCAGGGGCTGTGAGACCAAGGGCTTGGATTTGACCCCTAGCTTAACTAATTACTGCCTTTGGTAGATTTCTTAATCTCCTTGTGCCTTAGTTTCCTTTTCTGCAAAATGGTTATAATAACAGGACCCCCTGGTAGGGTTGGAAGGAAGATCGCCTGAGTTAATACTTGTAAACTACTTAGAATAGTGTCTGGGTTAGGGAAAATGCTCAAAATGGTTCTTACATAATTAATTTTCTTGCATGTAGAGTTAATGGAAGAAAAGATTCGCTTCAGGAGAGTTAGAAGTTTATGATTAGAGCCTCTAAATGGGTTTTTATAATTATAAAATAATTAGAATAATGCCATCACTTAAATATTGTGTGCCTAATGAGTATCCTGTGGCCTGCTCTCCTCAAACAACCTTGAGAGGAAGGTGCTAATGTCCCCATTTTACACTTGAATCCCCTGAGGCTCAGAGAGGTTAAATAACATTCCCACACTAAGTAGCAGAGACAGGTTTTAAACTCGGCATTTGCCTCCAGAGTTCTTGAGCTGAGTCACCATGATACAATGCCTCTCTGGTTTTCAAGTTTTAAAATGAAAGTGAGATGTGTTGGGTCCTAGATCATTCTTGGTTTAATGGGGCTATTTGAAAATAAACTACAATAGAACTGAATGAATAAATATTTGTACAGCAAATCCTTGTTGGTTTCCATCTTTTCCAGCTTCTTCCAATGGATTGGTGATGCCCCAATCCCCTTAAGAAAAATCAGTAAGACCTTGCATAGACCTAAAAGTGGTTCCCTTATGGGCAAATTCTCAAGAAAGAATCAGTGAAGTTTTCTCTCTTCTTCATTCTTCATCTTCTCTTTTAAAAATTGAATCCAGGGGCGCCTGGGTGGCTCAGTCGGTTAAGCATCCGACTTTGGCTCAGGTCATGATCTCGCGGTCCGTGGGTTCGAGCCTTGCGTTGGGCTCTGTGCTGACAGCTCAGAGCCTGGAGCCTGTTTCAGATTCTGTGTCTCCCTCTTTCTCTGACCCTCCCCTGTTCATGCTCTCTCTCTGTCTCAAAAATAAATAAATGTTAAAAAAAAAAATTTTTTTTTTAATTGAATCCAGGGGTCTCTGGATGGCTCAGTCAGTTAAGCAGTGTACTCTTGATTTAGGCTCAGATCATGATCTTATGGGTTTGTGAGATCAAGCTCCACATGGGCTCTGTGCTGACAGTGTGGAGTCTGCTTGGGATTCTCTCTCCCCCTCTCTCTCTCTCTCTGTCCCTCCCCCACTCAAGTGTGCCTGGGTTCTCTCAAAATAAATAAACATTTAAAATTTTAACCCAAACCTGAGATTTCATTTAAGATTTCAGACCAAAGTCTTACAAAGAAAATATTTTTAAAAGAAATAAAACATAAAGTCACTGGTAGAATTACACATAATTTTAGAAATGAAGCCATAGGATGTATAGATCTAGAGATTCTGGAAGCTTAGAATGCTAAACCTACACGAGACTTTCAAGAACATCTAGAGATGAAAGAGTTAAGGGCAAGGATCTGCTTTTGAAACTTGTGATCTTGGGAGAGTTCTGTCTCTTCTCTGTGCACCAGATTCCTTATCTCATAAGTGGGGATAGGAGCAACACTATCTTGCCACAAAGGTTATGACATGAAGAGTAAATGAGTTAATTCATAAAAAATGCTTCATACGATGCCTGGAAGACAGTGCACAAAGTTACCTCCCTCAGGCCATCCAACTAGCTAATGGCAAAAAACAAAATTCTCACTCCCAATCCTGTTTTCCAGACAAGTATTTTTTTTTTTCAAAAACAGATTATTATGAGCACTCTCAACATAATTGATATTCAAGTATCAGGGTGTGTGTTTGCTTCTAGGAACTGATTCGTATTCATTTACTCCTATTCTTTTTTTTTCTGGTATTGTAATATTAACTCCTTGGGTAAAAGCCCTTTGATAAATTTCTAAACAATAATAATCATCCTAGCTCAAAGTTGAACAGCTGAATTTATGGTATGTATCCTTTTAAAAATTATTATTGTCTTCACTTTAAAGAAAAAAAAGCAGTATCTGCTATCAAAAGCTCAAATATGTGTGTTTGTTTCTGACTCTAAACTCCAGAATTACCCAAGTATTCAAAATCTTCAGAAACTGTTGTAGGTGGAGCTATTAAAGTAGACAGCGGCAATGATGAGAGAACCTGAAAGTGAGGTTTAATTGCAAGGCTAAAATTTAGCATCTTTTTGCTTTTGAAATTGAACCATTATACAAAGACCCAAACTCAAGTTATTCATAACTTGCAGTCAGAACAGAAAAACTTGTCTCCTGTTTATTTTATATTATGGAGTGTGAGGTTAATCAGGGAAATTTTGCCATGAGTTGGATGTGACCATTCTTCCCATCATGTTCTTCTAGCCCAGCTGAGGGGCTTAGGAGAGATTCACAGTGGAGGGAATAAGGATTAGGGGGCTAACTGTATTATGAGAAAAAGCATGTAATTCGAAGAGGTCATCAGGAAATCATTTCCCAAGGAGGGCCCTTGTCTTTGAAATCCTTTCTCACTCCTGGTCTAACAAAGCCCTAGTTCATTGAACCTCAAAGGATGATCTTAAGCAGCTGGTTTTGGCTGGCCAGCTTTGATGGCTGGGGTGTTTGAACTGCAGTGGGGGTTAAAATGGTCTATTTCAGTTTAATTATTTGTGTTTCTGTTCAGGATTCCTCTCAAGGAAAAATGGGCTTCGTCCTGTGGGAAATGAACATCTATCTCTCTGTGAGTAATATAGGGTCTGAGACAAAATAAAATGACTTTTTTCAAGAGCTCGGGTTGATGTTTTGGTGAGTTAGCTCATCCTAGATATTGGTGCTCCTGTGGTCCATTTGGTTGGAGTGAGAAGTACGTGCACTTTGGCATCTCTGCACCCGTTATTTTCTGCAATCTAGAAGACCCCTCCACACCTTCACACGTTCCTAAATCCTGCTCTTTCTCCAAGGATTCCCTTCTGTAACCTTCCCAAATCACTGAACTTCAAATTTCAAAATGAAAATAGGATTTTAGCATCCCTTTGTTGTCTTGGGGGGAGGAGCAGAGGGACCAATGCCCTCTAGAATTATCTTCATTTCAAAAAAGATTGTGGAGAGTGTTTCGCAAGATGGAATTTCCTAATGTTAGCCTTGTCTTCAAGGAGAAGGGCTCATTCTTTTCTACAGTATGCCCTTTCCCTTCTGGGCTGAAGGGCTGCTGAATTTGATCTCACTAGATTTCTCCATTAGAATATAAGTTCCACGAAAGCAAGGACTTATCTGGTTTATTGCTATATCATGAGTGCCCAGGACATTGGCACATCGTGGGTTCTCATTCATTTAAATGAGTAAATGAATGACCCAGTGTATCAATCAGGTTGGGTGGTTCTATAATAACAAACAACCTGCAAATATTAGTGGTTTATTTCTTATGCATTGCAGGTCAGCTGGGAGCTCTGCTCCATACGTTATCACTTTGGGACCCAGGCTGACAAAGCAGTCAACATCTTGACTGTTGCTTATCATGGGTAGAGGTAACAAGAGTTCTATGTTTCCAAATAGCAATAGGAGATTCTGACTTGGAAGTGACATGTGATTCCTTCACTGACGACTCTTTGGGCAGACATGTGGCCTTCCTCAAACCACATGGGGACATGGAGGGTATGTGTGCAGTCTTCCTATGTGCTACAAAAGTATTGATAGCAATAATGACTACTATATCAAGAGCTGCAAGGCTTTCATTAAAGTTTTTTTAGGGGAACTTGCCCATTATTAGAATTTTAGTGAGGCCATGAGCCAGCTCTATTTCTCAGAATAACTTTTAAAGTCATAAATCAAGCACTTTAAGCAAGGGCAATATCATGTCAAGGGGGTGAAAATTGATTCTCAGGGACTAAAAAGATTTAGAACTTCTAAGAGCCACACAACATTAACAGATATTATACTTATGTTTGTGGTATTTAAATGTCATAGAGGGGACAATTGGGGGGGAAATGTCTGCACAGGCTCCTTAGGAAACAATGATGAAAAAAGGTTGAGAAACATTGCTTTATGCCAATGAGAGGTGAGCTTATATCTGAGCTTTTTGTTGCTGGTAGTGTTTGATGGGAGTTATGATTCCCTGGCACATGTGGATTGTTTCCTCTGGTAGTGAAGAGATGATGCCTACACTCCAGGCTATGTGATCCCTTCCTTCATTGTATCTGCTGTGTTCTAAAATGTCCTTTTATCTGTAGGCATAGAAGGCCTATAGCTAAGACATTGCTAACATTTGTAGTAGTAGTAATTTTATGATCAAGGCAAATTTCCACCCACCCCCCCAGACCATCATTTAGGATAATCAATGCCAAATCAGATATTTCCTATGCTAACATAATGCACTGACTGGTATTCTTGCTCTGGTATTTTTGGTCATGAGAGTCAGAAATTTAAGTCTCAGGCTCACATTGGCTACACATTTGCTGACTTACTGAGAAAAATCTTATTATAAAGACAAGGAAAACCTGGACTTGCCTTTCTTCTTTCTTAGCAAAACTGGGTATAGAATTTTTGCTCACTGTGTTTCAACTGGAGCTTGAGCATTATTCACCAAGCGACTTCCTTCAAGTTGTGTGATTTCTTTGTGCCTTGGCTTATGCATAGCTAAATGGGAATAATAATAGCACTTACCTCATAAGGTTGTTTCAAGCATTAAATGAAGTAGTGTGTATAAGTGGTTTGAAAAGTGCCTGGTGTATAGTAAGTCCCAGACGAATATTAGTCATTGCTAGCTATAGTACGTTATTATTATTCTTATTCTTCACACGTTATCTTCAGCTTTCTTTATTATAAATGAAGGTTCCAAACGTCCTTTTCTTATGCCATATTTGAACATTCATATAGCTCACTTAAAAAAAATTTTTTTTCTAATGTTTATTTATTTTTGAGAGAGAGAGAGAGACAGAGTGCAAGCATGGGAGGGGCAGAGAGAGAGGGAGACGCAGAATCTGAAGCAGGCTCCAGGCTCTGAGCTGTCAGCACAGAGCCCGATGCGGGACTTGAATTCACAAACTGTGAGATCATGACCTGACCTGAAGTTGGACACTTAACCGACTGAGCCACCCAGGCGCCCCATCATGTAGCTCAGTTTTGATTCTATTACTACTTGTGGCAGACCCTGAAGCATTGCTGGACACAACCCTATCTGGAACCTGCTTTCTCCTAGAAGCTTTCAGAGATTTGATTAGATGTGCATGTGTGATTTCACTAGCTTTAAGAGAAAACCACTGGATGAAACATTAGGAAAAGCCATTTCAAAGGGCTGTACCCCCAAAGTGTGATTCTTTGGTATTTAGTTCCTCCCAGTTTTTACTTGCCAGCTGAAATACAGATGGCTTTTATTGCTTGTAATCCTGAGGCAACAACCATGATACCATCACTTTAAGGGAAATGCAGCAGAAGGATAGAGAGAGGTCAAATCCACAATAGAGTAGGTGAGCAACTACATCACCCTAGGCAGACTTCCTCCTGGCTTCTAGATCTGTGAAAGAAGCAGTGCCTATGTGTTGAAGCTGCTGTTTTCTGTTGCTTGGAACAAAAAGAAAGCATTTTATTTTTTATTTTTTTAGTTATTTCTCGACTCAAGTATAATTAATATACAGTGTTATATTAGTTTCAGGTATACGATATAATGGTTCAACAGTTTTATGCATTTCTCAGTGCTCATCAAGATAAGCATACTCTTAATTTTTATCTATTTCACCCATTCCTCCACCCACCTCCCCTCTGGTAACCATGAGTTTTTTCTCTATTTAAGCATCTGTTTTTTTGTCTCTTTTTATTAGAAAGAAAGCATGTTAAAATGATATGCTATTTTTAACTTTATGGAAATATTTGTATAAATCTGAATGCTTCATAAAAGTTAACTGAAAATGAAAAAGTATATATTTATAAACTACTGGTAGAAGGCATATTTTCAGAACACAGTAGTATGAAAGAAGTCTTGCAATTTCTTTCCCAAAGACTTATAAGACACAAAGATCACTCCATATGATACTAAAAAATAATCATTTGTCCTTTTTATTATTATTATTTTAGATTTTATTACTTATTTTATTTTATTTTTTTCCAGCATGATTGAGATATAATTTTCATAACATAGTATAAGTTTAAGGTGTATAAAATAATGATTTGATATTTTTACACAGTGCAAAATGATTACAATAATGTTAGTTCATACACCCATCACCTCACACAGTTACAATTTTTGCATGTGTAGTGAGAACTTTTAAGATTTACTCTCTTAGCAACTTTCAAATATACAATAAAGTGTTAGCTATCGTCACCGTGCTATACATTATATCCCCAGAAATTATGTACCTTAAAACTGGAAGTTTGTACCTTTTAACCATCTTCACTTATTTCTTCTCCCCACCTCCCTCCTAATATAACACCCCTGGCATCCACCAATCCCTTCTCTGTTTCTATAAGTTTGTTTTTTTTAGATTCTACATATAAGTGAGATATGTAAAACAATGCCCTTGAAGTCCATCCATGTTGTCACAAATGGCAGGATTTCCTTTTTGTTATGGTGAATAATATTCCTATATACATGACTATAAAATATATGTTTTAAGCAAAATACAATAATATTCATATATATATATATATATATATATATATATATATATATATCTCACATATTCTTTATCCATTCATTTGCCAATAGGCACTTAGGTTATTTCCATGTCTTGGCCATTGTAACTAATGCTGCGGTGAACATAGGTGTGCAGATATCTCTTTGAGATTGTGATTTCATTTCCTTCAGAATATACCTACTAGTGGAATTGCTGGTCACATGGTGTTTCTATTTTTAGTTTTGTGAGGAGCCTCCATACTGTTTCCACAGTGGCTGCACCAATTTACATCCCCACCAATAGTGTACAGGGTCCCTTTTCTCCACATCCTCACTAGCATTTGTTGTTTTTGTCTTTTTGATAATAATCATTCTAACAGGTGTGAGGTTATAGTTCATTGTGGTTTTGATTTGCATTTCCCTGATGATATGCCAACAAACTGGACATCCTACAGCAAATGGATAAATTCCTACAAATATACAACTTACCAAAACTGAATCATGAAAAAGTAGAAAATCTGAGCAGACCACAATGAGTAAAGAGATTGAATCAGTAATCAAAAACCTCCCCAAAAGAAAAGACCCAGGATTGGATGGTTTCACTGGTGAGATCTACAAAACATTAAGAGAAAAATTAATGTCAATCCTTCTCAAACTCTTCCAAAAATTGAATGGGAGGTAACACTCCCAAACTCATTTTACAAGGCCCACCTTACCTTTATCTCAAAGCCAAAAAAGGACAACATAGGAAAAGAAAACTCCAGGCCAACATCCCTGATGAATATAGATGCAAACATTCTCAAAATGTTAGCAAACAGAGTTCAATATTACATTAAAAAGATCATATACTTTGATCAAGGGGTATTCATCCCTAGGATGCAAGGATGGTTCACCACATACAAATCAATAAATGGGATACATTGCATTAATAGAATGAAAGGTAAAAACCATATGATCATCTCAATAGAATCAGAAAAAGCATTTGACAAAATTCAACATCCTTTCATGATAAAAGCTTTCAACAACTTGGATGTAGAAGGAACCTATCTCAACATAATAAAGACCATATGTGACAATTCAGAGCAAACATCCTACTCAACGACGGATGGTTGAAAGCTTTTCCTCTGAGATCAAGAGCAAGACAAGAATGCCCACTCTCACAATTCCTACTCAAAATAGTACTGGAAGTCCTAGCCAGAGTAATCAGGCAAGAAAAAGAAATAAAAAGCATCCAAACTGGAAAGGAAGTAATAAAATTGTCTTTGCAGATGACACAATCTTATATAGAGAAAATCCTAAAGACTCTCCTATAAAACTGAGAGAATTAATAAAGGAATTAAATAGTTTCAGGATTCAAAATCAACATCCAAAAGTCAGTTGCATTTCTATACACTGACAATGAGTTATCTCAATAAGAAATAAGGAAAATGATCCCATTTAAAATAGCAATAAACAATACAACACTTAGGAATAAATTTAATCAAGGAAGTGAAAGATCTATTCCCTGAAAACTGTAAGACATTGCTGAAAGAGATTGACAATGACACAAACCCTAGACATCCTGCTCCTGGTGCAGTTGTAAGAGAGATTGGAGAGACGGGATCTGGCTTTCATACCTGGAGGTGGGCCTTACCTCCCATGAAGAGTTATATATGGGAGGGCATCTTCCAAACATTGGAAGGGATTTCAGATATGGGCCAGCCAAAAAGAATGATTCTGCACATCTAAGCAGCAGAGTCAGAATTCAAACCCAGATCTCTCTAACACTGATGTCAATACCTTTAGCCACCATACTGAAAGCCTCATAATTTCAGTGAGGAATCTAGCTTCCCAATTTTTAAGAAAACAGGGCTCCTATCTGGTGAATCCAGGGGAATAAAAACACTATTTAGTGTGTGTTTCCAAGTCACTTTTACCCTTCCTTCTCTTGAAGACTCTGACTGCATTTCCATAGGGCAGATTGACCAATGGGAGGCTTTATTTTCTTTGACAGCTGCACTGAAAGCTGTATAAATTGCAGTAAAGAAGTTGTGTATCTGTTGAGAATACATTCCTATAGTAGGCAGATATGATGGCATGGAGTGAGCTTTGGAAGCATTATCGTTAGGAAAGTGTCCTTATTCACCTTCCCTCACTTCTTCAACAGGTTTCCACAGAAATGGTGAGTCTTGGCTGAACTGGTCAGTTTTCTGCACTTGCTTATTCATACACCCCCTCATCCTTTGGGGAGGAATGGCAAATATGGTTGAAGAGAAGCTAGGCCATCTTGTTTTTACGAATGGATGAAGTCACTCTCAAAGGTCTTTGATCATGCCATGTTCTACTGATATTGTGGCAAGCACTCCCAGCCTTTGACCCTTGTTTCTTATCTCTATGTGGGAAGCACAGGGGGCTGGGGGATTTCACCATCCTCTTTTGGCTGCTGTCTCCTGTGGCCAGCTGGGAAGTAAGGTGGACTTGTGACTAACTGGTTATGTAGGCTTAGGGGCTACCTAGGGACCTACTTCTCTCTTTTTTTTAAGTTTTTTTAAACACTTATTTATTTTTGAGAGAGAGAGTGTGTGAGCAGAGGAGGGGTAGAGAG